>NC_046332.1:87531017-87901017 GCF_000738735.6 Corvus cornix cornix | reverse complement strand
CACTACATTTCTCCTTAGTTTCAGTGTAGGTGGGAGATAAAGTCTTTTCAAAATCCAGCCACAAATCAATATGGTGAATCTGAAGAGTTGTGGCTTCATTTCCTCAGAAAAATCCTGCTCTCAGAGTGCTCAGTGGTTTTCAGCCCAGGGGATGTGGATCTCTGCATTGGCAGATGGCTTCAAGGGGACATGCCACTAACAAAAGTAAATGTATTGATGCCTGCTGTCAGCTGGTCTACAGGAGGCTGAAGCTGCAGTGGAATACTTTGGGGGCTGCAGAAAATAAAGGGTTGAAAACAGCAGCTGTTGATTAATCTCAGTGAGGTGCTTTTTTTTTTTTTTGTCCCCTGAAATAAGTATGTTTTAGTTATTTTCTCCTAGATGTATTAGCCAACATTAGTTTGAATTTCCAATGTTATATTCACTACTGTGTATTATTTCCCTAGCACCCTAAACATTATTTCTCTGCACTCACTGCTGCCTCCAATAAGTCCAAACTCAGGATCATCTGCGAGTTTCAGCAACTCTGTCTTGGGAACTGAATCAGCTCACTGATCAGGGTTTTTCAGACACTAATAAAGATACAAGTTAAAGAATCAAAACTGGAAACATGGAAATTATTGGACTGTGCACCTGCAGAATGATAGCCAAATTCTAGCTCATTTTTTTTAAAGTATAAATAAATTAATCTCCATCTTTAGGCTCTCGTTTCATGATAAATCCAACTGAATCTCCCTACAGTCTGCTGAAAGATCAGCCTGTTTCTTTCCCTCAGTCCAGGATATGAATTTTCACCCTAGCTTTTCTGCAGTCACAACATGACAAAGGAATTAACCTAGCCAAAAACATTTTAATAAATAGAAGTTTTCAACTAGTTTAACTAGTTAAAGCCATTCACTACAGAAAGTCTGACAGGGGTCAGGGAAGGAGCATGGACAACCTGGTTTTGTGGCAGCCCATATGTGCATCAGCTGCAACCATGCACCTGCAAGCCCTGGAGCCTATCCTAGAGCACGGCACACTCACAGTCTCCTAAGTTTGTTCAAGTGTTGCCAGCCCCCTCGGAGGTAGGCTGAGAGGGTTTGGTACCCTCTGCAGAGAGCCAGCCAGGCAGGAGGCTCAGAGCACCACGGCTGCCTCTTTCCTGCCATCATTTGTTTTATGCACAGGAGGAATTCGCCTTCCCTGAGCACCTCAGTGACATCCAGAACAAAAATTATATGTCTGTTTGATGGATGAAAAATATGAAGCTGTGTGAAGTTAAAGGGCATGACTAGTGCTGGGAAGGCAGTCAGTGACAAAGGCAAGAAGGAAAAGCAAAGTTTTCCCTGTGACTGTTCCTTTTGCAGTCTGTACTCTATTTCATGGATGCTCAGAATCTCTGCAGTTTATTCTGTGTATGACTGATGCTGTAACATAATCTGAATGGCAGACTCCCTGACTTGTGCTACTAGTACTGAAATTTAAGAAAGATACGTAGCATCATAAATAACGCAAACACAGTCATTTCAGTGTGCGTGCTAAGGGTGGTATAAGGCCAGAAACCTCATTTTATTTCTGTTCTTTCCTTTCAAACACATCTTTATTTTTTAAAGCTATTTTTCTCCTGTCTAGTAACCTTAAGTACCTTCAAGCAATTGAGTAAGATAGTCCTATCTTTTCTAGACTTTATCAGAGAATAAATAAAAAGGTATATAACTTCTCACAGCACTCTGTCTTTTGTCTAATAATCTACTAGATTCCAATCCTCCCTGGTTTTATGTACCTCTCTCGACACCAGCATTTTAAAACTATTGCTTCACAGGAGACATCGGAAGATCCTCAGATCATCCAAATCCTGTTCATATACTGGCTGTGAAAATAGTCAGTACATTACTGTAGGACTTTCTTCATGAAATAAACTTATTCTTAGCTGTTGCCAAAGACTGTCTAGTTTTCAGGTAGAAGCTGTGCCTCAGAATGTCAGGGACTGCCACGCACAATGCCATCTTGGGAAAGAAGGATGCTCCTGCTTTCAGTAGATGGATTTATTACAATATGTATTACAAAGTGCTTCATTTTACTCTGTCATCCTGAATCAGTTTTCTCTCATCTCATCCATCTCCCTTTTGCTTCTCTGAAGCCATTTCTCAGAGATTCTTTCTTAATTATCTTCCACCAGTTCTATGTGTTGGAAAAGCTGCTTAAAAAGCATGAGCAACCCCATTTTGATTGAACAGTTGTTGGGCCACCTTGGATGTGGTTCCAAAGCCCATGACTCTGAAGGAGTACTGTTGGTGGAGTCCAACAGATGCCTGTCTCAAGATGTAATTAACAGAGGCAGGTGTGCATGACACTGGATCCTCAACTGCTTTACTCTTTTGCTAACTCTGAAGCTCAAAAGCACCTCAAAGGTCAGCAACTTGCTTGGTCCTCTTCTAAATTATGTCTCAAATCAGCCTGCCCAAACCCCAAGACTGAATGTAAAAAATGCCCCAAAAATAATAATAGAAATTAATATTGAAATATCTGCAAAGGGAAGAAATATTCACCATCTCACTTCACCAAGCATTTAAACTTTCAAGACTTACGTGTCTTCAGGACAGTTTTGGGGGCAGGGAAAATCTCTGAACTATTCTTATCCTGCAAGACCATTTAAAGTAATTTATCCTTACACTCTCATTAATTGTTAATACATTATTATGTGGATGTCCATCTCCTCCTTTTGACAGCTTTTATTTTTATATCAGACAAGCAATATGCTCAAAGTGCTTGCTTGCTATTCTATGTATGGAAATTAAATCATTGCTTCACAGAGAAATTGTAAAGAACACAGATCACACAGTGTTTACCAGATTGCAGCTGAGTACAGGATTTTGACTACTAAATCATCCCACTGGAAACTGGAAAGCAGTCCACATGGACACCTTCCAATTCCCAGCTAATAATTACTGCTGGCTGTGCTAAGTAGCACACTGCAGCATTGGTACCTTTCAAAGAGTTAGTACACAACTTGTGTAACAGTAGGCAGAGGTTGGGAAAGTGAAGCTCAGGTCTTTATCCCTAATAAAAATACTTAGAGGGCTCTTTGCTGAAATTTAGGTGACCACAGTGACTGAGGTCTTTAATCTAGAAAAGTGAGGTTTAGCAGCCTGCAAATTGAGTTGTTGTAAAGAAATTCTTTAATATTTGCAGTTAACTGGAAAGGGAATGTAACTGAGAGAAAGTACACTGGTCGCGTTTTAATCACAGGATACTAGAAAGGGTTGTTTTGCGAGGGACCTTAAAGATCTAGTTCCAACCCCCCTCCCATGGTCAGGGACAGCTATTAGATCAAGCTCAGAGCTCCATCCAACCTGGCCTTGAACACTTGCAGGGATGAGGCATCCACAGCTTCTCTGGGCGACCTGTTCTAGTGTCTCACCACTCTCATTAATGACAATCTGTGTTAATAAAAATGTAAAAGGCAGTGTCAGAGGACTAGCAACACAATGTGCTACAGCAGTAACCATTTGTGCAGGTTCACAAACGGTCCTGCCAACAGCTCAACCGCAAGCAGTGACAGATTATTTCTTAAAATGAGAAAAAAACCCGATCCGTAAAATTAAGATTCTGACTTTTCCGTTGCGATACAAGGTTTCAAGCACCGGCCTTTAAACATCAAAGTAAGTAGCTGCGGGCTCACGCTTTAGGCTTAGATCTAGAAGGAAACAGGAAAGCAGAGACACCTCCCCCCCAAACCTCTCTTCAAGTCCAGGACACCCTTTCCTTCCCGCACTCCTGACGGCTCCGCGGCGGGGACCTGACCCAGCCACTGTAAAATCCACAGCGGGAGCCACCCGGCTGCGGTCCCGGCGGCAGGGCATCCTCCAGGACCCCGGGATACCTCGGAGCCCCAGTGCGCTCTGTGTGGGGCTCGGGGCGCCATCGGACCCCCGAGAGCGAGAACCTGGGCCTCCCCCTGCTCCCCTCCCTCCGGCGGGAGCCCCCGGCGTCCCCTCCGTGCCGTACCCCGACGGTGCGGGTCAGCACGGCCAACCCCGCACAAAGCCCCCGGCTCCGCGGGAAGGGCGGCCCGTGCCCGGGCTCCTCCCTCGGCCCCTCCCCGGCGGCCGGGTCCGCGCCGAGGGAGCCGAAGCCGGCGCCGCGCAGCCCGCGGGGGCGATGTGACCCGGGCGGCCGGGGTGCGGTGCCGTGCGGGGCAGGCGGGCTCAGAGGGGGGAGAGAGCGGGACTTCGAGCCGGGGGAAGATGTGGCTGAAGCCCGAGGAGGTGCTGCTGAAGAACGCCCTCAAGCTGTGGGTCACGCAGAAGAGCAGCGGCTACTTCATCCTGCAGCGGCGTCGGGGCCACGGAGACGGCGGCGGCCGCTTCACGGGTACCTGGTGGCGCGGGGGTTCGGCGGAGCGCCGGGCCAGGCCGGGCCGGACCGGGCCGGGTGGCGGATCCCCCCCTGCCTCTGCCCCACGGGAGCTTGGCCGCGCCGCCGGTCGGGCTGGGGGAGGCGGGAGCGGCCTCTTTGTTCGGCCCGTGTACGGGTGGCCCGGCTCGGCGACAGCGCGGGGCGCCGCGGGTCCCCGCCGCGGGCGGTGCGGAGGCGGCCGCGGGCCGGGCGGTGGGGGCCGCCCCGGCTCCCCGCGAGTTGCCTGGGGAGCAGCTTCGCGTTTCTGTAGCCTTGAGCACCGCTGAAGCCACTTTTATTGTTACTTCCCCGCGCTCCCCTCCTGATGGGTGTCTCAGCGTGACTAAGGGCGGGCGCGGAGCCCGTCAGGAGGTGCGGAGCCGGTGCCCGTGGCCGGAGGATGCAGCTGGGGAGAGCCGCCGGGGGCTGCAGCCCGCAGGTCGCGGCGGAGGTCCCTGCGGCCGGCGGTGAGAGGTGGAGGGATGCCGGGGCACACAGTGGGATGTGCTACCCGTGCCCCCTCCGGAACCGGCCGCGACCTGCGGCTCGCCTCCCCTTTCTACAACGAGAGCTATATAAATACATGTAAGATTCCTGGCTTTTGGATGATACAAGACGTTACGGGGAGGGGGTTAAATCAATGTTGTGGAAAAGTGCATTCTGTCTTATTTTTTGCATTAATTACACTGCGGGTTATGGTGGCTGTAGATCCGGCACGTTATATCCATGTGGCACTCCAGATACGAGTAGTGAAGGATATATACACGGAGAAGGATCACGCTGTACCCTCGCAACAGTGTGGATCCGTGAATAACTCCAGCGAGAAGGATGTGTTAGGCTGTGCTGACGTTGTAGCGTAGGGACTTTGGGCCAAACTTTTGGTTCAAAGGCAGCAGCAATTGAATTCAAGTATACAATGCTTTGGAGAATTAATATAGTTTAATAATGTAGTTCTTACTTAAAAGCAAACGAGGCTGTTTTGAATATTGTAAAGTGAGAATTTTTAATGGTAACTTATATATTTGAAAGGATGGTTAGATATTTTCAAAATCAATGTATTTTCTATGCAGTTTAAGAAGCTGCATTACCACGTTTGCTATTTATTTTATTAAAACCTTTTTTTCCTGAACTATTGACCTTGCCATTTGATAATACTGCTTTCTACATTGTTGCTCTTTTTTTTTTTTTTTTTTTTTTTTTTTTTTTTGGTAAAATCAGAGCTTATCCTACCTGTCCATAAAGTGCACAAAACTGAACTGTGGCTTGGTAGATCGCATGCTATCAGTGTATCACTAATGAAATGGAAGTTTCACTCCTTTGTGGCAGTAAAGACGATGCAGATTAATTTTCAGAGTTAAAAATAGCCGTTTACAGCTGCTTGATTTGGGTCCAGGACAATCATGAGGTTCAGTTTCACAAATGTTAATGCCTCATGCCTGAGCTTTTCACTACATAAATTTGCAAGTTTAAACCAAACAAACTGCTTTTCTCTCTGGTTAAATTTCAGGTGAATCATTTTGCTGAATCTACAGTGCACAGGCTTGCTCAAATTTTTCTTGGCTGGCAAAGGAAAGCCACTCCTGTCTCGCACATTTTCCAAGGGAACTGTAGATTCTGACAGCCTCTGAAGCCATTTGGAAACGTTTGTATTTAAAAGGGCTTAGAAATTTGAGTCCTAAAACCAGAAATGCAAGAGTTAAGGAGCACTAAGCTGGGGTTAGATGGATAGTGTAATTTTTTTTCAGCGTTTTTACTTGCAATGAAGGAAATGGAGATGGATACTGAGAAACAGCGAAGCTTTGCTGGTAACTGTTTGCTTTCACTGCAAATCTTACCTTCTGATTCTTGCTTTACATGACTACAGAGACACTTAATTAGTACCTGTCTTTTCCAAACTGGTGGAAGGGCAGAAAGCTCTGCCATATTTCAGAGTATGGTCTACCAAGTGGTAAAGCCAAAAGTTAGAAGTTTTTGTTTGTTCTAGTGGGGAAGCAAAGCTTAAGTGAGAACAATATCCATATCTGTTTTCCCTTTAATACCTTGATCCCTGGCCAATTGCAGTTACTCTTTATAAAAAAGAAGTTTAAAAGATGTGAAGATCCTGTACGTGAAAGCGGGTGCCACAATGGAAGAGAATCTCACAGCTCCTCCAGGGAGGAGGAGGCTGTGTGTCCTCAGGCTGTGTTAGACCCATGTGGGATCAGCAGAACAAAACTCCCAGAAGATGAGGTTTCACACGAGTGTAGATGGGCAGTGGACCACCCGTGAGGTAATTTGCTTTCACCAGGGTGGAAAGGGTGTGATGGCTGAGTTGCCCATGTGCGTGTTGCCACAACATGGTATTTGCTCTGAACCTGTGTGAGGACACCTGGTTTATGGCCCAATTCTCATATTTGCCTGTCTTTCTTTCTTCTAGGATAATTCTTTCTCCTTACCAGGGCATTTTAGCTATTAGGTAAGAGTAAGTTAGCACAGCTGGAGGGTGTATTTTATGTGGATTTAATTCCTGAAGAATGGACTAAAGATGATTGCTTGCACAAAAGCACTTTTTTTCATATCTGTGTTTCTTTGTGTACTGTGTTTTTGTCAGATGCTGAGCAGATGTTTGTAAGTGAGAGACTATTTCCTACTGTTACTTAATTTGTGTCCTAGGGCAGTTCCCAAATGCACACTGGGCTTGGAAGCAGAGGGTACAAACAGTGATGGGGGTTGTATTTAACTCTTCATTACCTGACCAGCCTCATTCTGGTTTCTTCCTTAGGGATATGCTTTTTCAAGTAAATGTTTAACTTGCCACTTTACCTGGATCTCTACTTGACAGCTCTGCTGGATCAGAGGCTTAATAAGAAAACTGGAAATGTTTAGAAATACTTTAAAAATCTGGATTATAATTTTTTAATTAAAAACTAATTTTAAGTTATAGATTGAAAAAAAATTGTTTAGCTTATTGATTTATGTTGATTCTTTGGTTATGTTTCCTTTGCCTAATTGGAGAGCCCTTTAGCAATCCCTACAGAAAAGGCCTGTGATATAGCCATGATTAACAGGTCAAAGTTAGTTGGATTTCATACTTCCAGTGTCTTTGGTTCTGAGGTTACATATTAATGATAAGCTTCATCAGTAGTCAGTAGTCAGATGTCAGTAGTCAAAAATACTGTCAAATGCCTTGTGGTAAATACTGCAGGATGGTTTAGCCTTTAAGTGAATCACTACTTCAATTTTTATTAAGGGATGTTGAAGCCTTCATGCACTTTCCTCTTTGATTAGTTTTCTGCATTTTGACAGCAAACCTGCTTGTTCTGGGATGCATTGGGAAGGATTTCATCATGAGTGCTGGACTGAGAGTAGTCTTTCACTCTTCCCAAGCAGCTAGAGTTGCAGTTTTTGTTTATACAGTACTTCACATTGCACACTCCTAGCATATAAAAACCCACTTAGCAACACTTGTGAATCTTTCCTTTTATAAATATGGTTAAGTAAGACCTTAAAATGAACTCTTGTTTCAAGCAACTTTTTGTCTGGTTGAGATACAGTGCTTTTTAACTTCTTGCTTGAAGTAGATCAATAAAAGATTATGTTTTTTTCCTGTTTTACCCATGTTTTTAATTTAGCTATGATATTTTCCCCTACTATTCTTCCAGCCTCCATTTTCAGTTCAGGGCACTTTCCAAGCTGGATATAGTTTTGTGTTGTTTGCAACTTGCAGAGGACAAACATTTTGAAAGGAAAATAATTTCTTTTTCAGCTCTTATAAAGCTTTATGGTTCACAACTTTTAAATGTAAGATAACACACTGGCAGAAAAAAACATCTTCTGTATATGAATCTAAGCCTTATTATTACTTTAATAAAAATAAATGTGGTAGGTGTGATAAATACATTTCCAAGTTCGATTTTAGGGTTTTAATTTTTCCTTTTAAATAAAATTCCTGCAGGGCAATAGCTTTTGAACTCATGTACAGAGTACCTCTTGGTTGTGAGCAGAGAACTGACTAGTTGTGTAATAAGACCTTTCTTCCTTATTTTTCCTTTGCTTGGATGTTAGTTTTTTTAAGCATACAGAGAAATGGTTCTTGATAAGCTCTGGAAATTTTTCCTGGAAATTAAAAATGAAAAGATCTTTTGCTGCTCTTTCAAACTCTACCATTCAAGCAGTCCTGTAATTATTGTCAATACCTCAGCTTTTAGTGGCCCTGCGCATCTCCGAAGGTCTGAAGTAAATAATTTCATAAGGGAGTCTATTTCTGGGAAAGGCAGGAAGAGGACCACAGTGGTTGAGGATTCCTGCAACTCAGATGGGGAATTCATCTAGGTTGCCCCTCTTCATTACATTGTAGCAGAAGAGGTTCCAAAATACCTGAAGACTTGGATTTTTACTAGGGAATGCAAATGAGAATCCCCATAGTCTTCTTTACTTTCTGGAGGGGCAAAAGGCAAAATGAGTAGCACATTCATAGAACCATATTAAAAGATCTGCCCCAATACAGTCTTCAAAACAGCTTGCCTTTTGTCATAAGATATGTTCAGGATACCAAAATAAGTTAGACTCAATCTGAGCGCTAATGAAAAAAAACCCAAACCCAACAGAATACTTTCATTTTAAATGGAGCAGTCTGAGGAGAGGAAGATGTTATATCTTTTCCAATATTGATGTTAATAAAGGATATTGGCAATGATCACTGTCAGTATTCATGGTTTTGTTTCTTTAAGGCACAGCTCTCTGAAGCCTTGCACAGGAGGAGAAATGTGCATACTTTATTGAAAGCTTGGACTCTCGTCAAAGCATTATCTAGCCTTGCCCACAACTGGAATTCAGATTGGCAGGTTTTTTCCCCTTTTTAATCTCTTTATTTCACTGTAACTTTTTTTTTTTTAAGAGAATGCATATTTACAAGCTCTTTCCCAAGAGGATGGCTTCTCCGTTACAGTGTTTGGCCAGGAGGCATGAGTTGGAAGGAAGGATAGGAGCAGGGTGCCAGGCTACTACCTGCAAAGTCAGGCACCCCAGTTTGTGACCTCTGAGCCCCCTGAGCTGTGTGTGCTGCTCTGGCCGCCTCTGCTTGCCTTTCTGGGGTGAGTTTCCTAAGCACCACTGTGGTGCTGAGATGGCTAAGGTGAAATGCAGGTGCTTGTGTTGAAATGTTACAGTGCTAATATTAATGGTGAGGAAGTACCCATGCTTGGAAAGGAGGGGTTGGTTGTGTCTGCATAGGACTGACCACCACCTAGTGCAAGACTAATCCAGTAAACAGCTACAGTGGCTTTTTATTTCCATGCTGTGGAGGCCAAATGGCACAGAAAAAGGCAGGAAAATCCTAGAATGATTTGAGCTGGAGGGACCTTAAAGATCATCTAGTTCCAACCCCCCTGCCATGGGCAGGAACTGCTCCCACTAGACCAGGTTGCTGGGAGTCCCATCCGGCCTGGCCTTCAACACTTCCAGGATAGGGCATCCACAATTTCTCTAGGTGACCTGTTTCAGTGTCCCACCACCCTCACAGGAAAAAATGTCTTCCCTATAAAATAAATGAGCATGTCTGTGGTGACAGAGTTAATTGAGCATTGGTTTGGTCTATTCAGCATTATTTACAGCACCCACCAAAAAAGAGAGACTTTTTTATACTGCCCCAAGTAGTGCTGCATGTCTGAATAATTTACAGGGCTGCAGCAGCAGCTTGTATATCCCACCTTCTTGTCCATTTTCAGGTGGAAAACACTTTCAGGTATTTGTACTTGTAACATGAGAACCAAAGCATTTGTCTCAGCGGCCTTCAGGGCTATAAAAATAGGCTTGGCTTGAACTGGACTGATGGCAGAGGACTGAGATAAGCAGCTGTGAGTGCTTTGCCATGGCAGCATGCCCACCTGGGGAGACAGCCCGTGGGGAAGCAGTGCTGGGGAGAAATAATCGGTGCTCCAGGGTGGGGACGCCATTTCCACCATTACAAGAGAGACAGCACATAATTCATCTCGCTTCTTCCTCCTGTGTGGTCTTTTCCTCTGCATGTGGTGGTCTGACACAAGCACTCAGCATCACATCCAGGGATATGGGAGTCATGGGGACCGTGGGACACCCACCATCATAGTGAAATGCCTGAACTCCCCACATTTCTGATGTCCACCTTCTCCAGAGCACTGGGACCTAGGCATAACAATTAAGTAATTTATTACAATTTGTTTCTGCATACCAGATTGAAAAAAGTCCCAATTCAACAGAAACCAATTTTCCCGATGGTAGTGTTTGATCTGGCAAGGTCTGCGCTGGAAGTAATGTAAGGGCTTGGATGTTGGGTATTTTCCTGGGTGAATAAACACTTGGAGCATTAGGTCTGTATGCTGAAATCTAATGTTGCCTGTGCTTATCTTTGAGTGTGGTGAGCCCTTATCGTTTCAAAGGAAACAGAGCCTTCCTACAGCCGTTGGAGGAGACCTCCTTCATCCTTTTTCTTATGTACTTACCCAAATAAGTTTCGAGACTCTTTTTTCTGGTGGTAGAAATGTAATAAATACTTTCTAATAGGTACTGTATTGTATCAAAACCTGTTTATGTAATTTTGCAAAATTCAACAAAGTGTGGTTGCATTTAGCCATTGTCATTAGCGGCCTTGCATAACTGATGGTGTTTATTATCCATCAAAAACATGGATTTTAGGGTGGCCTGAGTGAAAGTAACAACCTGCTAAACATCTGAATTTTGAACTTTTAGAGAAATCAAATCAGGATGATATGAAAGATATGGAGATGTCCCCAAACATTTATGCTGGGGGCCACCACTGGCCAACAGTAGCTTCATGGCCAGTGCCCTGGGCTGTATCCTACTTTGGTGCAGCTCAAAAGCTTCCACCTTAGCCTGTAATGCCCAGGGGATGGCACTCTCTAGGTGGGCTGTAAGAGGTGAGATAGAGGCTGCAGTGGTCCTCATTGCATCTCAGCCCTTGGGTTTGTAGTCACAAGTTAGGGCTCCTATGTGGTGGGGTGGTTGAGTCCTGATAGGAATCAGCTTCATAATCCCCCCATCCCTCTCTCAGCAAGGACATTGGTCCTAGGGAGAGCTTCTGAGATGCCTTGCAGAGCTAGGCAAGCAATCCATGCTATTTGGTGCTGTCCCAGGAGTGCCCTTTTGTCAGGCTGAGCTTATCCTGGCTGGTGTGAAAAGCAGCTTTCTGTTTCAGCTGGAGCACAGGGACGGATGGCAGGGGGTAGGGAACGGGTACATCCACGTGTCTCTTCCTGTGTTCTGCCTGGTGGTGGGCTGTTCCTTCAGCCAGTTTGCTTGCCTCCTCTAGCCTGGCTAATTGCTGCCCACCATGGCTCTTGTGAGACTCTAATTGTTTGCAAATCACTGCGGGATGGAGGAAGCTATTTGGAGAAGTGTAATTAGGATTCACGGTATGAAGTGCTTGCTTCTCTGCCTTAAAGAGCCAAGATTAATTCTGCTTTATTGGAAGCTGTTAGTTCAATTTCACTGTCCTTAAAAAGAAAAAAAACCCTTTATTTTTATGATCGTCCAAATTGTTTGATTTGTTCTTTTCTCCCAGTTCATGTGCCTAAACAGCTTAGAGTGATTCTTGCAGGTATCAACTTTCCTTCTAAAATTGCAGCCACTGGGAAGCAACCTGTGCTGTTAGCTCCCTCCACTTCTGAAAAGAGGTTTCTCCTTTCTGGTGAAGTACAGCTTTTTTCAGACAACTGGGCTTATTTTTCTTTCTGCCCCCAGCTTTCTCTGGTGGAGCAGATGTAGCAAGCTGCAGTGAGCTCCTAAGGATGAATTCAAAGGCATGCTTTTCACTTCATGGTTTTGCACTGGAGCCATGCTGGTCTCTGACTGTAATTGTAAATACCTCAATTTGGTGGTTTTGTCTTACAAAAATAACCGAGTCTGATAAAAAAAAAAAAGAGGGTATGAGTACTTAAAACATGGCTTTGGCATGATATGTGTGAGTGTAGCCACCAGGTGCTCTTTTCCACGTCCCTGCAGAACAGCCTCTGCAGTCCCTAGAGACCATGTGGTGCCATTGCTTTCTTGTCTTTGAAAGTGCCAGGTGCCTGCAGCCGAGAGAAGCCTCAGCTTTGGAGTCGCTGAGCATCTTGGCAATCTGGTTTGGGTCCTTGTATGGTAGTGGGCCTCTGCCTGTTTTCTTGGAATGGCTAGATTTGGCAGATACTCGTAAGTCAGGTGTTGTACATCTGTCCCGCTGAGCTGCTCCCGGGTGCAGTGGAAATCTCAAGTATTTTTTTTTTCAAAGTAGACTTAGGAGAAGTGGAAGGACAATTTTCTCTCTGCTTCAAACTTCTGCAGCAGTCAGTTTGTTTATACAGTGACTAAAGGTGTTCCCCAGGATACTGGAGATGCAGGCTGGACTCTGTCTTTGTCATCCCTTTGACTTTGGCAGAGAGGGTGTAGGTTCTTGATTTGGGAGATTCAGGGCTGTGTGGGAAGAGGTGCCTCTGTGTGTGCATCTGACCTGCTGCTCCCCAGATTTTAAGAGTGCCATCAGAATTTCTTACCGACTCATTGCTAGGTGCTACATGTAATTGCTTCTTTGAACAACATTGGCTTTCATTCCCCACTTTGTAATGGATGTATGAGTTCAGGTTAAACAAAAGATCCTGGCTGTGGTGATTAAATGTCTTACTTAAAAACCAAATAGAACTGAAAGGGTAGCAAAACTGAGTGTTGTGACGCTGAAGGCTTCCTTGTCACTTAGATTTAATTCTCCTTTTTTTTCCTTCCTTCTTCCCCTTCCTCTCCCCTTCCTTCCCCCGCCAAAAAAAAGAAAAAAAAAAAAAAAAAAAAAAAAAAAAAAAAAAAAAAGCAGTGGCAGCTTTGGGGCCTTTTCCCTTTTTGTTTTAGTTCTTTTTGTTTCTTTGGGAGGGTTTTATTAATTTACTAGTCCCAGACTCCTAAGTGATCAATCCAAGTCCCTCTGCCTTACAGCATGGTATAACTGCTGAAGTGACCAGCCCATTTATGGGAAGGCATTTAGTAGCTCTCAAAAATTTCCCTTTAAGACCTTTAAAATATGATGGAGGTAAATAGAAATCATCTTGCTGTATGTAGAGGGTGTCTTGCAGTGCCTCTTGAATATTGTCATAAAAGATGGAAATAACAGATAGTTTTTCAGTTTGAGTTTCTAGCTTGAGTTCAGCTTTACTCGCCCTCTGCCCCGTGTCTTGTAAGTTTAAAACAATTCTTGAAATCCTATGTGGATGATTAACAGGGATTCAGGAAAGGACCCTGCATTCTTTAGTTTGAAAGATATGGAATGTTCAGTAGAAGTTGGTGTTAGGTTAACTTAGTGTAAACATGTTCCTTTTCCTAGATTAGTTATGAACATGACACAAGATAAGTTGTAATGGGATCCTTTATCTCTCTGTGGGGGTATGAGAAACCATATCTTCAAAGATGAAGAGTAGTACACTTTTGATAGTTCATTTGAGAACCTGATCCTTATAGAAATATCCTTGATTAATTTTTTTGATTGTATGTGTGTGAAGAAATGCTCAACAGAGTCATGATGTCCTGTTTATGTTCTATTTGGTTACAGGTTGACCTCTGTAAAGGGGAGACAGTCCCTACCAGCTGTAGAATTTGAAATTGTTTCTTGCTAATTTATATACTTCAATTTATTTCTTGTATTGTATCCATAATATGCACATACATTTGATACAAACAGATGTGCAATTGGAAGTACAACAGGCTTATTTTGGAGGTATCCAGTTTTCTTTATTCCAGCAACAAAATACGCACAAAAGTAGATGTTTCAGTGAAATAAAATCTACCAAGTAAAGCATGGGATTCGTAGTGAGTTTTCCAGATATGTTTTATAAATTTACTTCTGAAAAATACGGATAGATGTTGCCTCTATCTGAAATCCAGTTTCCAGCTAAAATGATCAGATTTTTTGAAGAGAAGCATATAATTTCAGTAGAAAAGTGCCTTTGCACTTCTCCTATTTTCTTCTCCATATATGTCAAAAATATGCATATTACACCAGACATTTGCATGTGAATTTTAGCCTAAAAATATTCTTTCTGCATGAAGAAACTTGTACCTTTTGAGGAACTTGCAGTGTTTTGTCAGTGGTGTTTTGTGGAAGGCTTTGTAAACCCATGTCTGCAGCTTTCCATAGTACAGTTGCTGTATGATTCATTTCTTTCCCTGAAATATTTCTGACCTCTTGGGAGGTCAAAAAACAGACAAGAAGTTGGTGAAGTGGCTCATTAAAGGGGAAGAGCTACTCTGAATTATAAGTTCCTCCCAAAAATCTTGTCCCATATAGGGTAAAAAAATTAAAAAAAAAAGGAGTTTTAGGAAGAAAACCAGGGTAGCAGTTCTCTTTTCCTCCTCTGCTTCTGTTTCCTTTTCATTTTTTCCTGTCCCGTAGTAGAAAAGGTTTCACTGTTGTCTGTGATGTGGAAGAGGTCTGTGTCACCCTGACTGAAGGCAAGTTGATGCATCAATATGTGAGCCCGATGCTCTTAATGTAATTTATCTTGCAAGCCAGATACCCTTTTGTTTTTTAAACAGATTCCATTTTATAAGAGACCCTTCCATGGAACCAGCTGTTTGGACATACTGTGAGAAAGGTGTTTGCTCACAAGCTGGGTATTTTTCAAAGCATATTTCAGAATCAGTGTACTGTTGTTTGTTTCTTCATTCAGGAGTTTTTTGGTTGATTGTTTTTCAGTGTTACGATGCAAAAGTTACCCCGAATGAATTATGAGGCAACTTACGCTGGAAAAATTTTGCGTCTAGTTTTTGTAATTTTCTTGCTACTACAGTGTCAACTAAATTATCATATTAGGCCAGGGTGCATATATTAGTGTTGAATCCTTTTCACGCTTCTGCAAATGCACTCTTAATCTTTTTTCCCCATTCTCTACCTCTCTCAGTCTCTCATCTGAAGAATAAAGGAGCCGCAAACATGGGGATGGCACCCACTCTTTTTGCTCGCTCAACTTGAGCAGTACTTGCTCTTATTTTCCTTTGCTGCCCTTATGTCCCCTCTACAGCAACGCCACCGCATCCCCTCCTGGCAGAGGTGGGACAGGACAGGGCTCCCTGTCAGCCACAGCGGTGGCTTAGAGTGATTTATGTATGGGGTTGCTGTGCCCTTGCAAAGCTCTTGTAGGGGGGCCGGGCCACCTGGGCTTTATTCTGGCAGGTATCCTGATGGCCACACTCTTTTTTCTTCTCTTTGCATATTAGTTCTGACTCCTCCTTGTCATCCTGAGTTAATATTTTGTCTATGGGTAGTTTAGACAAGGGAGGTGATTATTTCTTCGTACAGTTGAAGGAGGAATGGGTTTCTTTTTAATTGTTTGTAAGCAAAATGGAAATTGTAAGCAGAAGTAAACAGTGAGAAGAGGAATTGGGTTTTCTGGTCTGGTATTCAGTAAGAGAAAAAGGAATTAATTTTGCATAGGCTAAGAAGTAAAGCAAAACTTTGCAGCTACTTCTGTGCTTTCATGTGTTTTTTCATGGGTTCTGAGAGAAAAAAAGCTATTTCACAAATCAGATGTTCATTAAGCATTCTCTAGGGATTTTGGTAGCACTTGCTTTTAGTTGACTTTTTTCCATGACTTTAGTGAAATGAAAAAGAAATCTTTCTCCTAGGTCTATCATCAGGGGAAAACATGCACAGCACAGAAATTTCTTCTTTCTTTCCTGTGGTGTCTCAATTCTTCCGAAATTTGAAAGTTAAACCCTATTTTTGTTCTCTGCATCATTTGATGCTCTCTTACTGGCTTTAATCCAACTGTTTTGAAGACTGCACACTAAAGTTGGTGCTCTGTTTTCTGTGAGCACAGCTAATTTGCTACATTTTATACTAGGATGAGTTTTTATGCTTTTTTCTTGTCGTTATAGGAGAACATTTAGCAATTTCAGATATTGTATGTATCTTCAGTCTTTAAATTCAGATCTCCATTTTAAATAGATGGGTGTAATATCTGGTCACATATTTAAGTGAGAAGCAAACTGCTGTTGAAGAATATTTCACCATACAGTTTTAAGACATATTGTGTCCAACTTCTGCTTGGCTTTGAAAGCATAATCGATGGCATGTGTGTATGCAAGGAGGAAGTACTTAAAGTAATTTTCTTTGCTCCCAGAAGGTTATTGATGCTGTTCCATGTGAGCTTCTTACAGCTTCTAGACCAGAAAGTGGTTGAAATGCTGTTTGGTTGTGTTATACTCAAATTAATTAGCTGTCATTTGTTATCCAAGTGAGAAGGCAATTAGGATGAAGACTTGGTAGGTCTCCATTATTTCCATTAATCACTTAGGTGATGGACTGGAGAATGCCATATTTGAAACAGCATGTGGTGCCAAGGGCTAGCAAACCTTTTGGAGATGGAGTTTAGTTCCTTTTTTGTTGGGTTAATGGTGAAGGAAAAAAAATACAACAGGTTGAAAAAGTTACATGTGCACAGGGAAAAAGAAGCATTGCAGGAAACTTCCTAGATACTCTAGTGATACAAACAGACATGGTAAAGCTGTTCCTCACTCTGCCATCCCTCTCCTTAGGAGATTTATCTCTGCAGGATGCACAGGACAACTGAATATAAAGCTGCTCTGAATTGCTATTTGTAAGCATCATAAACCAATTCTCAGTTACTTTAATATGTCAGCTTGCAAATCATGGCATTCGGATAACTTTGTCATGGACAGCTTGGTTTTGCCTGCTCAGGGGAATGGGTAGCAAGAAACTCCAGCAGCTCCAGGTGTCCTCCAGAATGGAAAGTCTTTTTTGGGGTCAGCAATTGCTCCAGCTGTTCAAAATGACTTTTTCTGTATTGAAATCAAGTGCTGATTTACAGTGGGATACTGCTGCAAGCTTTCTTGGATACAGGAGTCTGTATGCAAGATACAGGAGGTGATCTTCCTTTCTGCTTGTGGCTGAGACTTCAGTAGCAGTGAGCATCAGGTCCACTTTAGAGTGTCATGCTTAAAGATAAGCTGGAGAGATTCCAATGTGAGTTCAAGAACAATGAGCTGTTTGGAAAACACAACCCACAAGGATGAGGTGATTTGGGTTTCTTTAGAAAAAGAGAAATCATTAAAGGGTGGGAAACCGTGATGTTACTTTTTCATTATGTTGAGCATTAACATAAGAAGTGCCTGTGGCCAATTACTCTCCATGTTCCAGGGAGCAAGATTAATTTCCAGCAAGAAAGTTTAAGATTGTGGTAGTTGGCCTGTTTGGGGTAGGGTTTGTTTTATTTTTTTGGGGTTTTTTTTTGGTAATGAAAGTAATTTCACTTAATGAAAATAGTGGAAGAGGCTACCTGGGGAAGCTGTTGCATCTTGGTTGTGGCAGGTTTTGAAAAACAGGTTAGACAAACACCACTGACAGCATAGGTGTATTTATCCAAATTCAGAGTGGGACTGGAACAGTAACTTTTTAAGATGCCCTCAGGTCTTTCCACTTCAGTTCTGTGGTTGTGTACATATATATGAGGCAAAACCAGAAACACAGAGAATTCTATATGCTTTTGATCTTCTAATCTGGTTTGCCTTTTGCATTCTGAGCACCTGTAAATCATAGCATAAAACTGGGGAAGGATCATTATCGTTACGTTCTGTATTTTAATTTTATGGCTTTAAATGTGAAACAACTTGCAGGCTACAGAAGTGAAAACTGGATTAATCCTCTTTTCCCCCATTTTTCTTTGCAGGTCGCTTGGTTGGTGCCTTGGATGCCGTGTTAGACTCTAATGCACGCGTTGCTCCATTTCGAATTTTACTCCAAGTTCCAGGCTCACAGGTTTACTCTGCCATTGCATGTGGTGAGTTATTGAATGGATCAGAAGTTTACTGGGCCATAGCTATTGGTGAGTCACAGATGGAAAACCCCAAACCTATTCTGAGCATGGTCAGTGTCTGCATGTCCAGGAAGTTCAAGGTAACCCCAGCTAGTTGTGTGTGTGTGTAAAGCTTATTTAATAACCAAATTAACCTCTGGTTAAAATCACAGATTAGGAAAAAGTGTTACCTAGGAACACTGAGTTTCTATGGAAAACTTGTTTAGCTGAGGGTGGTTTGCTGAGTTAATTTTCTCTGTTGCAAAGTAGTGTGGTTCTGTTCATATGCATCTTTTCCTACAGTAGTAGTAGTCCCTTACAGCAAGAAGCTACTTAGTCTAGGCTTTCGCCAGCCTAGTCTTTCACTTGCTTACTGTGAAATGTCTTTGCGCACTTTGCTATAATAAAATATAACTGGAACACTTGGAAGATTTAGGAGGTAAAGTTGTCTGAGAGCAGGGGAATGTCAAATACCTGATCTGTTATGCACTAATCCCTTTTGCAGTGTTTCTGCAACTTCTGAAGGTCAAGCTCATCTTCAGTAAAGTGTTATTGACATAAATTGCAGCAACCTTGCCATGACCCAGTAAAGGCCATCTGAATGTTCCATTCATCCCATTGTTGCTTGGCCAGTGTGCAGGGCTGTTCTTACCCCTTCTGCTGCCATCTAAATAATCCTGCATTGAAATTTACAGCAGTTTTTCTTTGGGAATGGTTCAAAGCTGCGACTGGGGAGCATTAGGAAACATCTCTGTAATGAGAGGGTGGCCAAACCCTGGAACAGGATTCCGAGAGGTGGTTGATGTCCTACCAAACCTGCCAGTGTTTAAGAGGCGTT
The DNA here is from genome assembly GCF_000738735.6 of Corvus cornix cornix. Classification (NCBI taxonomy): domain Eukaryota; kingdom Metazoa; phylum Chordata; class Aves; order Passeriformes; family Corvidae; genus Corvus; species Corvus cornix. Next base: position 87,881,991 of record NC_046332.1, on the reverse strand, counting down.
TGGACAATGTCCTTAATAACTTCAGCTTTTTGTCAGTCCTGAAGTGGTCAGGTGGTTGGACTAGACTATTCCCAGGATTTCAAGGAAAACAAGGATGGCTTCTTGAAATGCATCAATAACGAAAGGAAAACAAAGGATAATGTGGCCCTGTTACTAGATGAATAGATTACCCAGAGAGGTTGTGGTGTCTCCCTAACTGGGGACATTCAAGAACCATCTGCACACGGAATTTGGTTTTGTTTTTTCTATTTTTTTTTTTTTTTTTGTAAAGGAACTACAAATGACAAACTTGCCTGGTTGGAATGGCTAAGGATTTTGCTGAGACAAACTTACACAGTTAATGTTTTCTAAAATTCTCTTTGGCTCTTCTGAATGGATACTCATCCCGGAGAAAATGAGATTTATAGTAACAGAGCGGAAAGCAGAGGGGTCTGTTTTGTGTGCTGCGTGGGTAGAACATACACATTTGCCAGAGCTGCACAGAAATAAAGAACCATGGCAGAAGAATCTGTTTGTGAATAATATTGCTGCTGTGAAACCCTGACATGAGTGTCTAGGGGAGAGCTGGCAATAGGAGTTAGAGGGGCGTCACCCCAACCCCTTCTTGGGAAGCTGGAGAAGGACATTCCTCACGAAGAAGTGGCCATCACTGCTCACCCAGCTCTGCCCTGTCTGAGAGAGGCATTTCATGCAAACACAGTGTTAGGAGTCTCTTCCTGGCTTTGGAAGGAGCAGTTAGTCAAATTAAAGTTCTGCTGCTGTATAGCGAGGGCAAGGAGCAGCTCCAGGAGCTCCTTCCAGTCTCCCAGTGTAACTCCATTGTGGATAGCCATCGTGTCATTAGGCAGTTAATTAAAATGACATTTTGCATTGTGTGTTGGCAGTCCTCTGTTCCAGGAGCTGTAGGCTTAAGTGATAATATATTCATAAGGGTCAGATCTGTGTTACAGACATTTGCAAATCTTGGAGGGCTGCTAGGAAGTCTGATCCCTGCACGGCTGTTCTGGCAGAGATATATTAATCCAGGTGGTTAATCATGTTACACCAGTACAGGAAAAAAAAAAAAGGCTAACCTCACCCCTTGTGTAGAGCCACTTAAAGTTTTCCTTTCAGAAGGCTCATGGGCAAAACAGAAACTCAAGTCCCAGTCAAGCAAAATAGGTTTTAGAAGAGGGAGAGCAAAGGATTTGGTGAGAAGTGGTTTTAAAGAAAAGATTCTGAGGAATGAGGCAGTGGTTAGACAAAATACTTGGCATGAGCAGATGAAGAAGGTGGGTAAAAGGTGGAATAAAATGCTGTGCAGAGTATCAGGACAGGAAGTAGAATAAGGAATGGATAAAAGGAAGAGATTGGCAATGCTTGGGTCAAATCACAGGACAACTTTAAACTACGAAACGGAAATTAGAAATAAAGAAGGGACTCAAAAAGTTGAGTTGGCCTGACCAAATGGAAGGGCCAAAATGATCTTTTGGTATTGGAACAGAATCCCTGGAGGCAGGCAGGATTACAGGAGCCCCTGTGGGATACAGCTGCTGCCTGGGCTCAGAGCAGTCCTAGCAGTGTGGATGCTGCTATGAAAGGGATCTTGCTCACAGCTTATTTCACAACAGGCAGCCTGACAGGTTGCCCATACACTTGGTATCTTTTAGATTGCTCAGAAATAAAATTTCAACTCAGTATTTGCTTTGTGCAGCCATTTCAGTATAAAAATTACTGTATTTCTGGTGTTCTTAAACATTTATATGATTTGTTTTCTTTACCTAAAGGGCTTTTAAGTGTCTCTAATTTTAAGATTTTTTAAGTTTAATTTTAACCTTGATTAATGGTATTTAAGAAGTTCCATTACAAGACTTTCCTGTCAGGGAAGTTAAAGCTTGGAAGGTTTCCCTGCCAGTTGGCATTCTGCATGGAAAACAGAGCAGGGACAAGCGGGAAATCCTTACCTAAATTTATCATTTTTTGTTGTTGTGAGGCAACATGATGCATCACTAATGTACACACAAAACAAATCTTGAGATAATGGGTCTTCTGTTTGGGATAAATTTTATTATTATATTCATGTGTGATTTGTATGTCTCTTACATACAGCTATTTCTCTTCTTTCTTGCACAAGCAAGGCACTAAGAGAAGCAACTATTACTGTCTTTACTTTTTTACCTATAATGTCTGATTACTGACCAGTAAGGTCTGGAGGGCCCAGATTTTCCCTTGATAGCCCTCTGTGGTGCCCGTCTTGCTATGACTTTTCTATCATCATATCATGCAGAGACAATTCAGTTTCAAGAAGAAAGAACCAAAGCAAATTGATAATGAGTGAAATATTATTTCTGGAGTTAGTGTGAACACATTACATTTAAAGAACCAGCAAATCCCTCAAATCTTTAGAGAAAGAAGCTTTAAAGATTTGAAAAGCTGTATTAGTAAAAGATTTCTGTTTGCTTTATTTCTTCCCCAAACTAGAAATGTGCTCTTGTAAACCCTTTAGGTGTTGCTGAACCAAAATCTTTTTGGGGTACTTTATATAGAGAGCTTTGTATTCCTCTCCAAGGGTGTGCATGTTTGTATGGGGGGGGGGTTGGGGTGTGTGCATGTGTGTGTTGAGGGAGGGAGAAAGGAAGATCAGGGACTTTTGGGAGCAGGGCATAAATCTAAGGTTTCCAGTGGCCGCTTGTGGAACGTCATGTCAGAATAAGCTGCAGTCTAGCAGCTCAGGATGAAGTTTTGCTGGTTTTTCTGCTTTGACTTTTAATGCAGCATTTGCTGGTTGAGAGCATTCGAGAAGATAAAACTAAAAGCACTAAAACTAATTCTCTGAAACAATGAGGATTTTGTTTTTCTCTAACTATACTGCTATGAGCAAGACCTTTTTGACCTGTTTGCTACTAAGAATTCTGAGGTTGAAAGTTCAGTTTCTCATAATGAATTTATGAAATAGTGCATTTTATTACTTTTTTCCCCTTCCTTTCGATTTTATTTTGTAGGATTAGTTTCAATATACTATTTTTTGCTTTTCTAGGTGCCACTGCAGAGGAAATAAACCAACACTGGGAATGGCTGGAACAAAACTTGCTCCATACTTTGTCTGTGTTTGACAATAAAGAAGATATTGTTAGTTTTGTCAAAGGGAAAGTGAAGGTAAGGAAACTGTCTCACTTTCACCCTCCCCTGCCTGATTACATGTGATTTATTAGAAGAATGTCATGAAGTTGTTGTCATTCATCCTTGGTTTTGACCATCTAAACATTACTGTTTTTCTATGTGGCTCTTGCACCTGATGTGGCCAGCACATGAAGCTGCTGGCTCACCACAGGGTTGGAGAAGTGAGCATCCTTTTGGAAAGTTAAAGAATTTTAAAAGTAAAGGAATTTTGTGACTATAAATCAGATTAAAAATAACAATGGCATGGGGGGAGTAACTTAGAAAGCCTGGTGTCCTGAGCTCTGCTTTTAATGAAATAGATCCTCTAAGAGGAGCTTGGTGATGGCTGGTGGGGGTGTGAGTTCCCTAGTGGCTGCTGTACCTCAGGTCGTGCTACAAGCTTTTCTTTGGTAAGAGTTTTAGTGGGATGCTCTTCTCCCCACAGCCTCTTTTCCAGTTTGGAAATTTTGTGGGAACATAATGCTTTTGGTGAATTCCAGCCTTGCTGCTGTGAGCTTTGTGGGCTCTTAATCTGGGGAAAAAGAGGACAAAAACAAAACTCCACTGTACAAATCCTAGTTTTTATCCTGCTTTCTTTAAAAAAAGGCATTTTGTTTTAAGTACACTGAAATACCAAATACAGTTAATGTCTATTGATAACACAGTGACAGCCTGTTACGTAGCACAACACATACTTAAAATTCTTCAGGTTTCATTAGTTAATGTTAAGTCCAGGTTTTGGACCCTTGCACCTGCTGTAGACTTTTGGCATATTAGGACTGCTTGGTAATTGCAAATTATACCGGGTGCTGTAACATAAGGATTATTTGTCTGCATGGTGCAATGCATACTTAACTCCTTTGTTGTAATACCACTGTTAAAAATCTGAAATCTTAATTATATTTATGTAGATGTTCTTGAAACCATGTTTGTAATGGTTCCAAGCATGTCTCAAGTTACTGACACATCTGACTGCATTGCTTCTTCATAGGTAAATAGTACTGGTCAGTATACACAACTTTTACTCTACTTCTGCTCTGTATATACAAAATAAGAGCAATCATAAGCCATAGTGAAAGTGTAGAGATATGGTTCTGGCAGACTCATTGAAAAAACTAAATGTAAAGAAAAGAAGGGAGCTTTGGGAGCTTTCAAAATGTATGAGAGATGCAAGCACCAGAGAAATTTCCACATTCGTGAAAATTGCAAATTGACTGTAATTTCTTTGTAAGAAAGGGTTGCATTATTAAAATTTGAATGGGTAGCTTGTAGCAACTTGCCTGAGTGTGAGTGCCATAGCTTTATCCTGACATATGGTCTTGTTCCTGACTCAGGCACTGATTGCAGAGGAAACGAGCAGCAAGCTCGCTGAGCAGGAGGAAGACCCCGAGAAGTTCCGAGAAGCCCTGGTGAAATTTGAATCCAGATTTAATTTTCCTGAAGCAGAGAAGTTGATCACCTATTATTCCTGTTGCTGTTGGAAAGGAAAAGTTCCTCGGCAAGGCTGGCTTTATTTGAGCATCAATCATCTCTGTTTTTATTCCTTCTTCCTGGGCAAAGAATGTAAGTGTAAATGTGTAAGAAATCTTATGCTGGGGAGAGATATAAATATAAGTACAGTTAAAAGCAAGAATAGCCAGGATTGTTATAAAAAGCCTAGTTCACCTCTGAAGTTTAGTTTCTGAGTTTTTAGTTGTTCAGGTGAAAAATTGTTTAATTTAGTTTTCACTTCAGCCTTTGTATTTTAATATGAATCCAGTAATAAAAATGACACTGCAAGAGCACACAGACATAGATGTTATCTGGTTTTTCTTTTTGGCGTAGTGAAGCAACCTTAAGATGTAGCAGACCTTCTACAAGTTCTAAAATAGAGACTTTTAGTGCTGAAAATGGTGAATAAGGATGGGTCCCTCCCACAGGCAGGGAAGCAGAGTCACCACATTGCTGTGGGGTGGTAGGGGAAGGGCTGGTGGGGCCAGGGATGCCTGAGTCAAGCTGCTTGCCTGAAGATAGAACAGGAAGCATAAAAGGAATGTGCCCTGGAGAACCAGGTGAAAATTCAGAGCTTTTAAGGAAAAACAACAGCGATCTAGGGATTTGTTTGTGTTTCTGAATAGTGCAGTAAGGTCAGAAGAAGTTTGTCCTAGGGCTTGTTAGACTTTCAGATGGTTCAGCAAGTTCTAAGGATTTGGTTGTGGTGTTCCTCTGCAGAGAAAGAATTGTGTGAATGAAAAGCCTGTTGGAATAGATACTAGAAGGTAAAAATGAAAGTAACAGACATAAAATGGTAAAAATGAATGTAGCCATTTAAACTATAGCATTTCTCTATTTAGTAAAATTGTGCATAAACCTCTAGCCTTTTAAGGCCTGTTTATCCTGCTGAAACTTAAACGAGGTTAGCAATAGAAACCTATACTGCTGTAAATATAGCAATATTTGTCAGTTACAACAATTAGGAAAACTTTGCTATATTCCGTCTGGATTTAATATTTAGGTATAGCTGTAGGTTTAAAAATGAAGTGCATCTTAAGAAACATAGTAGCTTGTAATTTCTAAGACTGAAAACATACAAAGACATGCTTAGAGCTGGAGGTCCTTTCTTCCCTTATATTATTTCACCCCAATTATTTTGTCATATCAGCAAAAGGTGGAAGAGTTATATTTGAAATGCAGGTAAGTTTGTTTTTCACCATAAAAACAAAACTTGAGTTTTGCTGGGAAGAGTAGAATGGAATTTCTTGGTACATATCAGATATGTGAGCTCTTGTTTAATCTCCTTGTCTTCTGGTTAGTATTAAATAATATCCTTTGTCAATCATTTCTTATTATTATCATTGCAGGTTTTCTCTCATTAAATCTGAGATAGCCAATCTGTCAAAGCACACAAAGCAAAAATGATACTTATTAATGACAGATAACAGAGGAAGGAGGAGGGAGAGAGAAAAACCCTTTATATTGTTCCAAAAATTCTGTTTATGCAATATCACAGATTGTTAAATGATAATGGAAGTACAATATCATGCTGTATTGTTTAAGAAGAGATTTCTTCTCATATATTTAATAATATTTATTTATGAAAATCAAAAAAAAGCCCCAACAAACAATTACATGTTTGCAACTTTTTATTTTGATCATGGAAAATACACTGTTCATTCACCAATGTAGTCAGTTGCATTGCCTGTGTATTCCCATACATTTGCATAGAAATGTGAGAAAACCCCCTGAAATTTCTTTTGGTTAAACAAACTTCCCTAGCTCAGTGGGACGCAACATATATGCTGAAATTATTCCCACTTCCTTGATTGTGATGAAGCAGATTGCTTCTGTTTCTAGGGTAGTGTTTTATCATGTTTGTGAAATATTTGTGTTACAGGGAGTAATCCAGATTTAATATCGTTCTGGTTGTTACTATTTGAGAAGCCAATGCTGATTACATGCAGAACAAGTGATTCATTGCCTTTGTTTTTTTCAGGTAGCAATCACAAATTAAATCTGGTTAAATCTGGTCTTGAAAATATTGCTAAGGAATCACATTTATTGTATTCTTCAATACTGCACAGAGAAAATCCCAATATATGAGTTGCAATAAAATTAGTTCTCAATTGTGTTTTACCTCTATAAAAATCCCCCCAAACTGTAGAATGAAATCTCTTGATAGGCAAAGTGTTAAGTCTTCTGCTTCTGGTAAGTCTTTTCCCTTTTTCTTGTTTCATTTTGTGTTGAAGTGACCTGGAATGCAATATTAGAACCTGTTTTCAACCTCTCATAAAATTAATTTACAGCTTATGTGAATATAAACTCCATGGAAAATTTTTTACAGGACAAGTCCCGTTTTAACTAAGCCTCAAAGTATTTGTAGGATTTCAGAGGCTTACATCATCAGATAGCTTGAAACAGCGTGCCAAGGTTTCTGCACAATTTTTAATTAAATTTGTGTTTTTCTTAAACTTTGAAGACTTTGTACCTTTTATCAGTGGCTTGGGTCCCGTACAGGCTGTGGTGCTTTTCCTATCACCAGCACTGTAGAGCCTGTGTGTCTCTGACCTGCCTGAACAGCAGTGCTGTTGCTATGACATTATTTAATCTTTCTTCCCTTGGCTGGGCTGGTACAGATGATTTTATGACCATTTGCAACAGTCTGTGCATGTTGATGCAGCTGTGCTTTATTTAAGTAAGAAAAAATGTAATCTGCAAATAATCTTGACAGCTGTGGTTCATGTAGTACAGAAAACTTGCTGAGGGTAGCTCCTTAGGTAATTAATGATCATGGATAAGTGTCGTATATATATGACAATGTTTGTTATTACTGCCTTTTTATTGCTTTATTGGCATCAGGAGACCAGCTAGGGATGTTAGGGGGTGTAGTCTTGATGTTATTGGCACAGAGAAGTCTGGGAAGCTTCCAACAGTTGTTAAGAAGAAATTGAATTTATTTTAAAGTCCTTTCCAGCCTTTCTTTCCCAGAGATTTGTGTGAGAGGCAAGTAACATCCTGCAGTAGTTATCTAAAGTAAGCTGATTCTGTTTGCCACTTATATAATTCAACAGCTTTAAGTATAGAGAACAGTGTCCTACACTTCTTGTTCTCTACAAACAAGTCTGACTATAGTTAATGTTTAGGGCAAGATGTGCCTGTGCATCTTTCCAGTAGAAAGTAACCAAAACGGGAAGATTCCAATGCCTAGGCAGCTTTTTTAATGTCCTATTATAGTAGTAAATACACTTTATAGCAGGCTGCATGTGCAAAAGCTTCCTTTTGGATGGGAGTTAGCTTTATTTTAAAAGCTAAAATAACTGTTCATGTAACTGGTTTTCCACCTGCCTACAGTTTTGTTTCTAGGAGATTACAAAACCTTTCCCTCTTACCTTTGTATTCTGGAGATGAACTGTTTCTTCTGGTAGTAAGGAAGCAGGCTGCAGAAATGACTTGTAAAGGAGTTAGGAGCACAGCATATGGCAGGTGTTCTGCAAAGGCACCACTCTGCAGTCTAGCGTTTCTTGTGAAGATAGTTAAAATTGTAAGGGAGAGATTCTGAAAAAGACATATCTTTTGGAGTGGGTGAGATTGAATGCAGAGTCATAACAGATATTTCAGAATGTGCTTGGTCTTGCTTATAAAAATGTATCTCTCTCCTCTTTGGTTTGCATTTCATTCTGAATTTGATTGTTTCCCAAATCTGAAAAATGTAAGCAGAATTTCCCACCCACTTTTGCTCTTCTCTTGGATTGCAGTGAAACTTATCATTCCTTGGGTTGAGGTCCAGAAACTGGAAAGAACCTCCAATGTCTTCATGACTGACACAGTTCGTGTCACTACAGCAAATAAAGAGCGTGACTTCTCCACGTTCCTCAATATTGCTGAGGCTTTCAGAATCATGGAGCAGCTGGCAGATGTGACACTCCGAAGGCTACTGGATGATGAAATCTTTGAACTGGATCCAGGCCTGCAGGATCCTACTCAGATTACCAAAAGGTAAAAAGCTGAACTGTTGTTATGAGCAGAGGTTTGATAGTGGGCTTCATGGTTTGGTGTGTTAGCTGGGTAAGATTTCAAACCTTTGTTTGATTTGGTGCCAGAGAGACTTCATAATGTATTATGGTGTATCCAAAAGGTGCATTTTAACTTGTATGCAAGATACATTTTTCAACTTTATATTCTTCCCATAAACAAAACAAAGTTTCAAAAGTACTGTTCGCCATAGAAGGGAAGATTGCAGCAAGGGATATTTTCCATCTTCTGAAGAGCAGTATTATTTTCCTTATAATTTTGGTAATGTGTAGGTTTTCCTAGTGCCTTCAGTTCTCTAGAAATTTGATCATATCTGAAACATGGAATTCCCACTAGTGTGATTGCCACAGCCAACTTATCAAGCAGTTACAGGACTTAAAAAATACTCAGTTGTGATATGGCTATTTTCAGCTCTACCCCTTGCTTCCCTGAAATGCATCTCTGCATTCCTCTCCCACTACAGAAATGCATTTGGCTCTCGGGGAAAGATTGATGGCTATTTCTCTGCTGGTAGCACAACACACAACTGTGTTTTATTTGCTGCTGTGAGAAAGGGGGAGGGAAGCTGTCCTCAGGAATTTTAGGTGGGCTGGATGGAATAGCCCAAACTGGAATTTGCCGGGGGCATCAAGGTTAAGGTACTGATTTAAAATACTTCTTTTCTGAATGGGATGTGAGTGGAGTGGTTATCTCCTCTTGAATCATGCCCTTTCTTGCTCTTCCTTCCTCTCCCTCTGCCAGGGATACAAAGGGAATCGCCCAGGTGTTGCTTCCTGACTAAAACATAAGGAATGCATGGTATCATTTCCCAGAAAAGAGAGACCAGTAGCCATTTTATTGTTTCTGAGGGACATTTTTACAGTGGTGGTGGGCATACATCTCAGCTAAACACTTTTGCAAAGTTTCATAATAGAGTTCAAAACAATAAAATGGACTTCCTCTGCAATTTCATATGTACACACAGTAAGGAAAATCACTGACACCAGGATTTCATCCATGACGTTATCAAAGAATTCTCTTGAGGTAACACAGTGGTGAGCAACCATAAAAATCTTTGCAGGCTTTTTTTTAATAGCCAGGGTTCCTTGGAATGCAAGAGCTACCATTGTTTTTACACTATATGTGTAACTGGTTGTTTTTAACATTGTAGGCTTTTGGCTCAAGAGATGTGGGGATATGTACTTTAGCTAATGTAGAATATGGCTGTGACAGGTTGTATCTCAGCCCCTTTCCATGCTTTACCATTTCACCCTCCTCCTGCATTTGGGCTGAAAAGTTAGTTGCAAAAAAAGAAATCCAGAGGAGATGTCAAAAAAAACCTGGGGGGAGATATTTCTCAGCATCTACCGATTTTTGTCATTGTCACTTCCCAAAATAGTCTTTGAATCAGGGGTACTAACTGAATGTAAAGAAAGTAAAATTACAGTTGTAAAGAGAAATTGTATAAGCTTAGTAATATGCTATAATAAGGGGCTCGCAGGGAATCAACTTGTCAGTGCCTTGTGGCATTTTTGAAAAGTAGTATGTCTATTAACAGTCAAGCAAGAGAAACGTTCCCACACATTTATTCGAACAGGTTTTCTCTCTCCTTCCCTCCAACTAAAGAAGGAAAAAAACCCTTAAAGCTACAGAGGAGAAGGAATGACAAAAATATATTTACTGGAGATTTCCTCATTAAGATGTTCTCTAACCTGTGCTGTGACTTGGGATGGCAGAAATGAAAACGTGGAAGATGCCAAAATCCCATTTCCTCTGCATGAATTAGGTAGTGGTTGGATAAGTTGCTGTTTCTGGTGTCCTTTGTCCCACTTCAGCAACCACTTTGAAGTAAGGTGATTAAGCAAGACTGTAGTTTGAATAGTGGAAAAACTGGTTTTTAGTGTTAACATGTTTTGGGGAGGATGTTGTAGTTTTTTTGGTGTATGAAGCTTTTGTTACTGCTTTTTTTCTTGAGGCCATTGTAGTACTATAAGAACAATTACTTTCCTCTCAACACGTTCTCTCTAATAATTGTCATTGTTAATTCTTGTATATGATTTGGAAGCAAATAATAATCTGTGAAAATGAAAGCAGACACACACATCATTGGAACTATTCCAGCTCTGACAAGTTAATGAAGTTTCTGCAGATGGCTTTTGTTTGCAAGGCTTTCTTTTGTGAGAGGCTTGTTTCAATATCTTTACTTTTTTTAAATTACATTTTCAGTGCTATCATGATCTGTATATTCAGCATTCTGAAAACCATAAACCTTTGCCATTCCTGAGGCTCTTGGGGTCATCTTGCTGAGCAGTGGAGGGATGGGACTCAGAGAGTCTGTGGGATTAGGCCCAGAGCCTGTGACACAAATTATGTCATGGCCAGAGTCAAAAAAAGTCAGTATGCAATTTTTTGTGCTGTTTAATAAAATGATAGGGCACAGAACAATGGATTACAAAGGGATTAATGGCAATTGAGATAATTGCCATAAAAAGCAAAGTAAAGCTGAGGTGTTTGGTACCTACAAATACCATTTCTTGCAGACATATGTATGTGCCATACAATTTTACTGGAATATATATGGTAACTACTTTTTATTTTTTAAAAAGAAGGCTGCAACAGTCTCTGGTATAGGTTTCTCGTACTTCTAATTTCCATCTCTTACGGGATGCAAAAATCCCCATTGCATTTCTCAAATGTAGTGAGAAATCCTCCAGAGCAGAACCCACAATTTAAAAGCTTTAGTGCTGCTGTCAGTAAGGTTTCAAAAGTGTCATGTTTTCCCAGGCTCTAACCACATCAGTTTCTTTTCTTCGTGTTTAACTGTGAATTACCAGTGAGAATGACTTTGCTTCATGTTAAGGCAAAGAAGGTTGCTAACACTGATCTAAGCTTAATGGAAACTGTTTGAAGTATCCTGAGTCATAAATGTCACTTCAATCTGAATTTATTCCTTCAGAGAGGGAATCTGAGAATGCTTTAAACCTTGAGCAACAAGGAGAATGTGGCTAGAAAGAACCTCCTTTTATTGCATTTCTGTGGCAAAAGGTAGGGTTTGGGTTATCTCTGTGTGATTGCCTAATGTGTTTTTAAGGATTTGCAGTAATGGGCATATCAGGATCTATACCAGTACTTCACTGTTCTGTCATTTAGAAGTCTGAGGTCTAACTTGAATCTTTTGCAGTTTTTGAGTCTGTCACTTCTTGTTCTCCCCAGTACTGTTGAAGAGATCGGATGTGCTTTCTTTCTTTAGAGCAATCATTTGTGTATTTGGAGGTTGATGTGCGTGTTCTTTCTCTTTTTTTTTTAGGCTGCACTCCCAGGTTTTCTTATCAGTGCCGATTTTAGCCATTCTGGTCGCTCTTCTCTGGACATTCGTCACTGATGCCATGTGGGGGCAGGCATATGGTGGTGGGATATAGGATTGCCTCAGAAACATTGCCAGTGCTGACCAGGGCAGGAGCAGTGGGACTGTCTCTGCTGCAGTTCTGGGACTGCCACGCTGCATCTTGGTGGCCATGCACTTCTGCAGCCCAGCACAGTGTTCCTCTTCCTCTTGTGAGCACATGGCCGTTGGTTCTTGTTCAGCTTTTGCTCCTGTGTAACCCCAAGGGATGGCTCCTGGTGGAGTTCATCTCCATGCTGCATTTGTGAAGCTTATGATGTACAGCTGAAAATATTTGTAATGCTTTTTTCCCCACAACATCCCTTAAATTTATGAATATAAATCTGAACCTGATCCTGTTCTTACATTCATTAGCCTCTACCAGCCTTGCATCAAGTGCAAGCTTACTAACAAGCTCTTGATCCATCACACAGAGTGCTGATGAAGACATTGAACAGAAGCTAATCTAGGACAGACTCCCAAGGAGGTCCTCTTGATACAACCTTCCAATTTACAAGGAAGCCCTGAAAGGCTGTGTTCTGAGGTACTCTTTTTCAACTGGCTTGGTACAACAGTTTGTCACTTCTAGTTTTATTAGTTCCATGAGAGGATATATCAAGATTTCATAAATTTTGGCTAAAACGTTCATTGCAACTCCTTCATCTACAAGTCTAGTGTTCTGCTGTGTAAGGGAATGATGTTCAGTTTACATGTGTCCTGACAAGTCCATGTTGGCTCTTCTCAGATAACATCTCCTGGCTTGCTTATAAGAAGCCTTTCTTCCCACACGAATTTATCAGTTCTTCCAATAAACACGACATATATTGTTGAATGTGTTATTTCTAAAGTGTCTGACTTTCTGGAGTCTGAATAACAAGAAGAATCTAGTAATTGGTCTCTTAAAGCAGGAGGTCAACAAGTTTGTTTAGATTTTAGATAGGCAACAAGTGACTCAGCAGAGCTAAAATCTTGCCAAGTTGGCTTCTGCTGGATTTAAAGCGCGGAAAAACATTTGACAGTGAGGACAGCATTTAAAGTCTCCTGATGCTTTTAGGCATTTTGTTAGTCTTGCGTGTGTTATTTCCTTTCATTTAAAACTCTTGGAAGGTAATGTCAGGGTCATGCACAAGGACTTATTGCAGTTCAGGCTTGCCGTTCACTTTGAAGTGCTGGAGTTGGAGGCAGTCCATGATCCCATAACATGCAAGTTGGGAGCTGCACTCAGAAGGAATTGCTGAGTTTTTTGAAAAGTAGGGAACAAGGCAGTTGCATTTTCTCACCTTTTATTCTTCTGATGCTTGTGTAAATACTCAAACCCCATTATTTTTACATAATGATAGCTTTCCTTTATTTAGTTAACTACCACTCATATGCTGCATTTGCTTAGAAACCAAACTGACATGGAAATTGTTAAGCGAGAGTAAAAATTTTCAAACAGGTAGGGGTGCAGCTAAAAAGGTTGCATTTCTGTTTGGCATTGGAGGTATTGTGAAAGTCTAAATGGAAGCTGTGGGACTTGGTGACGTGGGCCATCTTTGTTGTATTATATTTAAACAATTGCCTGTCTCATTTTAGGAGCTAAATTTGTCTGTTGGTTTTTTAGAGTTGCAGGGTTGGGGTTTTTTTTAACCAACTCTAATTTTGCTTGGCTGTGTTTATGAAGGGAAGCCTTTAAGCCCTAGAATTTGCTTGCTTAACAGGAAATATGTGTTCAATTTTGGAATAAAACCGTCTTGTTTGAGCTCACAGTGGTAGGTGCTGACAGCATCTCATCCCTCTGCTACCACTTTTCATTCTGGGATCCCTCCTCCAAGCAGGCTGGCCCATTTCAGCACTTGTTTCTGGGGCAGCCCTGGCTGTGGTGTGTTCTCTGTGGTGTCCCTGTGTGAGCCTGTGTGTGAGTCATGGGGGGACAGGCACTTCCAGGGATGTTGGGGTTGGCAGCCTTCCACAGGTACAGGGTGAGTGGGGGTGGATACAGTGCTGGTGAGTTTACTTAGTTTCAGGATGTCATTTTTCTTCGGCTTAAAATCCTGTGGCTTGTTGTCACATGGAGCCCACAGCCCCAAGAAAGGCAGCAAAACCCTGAAAACTCAGAAGCTTCAGATTTTGGAGCATAGGAAACAGTCAACTCTTAAATACCAGACAATGTGTGCCTCAATAGAGGTCCCACTCTTCTGTATAAAGCCTCTTTTCACATAAAGGTCGAGAAATCTTCACAACCAAGTAGATGCAAGGAAGCTCATACCTTTCAGCACAATAGCAGGGGAGCACAGCTCTACCAGACCTGACTGCAGAGGCTATCAGCAGCATTCATCTGTGCTGTGCAGAAATGGAAAATATTTTAGTGGTGAGTTAACTAGGAGGCATATCCTGATCCAGCTTCGTCACAATAGTAGATCGCTGCAGGCACTTATCAGAGTTGCTCTCGCTGTGGAATTTTAGTTCAGGAGCAACCTTTTTGTCTTTCTTCACAAAGAGGGTTTCTCTTTGTTCTCTGTGAAAAAACAGGAGACTATTTGTCTGCTTTCTTTGGATAATATTATTAAGGAAGATAATGCTTGAGAAGGAAACAGAAGCTGAACACTGGTTGAGCGCATTCTGTCTTTTCTGTTGCTTGCAGATGCAGATCCTCCCTTCTCAGGTCTCAGTTAGTTCTGGATAGTCTTTCTCCTTGTTTCACATGGCTATGTCTTTTACTATGGATTAAGCTAAACTAAAAAAAAAACCCAAACCCAAACAAACAATTGATTTACTTACTGACGCAGTGGCTTCATTTGTCTCAACTTATATTTTAACAGCAGGGCTGGGGTAGAGGGAAGGTGTCTGCAGAAGAGGAGGGTGAAGGAAGGAGTGGAGAGGGGATTTACTGCACCAAGGTACCACTCCCTGTTATGCTTCAGCCCACGCTTTAAATTCTTTCAATGGCACAAAATCAAGCTTTTTTTTTTTTCTTTTTTTTTCCCTAACGTGAATCATGCTAGGAAAAATTTACTTGTAGTAAAGAAAATTATAGAATTTAAGCCCTAATGTTTCTGGAGCTGCTGTTGGTGAGCTAATAGCCATGTCCTGTTTATAATGTAATTGCATAGTTCTTTAAATTACTGCAGGCTTCTTCATTAAGAAAGGAGAAGAAAAATAAGTCCCCAACGCCAAGTCCATATAACCATGTACTCAGTAATGAAAGTTTCATTTATTTAAACTTTTCTCTCCACATAAATGTGGATGGGTGGCTGGAAGGAGGCCAAGTTCAAACTGAATGTGGCTGGTGCTGTTATTCCCAACTGAGTCTGTAAGTGACCTGAAACTGTTTTGCATTTTGAAACTGTTCTGAGGGCTCTCTGAGGCTGATACCTCTGCAAGTCAAGGATTCCATCATGTAAATGTCACCATCATTAACACTTCTATTATTGAGCACTTTGGAAGCACTCATTGAGCAAATACCTTACTTTTGGGTGCAGGTGCAAGTCCCTGGGGTGATGTTGGTAATGCTACTGTGAAGGGAAACAAGGAACATCTAGCTAATCTCCCTTGCTCAATATATGTTCATTAGATGAAAGATTTAGTTATCTCCTGGGCACTGAAATTTGTAACTCTTTGAGTCTGTAAAGTCATACAGCAGCCATAGAAAATGCATGGTTAAATAATAATTAAAAAAAAAAAACCAAACCACTGAAACAGCTGATTAAAATTAGTGTCCTTTCCATTTCTAGTTACTGTACTAGTTGCTTTTGACCTTATTGTTAAACAAGCAGTTATTGATAATGTTTTTCTTTTAATGTATTTCAAAGTTGCTTGTTTCATGCTCTCTTCACATAGGCACTGGAGATTGCTGTGCACGGTGTTTTTATTCTGTATTCCTTGCTCTTGGTGAGGTCAACACGAAAAGTGAACCTCACACTGTATGTCCTGGCTTTCGGGATCTTGTGATTCTTTCTTTCTGCTTTTTCTTAAGGGATCTTGAAGCCAGAGCACAGAATGAATTCTTTCGGGCCTTCTTCAGATTGCCCAGGAAGGAGAAGCTGCACGAAGTTGTGGACTGTTCTCTCTGGACACCGTTTAGTCGCTGTCACACAGCGGGGAGGATGTATACTTCAGACAGTTATATCTGTTTTGCCAGCAAAGAAAATGGCTGCTGCACTGTTATCATCCCACTTAGAGAGGTAGAGTTGTTTGTTTGTTTCATTTTGGGTCCTTATCTGCCTTTTTCTGCCCTAACCCTCTGCTGCCACTTGACTTATCTGCAAAGCATCGTTTGATGAAAAAGAGTAGGATGCTTGTGTGTATCCTGCCTTCACGATTGTTGTACAGCTTGTTCTGGGACTCACTAGGGCCTGAGCTCCTGAAAATATGGGTGATTTAACACTATCCTCAAAGTGAAGTATGGACAGGTAATGCAGCAGGACAAAACACTGCAAAAACAGAGTCTACTTGGCCCAGGACTTGGACAGGGCTCCCCTCCCAGCTCCACAAACACGTACATTCAGCTTGATGTTGATGGAGACCAGCTCGGACCCATTCCAGCGATGCAAAAGCATTGTTGCCTGGGATCAATACAAGTGTCGAAGTCCTCCCTCCATAGACAACCTCTAACAAACCTGAGGATACTGTGTGAAGCTGTGGGGCAGAGAGAAAGATGGGATTTTATGGATGCAGTGATGAGCTGACAAATTTCCATGAAATCAAGAGACAAATTTAAATGGAGGGAGAGCACAAGGGAAGGTGGTGGGAGTAGAACAGGAGAAGGAAGCTGTCAGGCTAACACCTGTGAATACAAGGCTGTTATGATCTCTTAATTAAAGCTTTCCTTTCATCCTTGGCTAATAATAGAGTAACATCCAAATCATATCCTAACTGTAGCAATTTACCTTCCACTGTTGCAGAAACAGAAAGCAATATGAGAACAGTGTTGCATCCTTAATCAAAATTAACAAAACAACTGCTTTTGCCCATCTTCAAAGGTGGGAAAGTAAATTTCCTCCTCCACCCTCAGAATTTGATCAAGTTGATCCTTTTATAAATCATTTTTTAAATCATACACCCCTTTCTTATC
Organism: Corvus cornix cornix; assembly: GCF_000738735.6. Lineage (NCBI taxonomy): Eukaryota > Metazoa > Chordata > Aves > Passeriformes > Corvidae > Corvus > Corvus cornix. The sequence continues at coordinate 87,864,931 of NC_046332.1, read as the reverse complement.
TTTTCCCTCAGTCTGCTGTTTAGAAGTGGGATGCAAATTAATTTAGGGAAAAGAAAAGGCATCTGGGATACTTTTTGGTACCTGCTTTGAGCTTCTAAAGAGACCATGAACTTCAGGCAATAGGATGTGTTTGATCAAGGAAAGCCAATATGAATAACCACATTTAAAGCATGCATATGAAATGCTGTCTTTGTATGTTTTGGTACATGTAGAATATTTGAAGACATTTCTGTGGATGTGGTGCCTCATGTATTTTCTCTAATGTCTGTGGAAAAGGTAATCAGTATAGAGAAGATGGAGGACACAAGCCTTCTCCCTAATCCCATCATTGTTAGCATAAAGAGTAAGACAGCCTTTCAGTTCATTGAGCTGAAGGATCGGGATACTTTGGTGGAGAACCTTCTCCAGAGGCTAAAAGAGGTGAACTCCAGCAACCCACTGCACTGCAACAACTTGCAGAATAACAATCAGGTACTGAACTTCTATTGTATTATTGATTCAGTGTGTTTATCCATTATTCCACTGTCCTGCCTTCTTTGGGAAATTGATCTTGAGCCAATGCTTGTCTGATACCACCTTTAACGACCTGCCTGGTGGGATAGAGGACACTCAGCATAGTTGTGATTGACATGCTGGGGAGAGAACAGACTATGGTGGGCAGCTGGGCTGCCCTTCACAGGGACATCAACAGTCTGGAGGAATGGGCTGATAGAGACCTCACAAAGTTCAACAAAAACAAATGTGAAACCTGGCAAAATAAGCCTATGTGACAGAAGAGGCTGGGGACTGGCTGGTTGGAGAACAGCCATGTGGAAAAGGTGGAGGAGTCATGAACAAGTCGAGCTTGTAAGTCAGCAGTGTGCTCTTACAATGCAGAGGAACAACCCCATATCAGGTTGTACTAGCAGGATTGTAACCAGCAGGTCATGGGATGTTACTACTCCCTTTTATTCAGCACTTACTGGGCTGATCAGGAGTACTGTGTCTGGTTCTGACTCTGCTCCATTACACATAAAAAGCATTGATAATTTGGAGTAAGTCTAGTGGAGGGCTACAAGATGGTCAGGGGCTGGAGCACATGCTTTATAAGAGGAGGTGGAGGGAGCAGGGCTTCCTCAGCCAGTCTTCTGCTATATTGTAGGGAGTTGGAAGATGGAGGCAGACTCTTCTTTGATATGCCAGTTGAAAGAAAAGCAGGCACAGCCTCAAGATTTAGCAAGGAAAAATCCAAATAGATAAAAAGAGAGATTTCCCCGATGGTTAGGCAGAGCTGGATCAGGCTGCCTGGAGAGGCTGTGCTCTATGCTTTCTTGGAGCTACTCAACTTGACTGGGCACAGACCTCAGCAACCAGAGCTGAGGGCTCCTGTTTTGAACAGAGGATTGAAAAAGATAGTCCTCTCCAACCTAAATGGTTCTGTGATTTTTGTCTGTCAAATCCTAAGAGTAGAAGACTGTTTGGTAGCTTGTCACCAAGGATACTTAGAATTGGCTAACAACTTCTGGTTTAAAGTAACAACCCTTCTCCTGACGTGCACATGAATGACAATTTGTATGAAGTCTTGAGTAAGACGTTTTCTCCTGAAAGGTGTTAAAGACTTTGATGCAAAAGGCAAAGGGTAACCCAGCTCTGTGTCTTGAGGACAGTCAAGGATGTAGTTCTTAGCCTTTTCTGATTTCTGCATTGCAGAACAGCCTTGCCTTCGGATCCGTGTGCATGCTGGGGGATGATGAGGCTGCATGTCTGGGAACAGAGGCTTCACAAGGGAAGGAGGGAAGTGAATGTGAAAAGGAGAACAGTTACTTGCTCAATGCAGAAGCACTAAGGTCAGACTTTCATCAGTCAGGAATGTCAGGCCTTGATTTTGGAAAGGTATGTAACATTTGGGGGAAGCTGTAGGAATTTCAGGTTTTGTTTTGTTTTTAAAAAAGCTGGGGTTACATTCAGACAGATAAGCATTTTTAGTAAAATGCACTCTGTATTGGTTGGAGAAGTTAGATAACAGCTTTTGGAATAACAGCTTTTCTCTTTACTTGTATTTTTTTCTTCTCCCTCCCCCCATTTCATTCTGGTGAATATTTATAATTTTTCTCCCTGTGCGGTGAATTAGATATGCAAAGTGGGGCAAGTTGTGATCCCTAGAGCAGGCTTTCCATTTCCATCGGTAATGGAAATACCTTGTGGAATTTTTATTACGTGAAATGCTTTTGTTTACCAGTTCTCCTGTGCACATGATCTGTTTTTTTAAAATATATCTTCTTGTTCCCAGTCTAGGGAGCAAATCAAAGAGAGCCTGTGGGATGACCATTTTGTAGAGTATGGCAGAACTGTGTGCATGTTTCGCACAGAGAAAATCAGAAAACTTGTTGCTATGGGAATTCCCGAATCCTTAAGAGGCAAACTCTGGCTGCTTTTCTCAGGTGGGCATGCTTAGAAATGTTGACTGTAGGCATCATCTGATTCTGGACAGGGCAAAACATTCAGGCAAGAAACCTCCCAGGGGCAATTAAATGTCCTTTACATGGAACCTGTGATACTACTTAAGGAAGAGAGATGATCTGAACTGAACTAACATATGCAAGGAAGTACCCAGGTAGATCTGCAAAAGTTTTATCTCAGGATGATATCATATGATGTGCAGAAGAATCAAAATAACATCTTTGTTATCTATGTAATTTAAAATTAGTATCATGTTTTCATAAAACAATGCTCATCTTCAAGCAGCAATTAGATTGTAGCATAAATATTGAGTTAGCCATAGACAAATCAGATTATTGCAAAATAATGGCAATCTCAAAGTTGGCAGACCTGCTCCTGTTTCTTGTTGAATGTTGGCAGGGCTTACAGAAACTGGAGATGGAAAAAACCACTCATTTCATCGACAGATATGGCAGAGCCAGAATGTGCCTAAAGTATGATGTCAAGTTTAGTCCTTAATCCAATATATGGCATATTCAGACATTTGTAAGTGTGGAGCTTTTCCTCCTTGAAGGATGTGAACAGCGCTGAGTACATTTCTCCCAGTAATATGTGTGGGTGGTGAGACACTTGGAAGGGGTTGCCCAGAGAAGCTGTGGATGCCCCATCCCTGGAAGTGTTCAAGGCCAGGCTGGATGAGGCTTTGAGCAACCTGGTCTAGTGAAAAGTGTCCCTGCCCACAGCAGGGGGGTTGGAATGAGGTGAATTTTAAAGTCCCTTCCAATCCAAACCAATACTTAGTGCTGGAGACATCCTTTGCTCAGTCAAGGTGTTTTGAATGATGTTGTGTCATGTAAGCTTTGCTAATACTTAGTTTTCAAGACGTATTCTGCTAGGACTTTCTCTTTTAGGTCTGGAGATTCACAGACCTTGGGGAAAACCATCTTGCTTCTTACACCCTTTTGAGCAGTAATTTCTACAACACTGGGTTTAGCATCATCCTTATCTCTTCCCACCTTCCTCTTTCTCCCTTCCTGCTGCCTTCAGATGCCGAGACAGATCTTGCCTCACATCCTGGGTACTACATACATTTGGTGGAGGCATCCATGGGCAAGTGCTGTATGGCAACAGAGGAGATCGAGCGTGACCTGCACCGCTCGCTGCCTGAGCACCCGGCCTTCCAGAGTGAGACGGGGATAGCTGCCCTGAGGAGGGTGCTCACAGCGTATGCACACAGGAACCCCAAAATAGGCTACTGCCAGGTGAGAAATTCCCAGCGGGATAATGCTCCCTGCTTCTTCTTCCCCTTCTTCCCACTCTTCGTTGTTCTCTTGAGAGTGCTTTTAATGGTGCTTTTGATAAGTATTGTCCTTTTAGTTAGGAAATGTACATAATTTTAGATAGTAAATGTCATTTTTCCTTGGAAAACAAGTATGTAGGCTCACCAAAAGGTTCTGTTCTAACAACAATATTCCTTCAGCATTTTGCAAACTGCATTTATAATTACAGGAGGGGAAAAAATGTTTCTGATGCTTCTGTTTGTTCAAAAGTGCATTTCTTGGACAATACTTGGAAGCAGTGCAGGGCAAACTGGCCTGCACCGATGAGATTTATGTAGTGCACTGGAGCAGAGGCTTAATGAACCCTTTCTGCCACTTTTTTCCAAAACTGATGATAAATGGTGAAAGTACTCTGTCTAGCTGGCCAGCTCCCTGAATTTTGATTAACATCAGAGTGGTCCTGATACTGGAATAGGGGGCACTAAAAGCAGCCCCAAAACATCTTGCAGTATCAGATACCTGCTTTGTATCTTGGCAAATCCAGTATTGTGCTTTTGTCCATTGTTTCCTGTTGCTCTTATGAAAAGCAGTAGACATAAGTTTGGAAAACTTGTTATGCCTTTGGGTTGCAATTACGTATTTGCTGTATATTCTCTGCTTTTCTTGCTGGTTTTTTTCTTAGTTCTTTACATCGTGTTAAGCTACTTTTTTTTCTATAAAAATAGCCACAGTTGAGCTTTTGTCAGTAGGATTTGCTGTCACTAACAAATCCCATTTTCTTCTTTGCCCTTGTAAGTCTATGAATATTTTGACCTCCGTGTTGCTGCTGTATGCCAAAGAGGAGGAAGCCTTTTGGCTGCTGGTTGCTGTGTGTGAGCGAATGCTGCCGGATTACTTCAACCACCGAGTGATAGGTGAGCTCGTGTCCATCTTCTTGCAGACTGGGAAGGGGCAGCCATATAGCACAGGGGAGGGTAAAATGCTCAGGGTCAGCTGGGGTCCAGACTCCACGGATGAAGTGCTCCATCTACTTGTGTGCTGTGTAGGGACAGCAGCAGTGGCAGCTCAGATTCCAGCCAGGGTTGGTTTTGGTTTGAAGGGTTTGAACTGCAAAATCTATAAATACATGCTCAACTTTGCAGTTCGTTTTTTTCTTTCCTGTTGGTCAGAAGGTGGTGACACTTTTGCCTGTTACATAAATAGAAGAACGTGGCTAGGAGTGTTCCGTGTTAGAGACTTGAGCTGTTTAAGATGAACCTAGGAAAGATCTGCTAGGGTAGCTATCTGTGATCTGACCTGTCTGAATTGCATGGCTGCTGGAGCAATGCAGGCTTGCATCTACACTAGCCCTTTGTAATGAGGGCTGATACAAGTCCCTCTGCAGAATGTGCCATGCACTTCTGTGTGCTGTGTCACCTATATAATGCCGTTATTTTTAAGATTGTTGTGCAAACTGCCTAATGCACAGAAAGAGAGGGTCTGAGCAGTATTTGTTCTTTGCAGTCACTTCCTTCCCTTACAGAAATGTTTGATAGTTTTCCCTGTTTAATCCTAACCTTAGTCCTTAGCTACAGCATCTGCTGTTACACTGTTGCTGTGGCAAAAGAGAGGGACCAGGGTCACTTGTGAGGAAGTGAGGATAGCAGGAAATCCCTGGCAGTTGTGGTTCTGGGAGCTAGAAATGGTCTGGGCACTCTTGTGCTGCCTGTGGAGTGGAAGGAGACATCTGAGAAGATTTCCAGTCTTTTACCTGAAGGATGGGGCTGTCATACTTCCCTCCTGACACTGTGTCACTGCACAGTTTGTCTTGTCACTGATCTGGTAAGAAGGTAAGTTAAAGCTGAGTTATTCCAAAGTTTAGCTGGATGCTTAGCATGTTTTGTGGTGCTTTAAATGCCACTGGTATTTTTAGCTACTGGACTAGGTGCTGTTACCTGTCCCACTTGTCAGAATTCTTCGTCTTGTCTCCAAACATGAGTTTAAACTGTTATTTTGATAACTGACTTCCATGTTTGTGTGTCTCCTTCCTTGATTAAAGGAGAAACAGCTTTATCTGTACTCAAGCATTTCTAGATATTATCAGCATGCTTTGGATTACTCATAACTTTGATGCTTGCTGGGTTATTACCCTTAGCTTTCTCCACCCAACTTAATGAATTGTCTTACTTGGCCAGCCATGTCCCTGCCTTAAGATGTATATAATTTGGGCTTTGTATCTTGCCTGTCACTTGCCATGGCTCCAGCCTACATTGTTTAAGTGATGAGAGTTTTGGTTGTCCTGTCTCTGTTTTCCAGCCCTCTGTACCCCAAGGAAAGAGTGTTGTGTCTCTCTACTGCCATGGCTCACCACAGTGTGAAGAGCCAGGAGCTTCAGCTTGGAAGTTGCCCCACTCTCCCCCGCTGAGCAGCACTGATGCTGTTTTGCAGCATGGTTGCTTCACTGAGCACTTACTTCTGCAGCTCAGCTTTACCCTAGAATTTAACATGCCCAAATCGGTGCTACTGATCTTCTCCACCCTGCCCCTCCTCTGGTTCCTGTTGCTTGAGTTAGTGTTCTTGGCTCCGCATTTCAGTCGACCTTCTTTTTTGATTTACAGCCAGCTCTTGTCTAAACTTTGTATTGTTTCTGCCTGTGTAACACTTCCAAGACCCAACTTTTCCTCTTTGCCTGCCCTGCCAACACTGTTGTCCAAATTGTGATCTCTCAATAACTTTGGCGATCTCTGACGTTGCTACCTGCCACTGTGCTTTTCCTCTTCAGTGTCAGCCAGTAATCGCTACAGTCCAAACAGCTACTGAATTAATGACCTGGGTTATAACAGGCCTTCTTAGCTCCATTTTGTCTCAGACCTTTTCTTTATGAGTTTCAAAATCTTCTATTTATTTATGTGTGTGTTCATTTAGTTAGCTAGAATTTTTGCTTTCAAAACTTTGGCAATTCAGTCCTACTCAACTTTTTACTTTTATCACATGAGCATCTCTCTCCTCAGCCTTGCCAGCTATGACCCCTCTCTCCTTTCACAAGCTTTTTTATTATTTCACTGCTTGCATATGGGAAAAGCCTACAGGGAGGGCTCCTCCTTCAGGAATTCCCTCTGTCCTTCTCTCTGCAATGCATAGAGGAAATTATAGGTGCAAGATAGAAACAAGTTGTATATGGGTCAAGAGTGGTTGCAAGGGTCAGGCCTATCCTATTCTCAATTACCATGACTTTTCCATCCCCTGCAAAAACCAGCAGGGCATCTTACCCGTGTTTAGACTTTACCTGTTAGACTGTCATCATCTTGACACTGTAATTCTTGAAACATTGAAAACCTTATTTCATTTCTCTGATTGGCCTTTTCAGTCCTGAAGATGTCATGTGTCTTGCATCTAAGGTCATAATTTTTCAAATGGATGCCCTGGTATTTTCCTACCTCATCATGGTCTCATGCTGTAATACAGATTCATTTGCTCTGATTTCATGTTTTCTGGGAGCCTAATGAAAACATGGACAGAAAAGTCAATTTTAATACATCTGCTTGACTTTCATCTACAGTGTCAACACTTATAATAAAAAGATCTGTGAAAGATCTGGGCAGTGTTGCATGTTCCTTTTAAACCTTGGGTTTTGCCAGTGCTGTCTCTGAGTCTGGAATGATCTATTTATATATGTCTTGCCTGTGTCTGGCTTCCTTCAAATACCTCTAAATCCAGCTCTGTTTTTTGGGTCTGTGTTAACTGTGGCTATTAAATTGTTTGCATTAAGCTTATTAAAAAAACCCAAACAAAAATTGCCCTCTGTTGAGTAACTCCAGTCTGTTTTTCTCCTCCGTTTTTTTCAATATTATGGAAGGCTTTTTCTTCAAAGCATCGTGCATGATGTGTTTCTCAAAAGCTTTTTGCATGTCCATGGGCTTTTATTTTTTGATTTGTGGTGTTGTAATGTTTGTTCAGTCACCAGCAGAAGCTCTTTGTGGCCTGATGTGAAAGGTTCTAAGAGAGAGAAATGTCATAGCTATTTTTTTTCCCTGTGATTTGGATGCAAAGCCAAAAGATGTTGGCTCTCTGCCACAAATTGTCCAGGTTATATTCTGCTTTTGAACAACAGAAGTTTTGAGTGCTAGGGATATATATGTCTCAGCAATTAAAATTGTTTCGTAATACTAGCAGAATATGGACCATAAGAAAGAAATGAAATAACTTGAAAAGAAAGACAAAATAATTGAAAAGCTAACTGCATTTTGTATTCAGGAATATTTTTAACTTGCAGTGTCTTTGGTCAAAGCCCTGATGCGGCAGATTTGATTTGTAGACACAATCTACTTCATTGAGAAGAAACTATATTGATTCTTTAATAGCTGCTGATAAAGCAGAGCTAAGCTAGTAGCTAAACCAGAGCCCAGATCTGCTCCTTTTGGAAAGACTGGTTGGGACAGTTAGGAAATCTTATCTGGGCATTGCGGAAATCTTTTCTTCTTTATGTGTAGCTATGTATGCTTGTAAGTGTATATTGGTATCTGTGCCTGTACTTTCGTGTAAATATTTTTCTTCCTGCTTGGTGTGTGTAGCCATATCTGGATTTCCATCCTGTGTTTTCTCACTTAGAGCAAAACCTTTGCTGCCCACTTGCTTGAGTACATACATTGGAGAAAAATGTGTACTGTCTTTTTTTTACTGCGTACATCCCAAGTGGAGCAGTAAAATGCTTTAATATTGCTTTTTCTACCACTTAATTATTATGTGCTCTTGTAGCCAAAACCAACAGCTGCTGCTATTGCTATTCCATTGCACCCTAAAGGCACTTAGGAGAATTAACACAGTTGTTGCAGAAGGTTGTGCAGTAAGGCTTATGGACACAGGGGTTGGGCTGAGATCACAGCAGCAGGATAATGGCACTTCTCATTGTAGATGTGTTTGTATCTTGATGGTTTAAATTTTCTTAAGAAATTCTTGCGGTTAATAGTTGACAGCAGTGATTAACTTCAAAAAATATTTTTTCTTGTGTCAGTCCTGGCTAATACTGTTCCTTTATGACTTGTAGGTGCTCAGGTAGACCAGTCAGTGTTTGAAGAGCTTATAAAAGAGCAACTTCCAGAGCTGGCTGAACATATGAAGGATCTGACAGCCCTAGCTTCCATCTCTCTTTCCTGGTTCCTTACCCTTTTCCTCAGCATCATGCCCCTGGAAAGTGCTGTGAATGTTGTGGACTGCTTCTTCTATGATGGCATCAAAGCCATTTTCCAGCTGGGCTTGGCCATACTGGAAGCAAATGCTGTGGATCTGTGTAACAGCAAGGATGATGGGCAGGCCCTGATGATCCTGAGCAGGTATGGCCACACAGGAGTGCTCCTTCCATCATGGGCCATTCTGCCCTAAAACAAAGGCATTGCTCAGTAGGCACCAGGGACACTCTGTGTCACCCTGCTGCTGCTGCTGCTGTTGCAGTGTCTGCCTTAAACAATGGCTTTGTACATCGGACGAGATGTCCTGTGAAATTTCCTGGCAGTGCCGAGACGTGCATCGCCTGCGTCAGTGTGCAATATTTACTGCTGCTCTTCGTGCCTTCCCTAGACTGATGGGCTTCCTGCTCCAGACTTCAAGGAGACAGAAGTTTTCTTCCTTGGGCAGCTTTAGTAATTTGGCTGGCTTGCTGTTCCTCAGATGAGTAATCACAAAGGCATTTTTGAAAAGTCTAGCTTGCCCAAAACCCAATTTATTTCTAAGTCTAAGCCATAAGACTTCTTCACTTATTTGAACTGAGAAGAGCACAGTGCAATGTGATCTGTGTTCTTACATATTTCCTCCCTTCAGGTTTTTAGAGCGTGTCAAAAATGAGGAAAGCCCTCTGCCACCTATTGGTAATCACCATGCATTCTTCAGTGACGACCAGGAATCTTCTCCAGTGACTGAAATAGCAAACCTGATTCATGACTCTTATGAGGTAAAATAATTCTTTGTATCTACTAGTCACTTAAGTTAGAATTTTAAAAGAAGGTTAAATTCAGCTTGGCTGCTTTGAAAGTTAATACACGTTTACAGATTCCTTGACTAAAGTGCTCTCATGCACACGACTAGGTGTAGTATGAATACCTAGATCAGTTAGAGACTGAGTATGCTTTTTATTCAAGGTCTCACTGCACTTTAAAAGCTGTATAGCCAATTAATGAGAAATACAAGTATCATAAAATACAACACAAATAATAAACTTCTGTTCCTCTCTTACAGAAATTTGGAGACCACTCTGTGGAACAGATAGAGCACATGCGCTACAAACACCGAATCCGTGTCCTGCAGAGCCATGAAGATACAACCAAGCAAAATGTGGTGAGCAGGGTATTATTTTGACTGAGGTAGCTCAGTGTTGCCTCTCTGGAGGCACATGGATTAGTTTTCAAAAAGGTGCCACTAGGTCTTGAAAAATCACTGGTGACTCTGCAAAAAGCTCTTTCCTGGAATGCTGATGGTTTTTCTTTTGCAGCCATTATAGTTTAGGGTGGCTTTAAATTTATGAACAAGTGCAGGACTGTCCAGCCCATCACCTTGTCTGTGACAGTGGCTGGCCCTCGGCAGCTGCCTGGGGAAGAGAGGAGAGACAGCACCATGCGATGCTTCCCTGGCCTCTGTGACCTGTAGCTTAGGGACTTCCTGTCTTTGTTTCTAATAGCCCTTGAGGGATTTCTCTTTTCATGGATCTGTCCAACTGGTGAACCTAAAGAAGGGGGAAACATTGCAAAGATATTTTAATGGTGGTTTTCAGCTGTACCCCCTAAGTACAGCTTGTGAGTCTGCCTGTGTCAGTGATGTCACTAACATGATTTTCTTTCTTTTTAAGCTCAGAGTTGTCATCCCAGATGTTTCAATTCTTCCTGAAGATTTGGAGGAATTGTATGACTTGTTCAAGGTTGGTCTCCCTGAAAAGCAGGGGATGCACCTCTTTGAGGCTTTTTTGGGCATAACTTCCAGCTGTTACTTTGCAGTGCAGCACTGACATCCCGTCCTCTGCCTTGGCCATGCTCCCTGGGTGGGATCTTGCCATTTTGTCCTTTCTGTGGTTGTGCAGTTGTTAAAGAGGAAAAGTAATGTACTCATTCTTCAGAGAAATGCTCCAGAGTTTCTTTCTAACTTTCTGCTTGGAAATGGTCCGTGACAAGTTAGGTTCTGTTAACTTTCACATGCAGAATAAATTAAATATTACGTACCTCTGCTCACTGGGAGCTTGGCAGTGCATTTCAATCCCATTCTCTTAATGCTCTTTAAAGGCAGACTCTCTTTTCCATGGGGAAAATACCCCTAAACCCAACAACCTTGTGTCCTTGCCATTTGTTCCCAATTTTCTAATAGTTTGGTTTGCTTTTTTTTTTTTTTTAACTAGAAGCAGTTTCAGCTCCTTTCTGTCAAGCTGATGTTTGACAAAATTTACAATAAAGTTGGAGACAGGGACATCTAAGCTTATACAACTATACTTGATTTAGAGGTCCAAGCTTTTAATTATTTCCCGTAATGGACCATTTCTTCTGTGTATTGTCCATAGCCATAAATACTGAGAATATGACTCTGTGGTATGTCATTAGTGTTACACAGCTTTCTTGCCAGGAGCAGCTGTATCCTGCCTCCATTAGTGGTTGTAAGATGATGCTGCTGGGGCTTGTTCTTCAGTGCTTCCCTCTTGCTCCTCGCTGCTGGTTTTGACCTTTGACTAGCTCACACTCCCCTAATTTCATTTTTTGGTAGTGGCTCCTTTTTTGATTTTTCCCTTGCTCCCCCAGGGACAGCTTGCTTTGTTAGGATTCTTAGTTCTGCCTGTTCCTAGCAGAAGACTAATAGGTACAGTATCCAAATGGAGAGGTCTGAGGGAGAATAAATGAGCAGGTCAAGCCTACGCTTACTCTGTATATTTTGTGACCCTCTGTACCTTTGGCTGGTAAGGGACATCCTGGGTCAGATGTGGTTAAACAGTTTCAGTAGTGAAATTCACAGTAAACTTTTTTCAAGAATTGCCCGGTCTCCCTTCATATTTATTAACTGTCCATTGGAAATTGTGAGAGTGGCTGGCTGCTCTGATGAAAGATCTGCTTTTTCACACAGAATTGGTCCTGGTATCACTGTGACCCCTTGCAACAGAGTGAATGTCGAGCACGTTACAGCGTAGTTTGATGTGAATGCCCTTTTCTGCTGGTTGTGCTCTCTGCTGCTGCGCCCCCCAACAACCGCTGTCCTGTCTCCGATTTCTCCTAGAGGGAGCATTTAATCAGGTGCTACTGGGAAAGCACGAGCGTGGTGTCGGAGCGCCATGACCCCAGGCGGCCGTACGCCGAGCAGTACCGCATCGACGCCCAGCAGTTCGCCAGCCTCTACCGGCTGCTCTCGCCCTGGACCTGCGGGGAGCACACCGACCTCCTTGCCCACAGGACCTTCCGCCTCCTGGATGAGAACAGGGACCGGCTCATCGAGTTCAAGGGGCTCGCCAGCTGCTTGGGTATCGGCTCACTGTGGGCTGGGTAGGGGGCAGAGCAGAGGGTGGCACGGGGGGAAACAGCAGTGTTAAAATGCCACCTGACAGGCAGAGAAGATGGTTTTTAGGGCTTGTAATTATCCATATCAGTGACCTTTACTGATGTTTTTGTGTTCCAATCACCTGAAATTTGATTTAAAAGACAGCCTAAGGACATGACTGAATATGGTGTTAGAATATTTGATTTCTCAGACAATAATTTTGTTGAAAATCTTGTGTGAATTAAAAATGACACTTGGGTCTGCACAGAATGCTAGGAAATCCTCTCTACCCAGTTGTTGCTCTGAGTATACCTCTGAAATCTCAGTGTACCTCTTTGAAACTGCTTCTTGAAGACTTAACCTTACACAGCTGACTGCTGCCTGCCTTACATGTTGACAGTAAGCAGAACAAAAACAATCTGGCCTGCAGTGACTGAGGGCTGTGCCAGGGTTGGTCTTGAGGCCACCAGCTGTCCTAATAGGTGAGACTGCCTGTCCAAAATCTGTCTGAAGAGAAAGTGCCATATCTCAACTGTTGCCTGACCTCAAGTGGAAAAAACTGAATCAACATTCAAAGCTTCAGTAAAAAGCCATGGTTTTGTGTTCTTGCCACTTTGGATTTTTAGACTTTTTTATGTGAACACTAAGGCACCCTGTATTCTCTTTTTATTTAGTGTTGATTCTTAGAGGGATACAACTTTAAATTCAAAGTTCTCACAGTATTTGAGTGCATTTCAAAGTTTAGAATCTAATTTTTACTGGTCATTGAAAGTGTGAATTATATTACATGTGAAATAGTTATCTCCATTGGGCTTACTCTACAGAACAGCAGTAAGGGCTGAAGGGGGAGAAATACTAAGAATATGATGTCCCCAACATTTTCTGTCTTTCCCCTCTCACATTTCTGTAAATCTGTGGCAGCAAACAGCCTTTACTAGATTGCCTGCCATCCTCCTTGATATTTTTAAATGATGCTGAAGCTCCATAGGACTAGGTGGTCACAGTCTATTTTAGAAGAACAAAGACCAAAACAGATGGCTGTCACCTGCGGTTCCTTGTTGACAGGCACAACCTAAAGTAATACACTGGCCATATGTTGATTGTCCATGTAAAGAATTATCCCCTGTGCACAAAGAGATGCTTGATTTATTTTAAACTGTGGAAGTAAATGCTCTGGTTTACTTCCTTCTTGTTCTTTCTTTGTAGATGTTATGTATAATGGAGAAATGAACGAAAAGATAAAGTTACTATACAAGCTGCATATCCCACCGGGTAAGAAATCTGAAAGGTTATGAATACCTCACTTTCCCCAAAAAATCTCTTGCTTTTGGGAAAAAGCTGCTTAATGAGGAACCCCATCTTGCTTCCTTCCAACTGCGAGCATACAGGATGTGCATTTGTAGTTGCGCTTACTGCATTCTACAAATTATTCCATTGATGACAAATGGAACCTTTTTGGATGGAATTTATAGATTACAATGTTGAAGCTCACATATCTGTTGCATTCAGAGATCTTTTGCAGCCAATTATATGGTTACTTCCAGACAAAATATGAACTGAAATAATGTTTTTGAATGGCTTGTATTCCATGTACAGTAGAGATGTCCTTGTATATCTTGATCCAGTTTGGATTAGGTGACAAAATTCTGTGGTAGTTCCTCTGCAAAGTTTTTAATTAAAATGTGCAGTTCTTGGCAAGCTTCCAACTGCAGCACCAGTCTTACAGTAACATAATTTTACAGTATGATTTAATGAAATAAAAGTACCTAAGTGTTTACAAAACATTTTTGCACAATTACTTCACTTTCTTCAAATACAAAAATAAAAAAACATCATGCAGAATTCAAAGGATTAAATTTGTCACTTTTTTTTTTGATAGCTCTCACAGAAAACGAACGAGACAGCCAGTCACCATTAAAGAATCCTTTGCTGTCAACATCAAGACCACTGGTCATTGGAAAATCAAACGGTATGTCCAGACTACTTCTCTAATGCGAGTGCATATGAGATAACCAGCTTTCCACTTTTGATCCGTGCCATATTATCTCTGCTCTCTGGGGTTTATTTTGAAATACAGATTTACTCCAGTGACTTGAAAATGAATTCTCCTTTTTATGTCTGCTCCAAAAAAGGTGATGCAGTAGATTACCAAAAGCAGTTGAAGCAGATGCTGAAGGATCTAGCCAAAGAAAAGGATACTAAAAATGAAAAGGAATTGCCAAAAATGAGCCAGGTATGTACCTTAGCGGCTGTACTGTTTTAAAGAAGTGTACTCGAAATGATTGAATACAAGTTTGGCTCTGTCATGAAGTATGACTTCAGCCTGAACTTATATTCAGTCCTTCAGGTACTGAGGATTGGGGTCCTCTGGTCCAGGGAGCAGGTGTTTAAAAACTTTTACTTTTTAAAAACTACCTTCCTAGCAGTTCCCTCTGCTCAGACTGGCTGGGGAGTAGAATTTCAGATTCACTCTCACCTGCAGCAGAAGATGCAAGCAAACAGGCTTATGTAGGCTGGAAAAAGCCCTCCTCCTCCCAAGCCCAAGAATTCCCAGGAATGTACATTGTTGTTCCATCTTCTTGTATCTCCGCTGCACCAAACCAGTAGCTTCTTAGTACACCACACCTGGAACTTGCCCTGTCCTAGCCAAACACTTGAACTGCAGGAGAACAGCTGAAGGCTGTAACAATCTTACCATCTGTTTTCTAATGCCATTAGCTTTCTGTGTTGTTGGCATAAGGAAATCTACTGGAGAGAAAAGGGCTCCATATTAATAAAACAAATGTACAGACACGCAAAGAAAGATGGGGCTGCCCCCAGAATCCCTTCTGTGCTCCTGTTGCTAAATAAAGTTTTGAACTGGTGGCATGTACCTACTCTGTCAGCTCTGCAGAGGCTCATGATCTCATAAAGGCATCATTCCACTGAGGGCTCACGACTTTCATTACAGGATATATGGAAACATCCTCTCTAGCCTGATAATAATCTGTGATGGGTAAGCAAGGGAGAGACACAAAGGGGCTGGGCAGGGAAGATCTCAGAATTTTTTTAGAACAGCTGGGGAAAGAGGGGAGAGAAACAGCAGAAGGGAAGTTTGCCTGCAGGCCTGTAGATGGCTACTTCGGTTGTAACTTGCTGTGTGGCAGACACCAGTAATGGATTATCCCTTGCCTTGTATCTCACTTGCCCTTAGATCGTCTGGCATGTCCTGATTTCCTTCATCAGGGCACCAAAATACTTCACTGCCCTCTTCCCTGTTTGATTTCAGCACAAGGTTTCCTAGCAGCAGTGGGGGTTGAAATCCTTTCACTAATGTTTTTAAAAGCAGGCAGAAGTTATAGAAGAGCATATAAATGTACACAGCATTCCACCTGCCTTTGCACTACCGGGCTGCACCTGACTCCTGCAGTGATCCTTAGCATGGCTGTTCAGGACTTTGATGCTGGTTTTTCATCCTTTACAGAGGGAGTTCATTCAGTTCTGCAAAACGTTGTATAGCATGTTTCATGAAGATCCAGAGGAGAATGATTTGTATCAAGCCATTGCCACTGTGACCACACTGTTACTTCAGATTGGAGAAGTAGGACAAAGGAGCATCAGCCTGGGGAGTGGATCAGATGAGTTCACCGAGGACTTACAGCCCGAGGCCTCCACTTCAGACCAGGATGCTGTTTTTACTGACACTGTGAAGACCCCTCACAAAGACTCTCAACCTTCACCTGCGACTGAGGGGGACTGGACTGTCTCTTTTGAACATATTTTAGCCTCCCTCTTGACCGAACAATCATTAGTTAACTTCTTTGAAAAACCCTTAGAACTGAAACCAAAGCTTGAGAATGCAAAGCTAAATCAATACAGTCTCAGAACAAATGGACTGAGCTGCCAGTCACAGAGTGAACATGCAAAACCAAGCACGCAGTAGCAGCAAACATCTCAAAAATGAAATGCACTGAAATTATGCCAAAGGACATACTGTAAAAGGCTTTCAGTTAGCAGTGGACTTCTGGTAAACAATTTGTTGGTCTGTGGTTTTCAGTTCAAGAGCTTTAAAAGCTAAAAGGGTGTGTAGGTTTGTTTTGTGCCATTGACTTATTATGTTCTTGTTTTGAATGTAAAAGGAAACATCTGTCTACAGTGTGAAGACACTGAAGCTCTCTTCCGCACTGGGAGAGCAGAGGCTGGCTCCAGTTGTCTATTTTTTTTAAGCAGGGGAAAACACTTCTCATCTGCTGTCCACAGTTTGTTTTGGTTGCCTTTTTTTGCACTAATACTGAAAACTGTTTCAATGCTGGTAATTGAAACTATTTTAATATATTTGATTGTATTCCAATTTTTATGTCTTGCTGAAATGTTAAGTGTACATGGACTGTGCTTCTCATATAGGTCTGTGAAAACATGCACTTTTCAATAAACCCTTTTTTACAAGACTGGCATTGACAGTATTCACTGATTTGGGGAAGCTAAGTGCCTTTAGTCCCTAGTGCATTAAACAAATACCCTGAGGTAGCATGATCACAATTATTTCACTAATTGGAACCCCGTTTCCATGTAGCACACAGAGCTGCTCTGGGAGAAGCCCACTGAGTCTGCCTAAGAGGCCAGTGTGGCACATCATTCACATGAGATTACATACATGAAATATTGATCTATCAGTTTTGGATGAGTTTTTCTTGATTTGTTTTTAAACAAACTTGGCCTTAACTTAAAATACCTGTGTAAAGGGTCATTACATACCAGAACAAAATACCCAGAACAAAACAAACCTACCAGGACCCACAAAGAACATTTGAATCTCCTTATTCCATTCACATGTAACATAAGTCTAGTGTATCTTTAATTAACAAAATTACACCATTGTGTTCAAATTCAAAGAAAGCAAGATACTTTAAAAGGCTGGTACCTGTTCCAACTCAATGCTTCACAGTTGAGAGCCTGAACAGACTGGACAATAAAAACAACAACTTAAGAATATATTTTCTTTTTATCTTTTTATTGTAATGAAAATCTGTTTAATTTTCATCCACATTGACTGTCTGTAGACCTGCAAAACAAGACATTTCATCAACACCTGTTATATATATATATGGAAGACTTCCCAAGGAAGTACACCTACTGTTTCAAGGCTAGTTTGCTATCTTGCTTCTGGAAGAGCAAACTATATAGGCAAGTATTTCTCCAAACGTTAAAACAAAAACTTACTTGTAGTTATGGAATTTTTTTTCTCAGATGACAAGCAGAAAGGGCTCAACCTGCCTGAGTTTTTGACATCAGAGAATAGGCTTTACATGGGAAAACAAACCTTAGAACTACCCTAACAACAATGGCCAGTGTTTTTCAATCTCTCAAAATTTACATGATCATTTCACTAAATTCTGTACTTTTTTTTTAATATGGAGCAGGCAAACCAGCAGCTCTGTTCTCTACAGTTAAGCCAGTGGTTTCACTCTTGCAGTGTTCTTTTCACCTGAATTTTGCAATGCAGGAGGAGCTGTCCTGCTTTGCTTCTTGTTCAAACACGGCATGGGAGATGCATGGAACCTTCCTTACCTTTGAATGTTGTGACTGGTACATAGGTAACCAGAGTGTACAGCTTGTTGGGTGAATCCTCATCCTCATTGCGCTTTCTGGACAAACGCACGCGGATACGGTAAGGAACATTCCTAAAATTAAGATGGCAGATTAATTTTCAGTAAAGTCTGTATTGAAACCCGTGAATTCATAGGAAAGTTCTTTCTCAGCATCATAGCAAGAGCAAAATCTTGTACTTTAAGAGATTGTACTGTTTGCCTTAGAGGAGCTATTTTTTTTTTGGTTTGGTTTGGTTTTATTAAAGTTAGAAGGTAAAATTTAACTGAGCCTTGAGTAAGATGAATTCATAATCCAGTAGGAGCATAAAGTCAGAAGTGCATCATCAGTCCACTACTGAGGAAATACATCATGAAGATGATCAGCAAGTGAACATGATCAGCAAGCAGCTGTTACTAACAAGCACTTCTTACTACAATGTAAGATAGTGAGGAAAAACCCCAACAATCTACCTTGAAAGCCCAAGGACTCTGTCAAAAGTCAGAGTATTGCCTAATCTTTATGCCAGAAATCGTGGAAATTATAGTGAGCATCAGGCCTGAACCTAGGTCTTACTTATGGGCACAAAACTGATCATCATTTCTTCCTAACAAAGCCCATGGAATAACAACTAAATTGTTCAGATGATTTTGTTTGTAATAGCTTAGTGTTCTCACCCAATAATGCCCAAAATACACTGTTGAAGGATGGCACAAAATTTATTTTCCACACCGTTTTTCACATAACCTGCCACCTCAGAGGAACTCAAGATTTTAGGAAACTCCTGCTCAGACTACTTTGCTCCACAGAAATCTGAAGGAACTTCCTCCTCCCTGCTGTACCTTTTCAAGAGCAGTGGACATAGAAATTTAAGACACAGGAACTTGCTCTCCTTTACTCCCTTCTTGTCAAAGTCAAAAGCATTTTTCACTACTTTATGTAGACCACTATCTTACCAGGCAACATAGTGATTTTAGCCTCTGCTGATCCTTCCAGAGGAAGGTATTTTACTTTGCATACATTATGTTTTTTAACTAGTAAAAAACTGCACTCACACTGGAAAGACAGATATGATGATTCCTTGCTCCACAGACTTCACATTTACCAGTTAACATGAGGAAGTCTTGGTTAGCAGCCTCCCTACGAAGCTCTGGAGTTATGCTCTCTCCTGGTTACATTGCTACTTCTTCACTCCTTACATACTGGGCAGTTTAACAGGGAGGACAGAGAACCCCTGCCTGTAAGACCCAGTAACTCGGTCTCATCTTCCCACTCTGCTTTTTGAAGGAAAGGTGGGAAACACAATGCCAGGCAAAGCATTCTATGTATGTCATAGACTAGACTTACGGACCCAGTTCCCAGAAGATATGGTTTAAATCCACGGGTATCCAGTGCATCTCTCAAAGCAGCAATCCAGATCAGTCAACCTTTTTTTAGAGTTTAAGAGGTCCCACTCCTCACAGGAGTTCTTTTGGACCATCTTTACATATGTCAAATCAGCTGCCTTTGTAGCAGTGATTTAACAAAAAGTTGTAGTTTTTGGTCCCCAAATGACTTATTTATTTGTACTTACAAGAAAAGATTAATGGCCCTGTTTAAAACACACCTCCTTTGGTGCAGCATTTATCAGTTCAGCATGCTTCAAAACCTAATCCTGTTCAGATACACTAGACATATCCCAGACACAGCCTGGGACTGTAGGTATCACTAAAAGCTCAGGTTTATAAAAACTGTCTGCTACAACAGGGATCAAGGTACTACAGTATTACAATATCCCAATCCTTTCTCTTCCCTGCCCTCCACCCCCAAACTTGCATTCCTTCTTTTGCTTTATTCTTATTAGAAGTAGAAGGAAGTTCTTTTAATCCCAGAGTTTACCAAAGCTCTGTTACAAATACCCCAGGAAAGCTGACCAGAACACAGAGGTGACAGAAAGATTAGGTTGGTGCATATACCGCAAGAAGGAAGCATTTGCAAAGAAAATGCAAACACTGCAAGAAGTATATAGTTTTTTCCCAATCCTTGGTGTCCTTCCTCACCCAGTAAGGAAAACTGCAAAAACCCACCTTATTCCTTTAGCCCAGACCGCTTTGTTCAGTCTGGTATCAATGCGAACATCAGGAGTACCCATCTCCTTCATCGCAAATTTACGGATTTCCTTGAGAGCGCGTGGTGCTCGCTTCTTGAAGCCCCTGGGACACACACAAGAGTCACTTCTTTAACTTCAGGACACTGTGAGCACTAGACACTCGTTGCATGTGTTCTCCATACAACCCAAAGCATTGTGTTAAAGAGCAGACTAACAGTTGTACCAGCACAACTGGACCTTTACCCTGTCAGGCAGCTGGTAACTTTTAATAGAAACCACTTATACTTAGGTAGAATATTTTCAGTAAAATTTTGCAATCACAAGATCTCCTGGATCTTAAGCCTTCATTTTAATGTCAACAAGTTTCAATATCTCAGTAACACTGAAGAGATCAGAAGTTTCACAGACACTCTGAATAAAAGCCCTATGAGAAAAGCAGTGCAATGATAATAACATAAACATGACTGAACTGTATCAGTATTGAAATAAACAGCAGAAGAACAAAATTGATGTTATTCTCAGTATCAGCTTTTGCTGAACAGTACTTGATGGTTGCTTTCTTTCATGCTATCAGGACTGCACCAATACCACCATGAGAACTGGTTTTTTCCCCCAGTCTCATGCCCATTATGGCCAGATCCTGCAGGACTGGGCATTCACAACAGAAGTAAGAGCTGCACCATGAGCATTTTGCCATATGTAATTACACCCACACTGTGACACGGGGCTGTGCCAGTAGTGCCTGACGTCCCACAGTGGGTTATATTCAGTTATACTATGTGTATGCTGCTGTTGATACTTTGTGCTAGAAATGTGCTAAATAAAAAGCATTTCAGCTCTAGCATATCATGCCCCAAAAGAAAAGTGGACATCATGATCATCAGCATTAAAACAGACTGAACTGCCAATCAATACGCAAGGCCAGAACATCTTAATGCCATTTGAAGAGTACCACTATCTCCCATTCTCAGCCGCGGTTTTGCAATACTCCACTGCCTCATTTCTCTCCTATCCCATGTTAACTTTAGCCACTGCACCAATTGTTTGGATTTGGATGGTGTCTTCCATGTGACTGCAGGCATACTCAGAATTCAAGGGCAATGCAGTTTCTTCTGAAGCACTTCTCCACAACAGTTTCATGAGGTTCAGCATTCGGTTGATTAAAAAGCTACTCTTACCTACACACAACAAATATCCTTTAACCCAAATCATATCCCAGTTTACACCTCACACAATTTCGTGTTAAACATGAAGCCAACCATTTGATTACAGCAGTATTAAATTTCTGAAATGTTCTCGGTAGCCTGAAGTCTAAGCACTTGCTTGGGAAAGAACGACAACTTGTGCACAGAAGTAAATCAACCTAAGTTCAATTTAAGTTCTGGAACACTCACAATCACAGAAGCAGGCTTGTTCCTGACAGCCACAAGCCAAGTCTGGCGTTGCACAGGTACAGAGCTGCTGCCTCGGGACACAACCGAGGCACAAGGGACCACAAACACCATGCTGTAAGGACAGCCCTTCTCTGCCCTTTAAAACGTACTGAACCCACTTCCAAATGCCTCTTCACAGAAGGCGAATTTCGCTGATAGAAAGAACTTACACGCCATGGATCCGCTTGTGAATGTTGATGGTGTATTCCCGAGTTACTACCTCGTTGATGGCAGAGCGGCCCTTTTTCTTCTCGCCGCCTTTCTTTGCGGGAGCCATCTCAGCGACCCTGAAAGGCACCGTGCACACATCAAACGCAGACCTCGGACCTTCCCCGTCCCCTTCCCTCCCGCCGTCCCCAGCCCCTTACAAACCCCACAACTCCCACATTCAGAAACCTAAACCTAAGCTTAATTAACCCCCGGGGTCGCACTAGTCGCGGGCTTCACGCAGCAACCTTCCAGCATCACAGATGCTTTACTTCCATCTCCCTGAGAGGAGCAGGAAGCACATCTGAGACTCTTCGACCACCTCGCATTAACACCGGCCTCCTGGCCAGCCCCAAACCCCCTCCTTCCGCAAGGCGACCCAGGAGGGCAGCTCAGCCCGTCCCGGAATGAACACGACGGTGCCAAAGCGGCTCCTCCCAGGGGCAACAGCACGGGCCGTATCCCCGTCCCATGAGTCCCGCAGGCCTCCCCGGGCCTGGGGAGGGCAGAACACGGGCCCCATTCCCGCCAAACACGGACGCGCCGGGAGATCCCACGCGGTGCCTCCCTTGCCGGGCCGCCCCCCTTGCCGGGCCGGGCCGCGTTCCCGCCGCGCTGCGGGGTCTCCGCGGAGGATGGAGGCGGATTCTGCGGGACAAACCCGCGCCCACACTCACCCTGCCCGGGCTCAGGCCGGAAAGGAGCGCGCGCGGCACGCTGGGAAACAGGAGCTCTTCCGGGATGAGGCTGAGAGGCGACTGCGCCGGCGGCGGGCGGGGCTGCCTGGGGGGCGGTGTCAGCGTGTGCCCGGACCCGGGATGTTCCCTGGGAGCGGTGTCAGTGTGTGCCTGGACCGGAGATGGTCTTTGGGGCGGTGTCAGTGTGTGCCGGACCCGGGATGTTCCCTGGGAGCGGTGTCAGTGTGTGCCGGACCCGGGATGTTCACTGGGAGCAGTGTCAGTGTGTGCCCGGACGGGGGGTGTTCTCTGGGAGCGATGTCAGTGTGTGCCCGGACCGGGGATGTTCACTGGGAGCGGTGTCAGTGTGTGCCCGGACCGGGGATGTTCCCTGGGAGCGGTGTCAGTGTGTGCCCGGACCGGGGATGTTCCCTGGGAGCGGTGTCAGTGTGTGCCCGGACCGGGGATGTTCACTGGGAGCGGTGTCTGGGTGTGCCCGGACCGGGAATGTTCACTGGGAGCAGTGTCAGTGTGTGCCCGGACCGGGGATGGTCTTTGGGGCGGTGTCAGTGTGTGCCCGGACCGGGAATGTTCAGTGCCCGCCCGCCCGCTCCCTCTGTAGGGTCTCTCTTTTCCTTGGAGTGGTGTGTGGGGAGCTCGGCTTGGCGCACTGGTGCTTCCAAGAAGCATTTTGCCTCCCGCAGATCTGGAGCTCTTGTTCCCGAGACAGAACCGAGGCATCCCGGCGTGGGGCAGTAGCCTGATGTAACCATCTCACCTGCCCGGAAAACCTAAGGGATTATGTTGGAACAAGCTGGGTGTTGGCTATAATGAACTAGAACACCCCAGCTCTGTGAGGACTGGCGTTGCCTTGTGTGTGCAACAGAGAACAAGGGCAATAATCCCAAACCGGAATGTGTGTATGGGGAAAGCATGAAAAACTAGGTATTGACATAAATCTGCTCTTGTGAGCTCTCTGTATCCTTCCAAACAATGTATTAAACCAGCTTAGAAGGCAACCCTACCCTATCTACAGCATCTCCCTGTTAAAAGCTTACAGTGCCACTGGTTTTAGAAAGTGTTTGTGTTTGCTCCAAGGCTGAGTTTGGTTTGGACATACCACTGGCAACTGGGAGACATGTGGGTTTATAATCCCTGAGAGTAGAACAAATTCTTAAAGGAATTTTCCCTTCCTGTATCTTCTGTCATAGTAGAGATCCATCAACTGCTACTTCCACAAGTATTTCCTCTGAGGTGCTCTTATTCCTTCATTACCTCTTCCTGCATGAACTTTGGGCTTACAGATTTGTCCCCTCCTTTCCCAGGAGTGGCTGGGGTTTATGAAGTTAGCCTCTGTCTTAGCCAACTGGCCTTTGCTTAGGTTTGTCTATAGTTAATGAAAAGAGAGAGGTTCCTTCAGACATTAAGTGAAACCTTCAAGTTTAGCTTTCTAATCTTCATCTGGTGGGGTCACTCTTGCTTCACTGAACACAAGAATTTAAAGGGATGAGCAGGCTAATTCACCCTGGTACCTAAAGGTAGCAGTAAAAACACTTTCTTAGAGACCAGATACTTGATTCCCTCAATCCTCTCCCAATGACGGATTGTATGGACTGAAATACACATGCACCCATCAGTGCTACCACCCAGTCTTGCAATTGAATCATCAGGGTAATTTTGTCAATGGATTTTCTTTAGGAGACTTCTAGCTTTTCAGAACTCAGGGCAAATAAGCTTTTTTTCATTTCCATGAGAGCTTACTTTCACAACTTCC
The DNA here is from genome assembly GCF_000738735.6 of Corvus cornix cornix. Lineage (NCBI taxonomy): Eukaryota > Metazoa > Chordata > Aves > Passeriformes > Corvidae > Corvus > Corvus cornix. The sequence continues at coordinate 87,841,013 of NC_046332.1, read as the reverse complement.
AGCTCCCAGCCCAGTTATCTCCATTGTTCCCCTATGGCATATAAACCAGAACATGTGGGCCCTGCTGATGGGATCCTTGATACTCAAGGGAGGGAAGGCCATGTGTGCACTTTGTTGAAGCTAATGCTGGCTCCAGTGGCTGCAAGCTGCCCTGAGAGCCATCCCCTTTCAGTCTTACTGAGGGGAATGAACACATTCTTGTGCTCGTTACCCACCTCCATCTGTGTTGGAGGTTCTCCCTGTCTGCAGAGGGAAAGCAAACCTGTACCTTGGCTGCTCCATCCTGTAGTCAGTTTGAATTTAATGTGAAAAGGAGTCTGCACGAGGATGCTAAAGTGGAAACTCGACTGTCTACAGGGTGAGTACTCCAGAGGAGATGTGTCCCAAAACTCAGGACAGCGGTGTCTTAAAACACTGAAGTTGGACATGGGTCAAAACCCTGGTGTGTGCTGAGTCACAGATCTGTTTTGTGCTAATATAGAACTCTTTGGTTGGAAGTACAAAGCTGCCTGAGGTCTTTAAAGGTGCTCAAAGTTTTAAAGGTGCTTAAAATGAGCTGTCTTCACTTGCAGCTAATACAACTTCCTGAGCTTTCATTCTCAGTGTCTATGCCATGACAAAAATTCCAAGGGATAATACTTGGTTTTGCTAACTGGGTGCCAAACACCATTCAAGTCTGTGGCTAAGATTAAAAGTCTAAAGTGAATCACATAGTTCGACAGTCACAGGAAAATGTGTGCAATTCCTGCAATAAAGCCTTTTGGCTATTTTATTTTATTCTACAAATAAAGACAAGTGTCCATCATTAAATGGAAAAAATAATAGTTTGAGTTGTATATAGCATGAAACAGTAGTTCCCTTCACAAAAACATTTCTAATTCATTAGTTTATTACAAAATACCCACTCACAAAAAAGCACAAGCACAATCTTTATACTTGTGAAATGAGTTGATATTTCATATACAAAATAATTTCCACATAATTCCATATAATTTTATTTTATATAGAAATAGGTCATTATTACAACAGCTGTACAATACACTACTTTTTATTTAATAATTACATAAAATCTTTCTTAGAAACATATCAACGGAAAACATACAAAAAAAGCGAAAAGTGCATTTTCTTTTTTTCCCTCCAAAGGAAAATTTAATCCTAAATGTTATAATGAAAGAGATATGTAATAGTCTGCAGCATCCCGAGTCAGTGGGCCAAAACACAGTGCATATTTCTCAGAGACCTGGAGTGGGTGAGTTTAGGCTGAAGAAGGATTCATGTTGTACTATTGGAGAGTTGCATGATTGTGCTTACAATTTGAGTTCTCCTTTGCAATCACAATTCACGTAGGAAACAGTCCAGTGTGGGTTTTCTTTTTTGGTTGGTTGGTTTTTACTAATGAAGAACAGTTAGGGTAAGCTGCATAATACTTTTCAGATTCTAAATCAAGGGTTATGAGCTGTAGACCATCTTCACCAATGGCTGGACTTTCTCCTCCATTGGATGTGCTAATTTGGCCACAAGAATAAAGAAACAAACTTCTCTTTACAGAAAGTGCCTAGGTTTTGTCCTCTGTGCAGTTGTGCAAAATAATAACAATAATCATAATAAAAATAATCTCTTGTTCTCTCCTCAATAGACCTTTGACGCAGTGCTTTTCATACACAAAAGAAGAACTGAAACAGTGAAGGCCAAGTACCTCATGAGTCTGTCGACAGTCTTTTGAATTGCCAGATGGCTTCCAGAGTGACATGCCGGGATTGAACGCCTCTTCCTATGCACCCAGTGGTGATGGAAGCTGCACAGGATAGTGCTCCTTTTTATTTTGCTCTGTCAGTACATCCTGTGCTCATGACACAGCGCAAACGGAAGCCAGTGTGCCGTGAATGCACTGTCTGTGGCAGTCTGCGCTCTGGGCATACTTCTGTCATAGAGCTTGGAAAGAAATGCTTGTGCAAAAGCCAGAACAGTAAGTACAGTCATTCTCTTCTGCCCCATGTGCCCATTGGTTAAAGCTAATCGTGCATTGATTGTGCTGGTGGGACTCTATCGCAGTGGCTGTGGTAAATTTGATGATTCTGACAAACTATTCCTTCTTCTTGATGTTAGTTGTTGTTGTTGTTGTTGTTGCTGCTGCTGTGTCTGATGATACCCAATATTTCCTTGCTGTGGTGAGTAAGATGGCAGGAGCAAAGAATCGGGTTGTTCATTGTGCAAAGAACTTGGTGTTTGCACCTACAGATAAAATAAAATTTATCACAGTGTTTGATTCTTTCACATGTTAATGCTCTTTGTCCTCAGTGTACAGGATGCTTAAAAATACTACTGGTTTTCTGGCTTTTATTTCTGGAGCTGTTTGGGATGAGGTTAGCTTAACTAATGCTAGAAGGAATGGACATAAATTGCAACAAAGAACATTCCAATTAGGCATTGAGAAGGTTTTCTCACGGGAATGCACTGCCTGGGATTTGCAGGTTATCCTGAAAAGCCTGTTTAGGAACCGGGTGGGTGAACATGTCAGAAATGACACGGATGGATGGCAGAAATGAAACAGGATCCTAACGTGCCTCATGCTGTCCCTTCCAGCCCTTCCTTTTCGTGAGCTTACAGTAGGGTGTGACCTTGCAGTGTTGAAGTTGATGTGAATTTTGCAGATCCTTTATTGGAAACAGTATCTGCCATACTTTTTTTCATTAATTCTTGCCTATGATAAGAATTTCATTTCAATAACAAGAGTTTAATCATTTGAGGTTGGTTATACTCTTTCAGTGATGCCAGTGGACATGTGACCAGGTTTTATAGACTCAGTTCAGCTCCTGTTGAACTAATACAGAGACACCTCATTTCCCCCCTTTGCTTTAGTATGTGTTGAATTAGGTCAAAAAATAAGTATTTTTACATCTTCAAATCACCTGGTTCTTCCAGGCAATGTGCTCCACTTTATCTTCTTTGCCTTGTGGGGTTGAAAAAATATGTTAGTTTCCTGAAGGGATCCAGATATCTGATCCAGATCTATTTTATATTGATGCTGGTAATTAAAAATCATCTTTCGACTTGTAAACTAAGCAAATTTTATACTGAATAAAGAGTACAGAACAAATCCTAAGGCATTGATTTTCTCCAGCTAGAAATAAGCTTTAAATATATCCAAGATAATCTGATTATGCTTTCAAATGTACAGAATTAGTAATTTCCTTTTAAATATTCTGACTGTTCCCACTGCTCCCTTGCTGTACTGGTACAGAGCACTGTAGCAGTGTGTCACATGTCAGAATCTCTTAAATGGACATTTCTGCCAGGATCAGGCTCCAGCAGAAACCTGGGGCTCCATTTGCAGAGTCCACTCACCTTATTACTCTGTGTGTACACTTTATACATCATCCTCTTTGTCCTACCTGCAGGTAGCGTTGTTGCTGATGCTGTTGGTGCTGGAGTTGCATAGGTGGCAAAGAGGATGGCTGGGAAGGAGGGCTAGTGGTGAACCCTTGGTTTAACACTGCTTGTCCCATCAGTACGATTGGAGAGCTGCTGCTGGAAGTCTGCACTTCCAAACTTTGAAACATTTGTTGGGTTTGAGAATACCTATGGAAGAAAGAAGTGAAACAATCAAGAAAAAAATGTTGGAAACAAAGGTCTTCTGTTGCTGCCTGTTCCGAGCTTCCCTTCCCCCTCCCCAAGAGACTTGCCTCTGCCATGTGCTCTGAACCCCTTTGTTCCAAGCGCGGGCAAAACCCAAATGTAACTCAGACTCTTTAGCAGTGTCTGATTGGCCGGTCACCCCGGGTCCGCCCCCAGTCCTCCCCTTTCCCCTTCTCCGAATAAAAGAAAGGACCAAGAGGGGGGCCCGCCCTCTTTGGCTTGCACCCTTTCTGCGAACATCTTGTCTCTGTTTCTATTTGGAAGCTTCTAATTGCAGGAATTGGCAACCAAAAGCTGTATTTCTCCCTCTTTGCTTCTACTGGTGGTATCAGCTTTGCAGCTACTATCGCCGCTTTAGAGCTACTGAAATGCTGGATTGCCCGTGCTACCTCTCTAGGCTGCCCGAGGCTTTCTAAGGCACTGAACTATGAGCCTAGCTGGTAAAAAGCTGTAAGTATCTCCACAGTCTTCTCTTAGAATAGGGATGGCAATCCCTAGTCTTCCTAATTCATAGAATCACAGAATGATTTGGGTTGGAAAGGACCTTAAAGACCATCTAGTGCCAACCTCCCTCCCATGGGCAGGGACACCTTCCACTACACCAGGTTGCTCAGAGCCCCATCCAACCTGGCTTTGAACACTTTCAGGGATGGGGCATCTACCACTTCTCTGGACAACCTGTTCCAGTGCCTCACCACCCTCACAGTAAAGAATTTCTTCCTAATATCTAATCTAAACTTGCCCTCTTTTAATTTAAATTCATTGCCTTTTGTCCTATCCCTATACACCCTTGTAAAAAGTCCCTCCCCTTCTCTCCTGTACCCTCTTTTAGATACTGGAAGGCTGCTGTCCTTGGGCCTTCTCTTCTGCAGCTGAAACCTCCCAAACTCTCAACAAATGATTCCTGTGCATAGGACCTGCTAATATGAGCAACAGCACTATTGGCAGCACTGCTTTCCCTTACTCTGTGCATGAGCTGGACTTGGAGGAAAGAATACATCTCACCTCAAAATCCAGATCACATTTTAGATTCATTAAAGATTCTGGTTTATGCATGTCTTGTCTTCAGCCACAGCATTCACGTCCCAGGCTCATTAAACCAAATGGCCTTTGATTCTGTTTTAGTATGCTGAGCCCTGAACTGCAGCAAGGGAGAAGCAAATGCACCTCCTGTCCTGCTGCCTGTGCTCCCCTGTGACTGCCTGGGGGGTGGTGATCTCTTGCAGAAACATGGCTAGGGTTGATTACTTCTTAAGCTGCTCATACACATATTGCCAAGTACGATCAGCAGTTCCCATCACAGTGAGCCCCACTCTAGGAACAGAAGAAGCCTCTAGAAACCCTCTGGAATGAGGGATGGGACAGAAACTAAATGCTCATCTCCTCTTGCCATTCTGCTTTTGCATAGCAAAGCTTAAATATGTGTTGTTTTGTGGAAGGCTGTGGGCAAAACCACAATGGAACTATTGCCAAACCAGCCTAATTCTGTTTATCCTGTAAAGGGTGATGAGATCATAGTGTGGCATGTGTTCACTCAACAGCTGTTCAACATTAGGGTTTAGTCAGAAATGCTACAGTCTGGGTACTTGTACGAGGATGTGAGCTCCTATAAAAGGGTCCCACGAGTCAGGAAGTCTACATGAACTAGGATATGCATCTTTGCAAATAAGGCCTCTTTTATTCAGAGGCTTAAAAGCAGAGCTACAATGTTTACATTTGACAAATTAACTCAAGATAATCTTAAACACCAATAGTGTTGCTTAAAAAAAGAAGTACTGAATTCCTGAGATAACATTAGAAGAATACTGTTTTGTAAAAAGAATTATTTTTACAGAAATGATGTGCAATCAGTTGCTTATTATTTTAGCAGTTCACAATTAAGTACAGTGACCAAAAACAGCTTAAAAAAAAGGGTATATTTTGACCAGTGTGGTCTGCTTCCTTCATCTAAGTTTTGAGGGGACAAAACAACTGAGCTGAGGCTTTCTTGGCACCAGTCAAATAACTAGGCCAGTGCTGACTTTCTCTCTCACATTTACCTTGGTGGATCAGAAATTCTAGTGCTGAAGCAGGCAGCATGTGAGGGACAAATATTCCCCCAGCCATGGCTTGTTAAAACGCCCCTGGCACATTGTGTTTCTCTCTGTCATCCTTCTTGATGTGACCAGGCAGGGTAAGGCTGACCCTGACGCCAGAAGGCAGGCTCAGCACAGAAACACATTCCCAATATTTATAACTACTTCGTCATCTTACAAAAGAAGGCTACTTCCCCTCAAAAGCAACTTTGATGTTTTATCTTCGACAAGGCACATACTTAGCCTGGGATCCCGCCATGCTGAGGTCTGAAGGGTGTCTTGCATTACAGGAGCCAGGCATCATGGGCTGAATAGGCTGGCTAAGCAACAATCTAGCACATGAGGGAAAAAAAAAAAGTGACATTGCTGGAAGAGAAGGACCATACAAATCCCACACTGTGCAAAGAGAAACAGGGCATTTTCGCAGGCACGGCACCACGCTGAGTGTGGGGAGCCTGACCCAGCCCTGCTGGCTGCGGCAGGAGCATCCTGAGCACTGCAAGGTGGAGAGGCTGGGGCAGAGCCTGCCCTCTGGGGTGATCTGGGTGCCTGACATACACCTAATAAACCACATTTTTTATCATTATTATCTGCTAAGTATATGGATACTTGAATAATATTTTACAACTTTGGTTAAATTCACCTTGTGCTCTTCAAAGCCAGCAGCAAGATTTCAGTTTTCATAACGCTACGGGGTTAGACAGCTACGCTCTGGGGGTGCTAATCCACCCGTGTGACTCCAGTCACAGGAGCTGGTGTGCGCTGTGATCGCTGTTTCCGCTGAGCAAAGCCGGCAGCTCAGCCCTTGCCAAGCGCGGCCCCGGTGCCCCCGTACCTGAGCTGCTGGTCGTGGCTGCAGCCGGCGGGCGCGGGGGCGCCGCCGCGGGACAGGCCGCCAGGGGGCGCCGCGGGGCCGCCGCCTGAGGCGAACGGCGCGGGCGCGGTGCGAAGGGGGGCGCGGCCGCCGCCCGGCGCCAGCTCCGCGCTCCGCGCCGCCTTCGGGCCCTGCAAGAAAAGAGGAGAGCCGGGAGACAGGCTGACTTCGGCACCAGTGCCTGGCGGTGCTGCCACCGGGCTGCTGTCACCATACGCGAAACGACTGTCATGCCCGCGGCCGCCCCAGGCCCGCTCGTGCCGTCCGGCAAACCCGTGGGACCGGGGCGCTGGGAAGGCACTGCCCAAACGACCCCCCATGAAGGCGGGAGCAGAGTTAGGCGTGAGGAGCTGCCGCCAAGTCCCATGATGGGAAAAGATCAAAGAAAAAAAATGTGGTCGGTTGTTTTTTTTGTTTGTTTGTTTTTTGTTTTGGTTTTTTTTTTCTGTTTCACAGAATCACAGAACAGGAGCGGTTGGAAGAAACCACAGTGGGACATCTGGTCCGACCTCCCTCCTCAAGCAGGGTCATCCCAGAGCACAATACACAGGATCACGTCCAGACGGTTCTTGAATCCTGCAAGGGGGACTCCACACCCCCTCTGGGCAACCTGTTCCAGTGCATGGTCACTCGCATGTGATAAAGAAGTTCTTCCTCATATTCTGGTGGAACTTGCTGTGCATCAGTTTCTGCCCCTTGCCCCTTGTCCTGTATTTATTATGCAGATACACTCTCTACCAATAGAGTCATTATAACACAGGTATGTAGGAAGTGAAAAGCTACAGCTGGGGGCTCTGAAGACAATCATGCAGCTATGCTTGCCTCACAATCAGGAAGCAGAAACAGGAGCTCAGTTTTCTGTGAAGGGAGGTGCAACAGGTGGGTGGAAGAGCAAACACTGGAAATGCTGAGAAACCAGCAGGATGAACAAAAAATCCAGTGCCAAACCTAATAGCTTTCACAGATCTCAGTTACTGCTCAGGCTCAACTTTATTGTGCTGTGCAGGAACCTGTTAATGTTCACAACCTGAGGGTCTTACACGAATCTCAATGTATTCTGTGTGCCACCACAGCAGACAGGCTTTGTTGTGTTGGTGGTGTCCAACTAGACTCGGGGAGCAAGTATTCTGAGAGATCTCACTATTTCAAATTTCCAGTGTGGTCAGTCAGGTTTCTTTCAGGACCACCTGAAGAACAGTAAGTCACCCACACCTTCCGCATGCCCCCCTGCTCCATTTTCAAGCTGAAACAGCTGCTCAAGTAACTCTCCTGGCTGAGGTCTTAAAAAAAGGCTTTAAAGTAAGGTAAATGCTGTAGGGAAACCCTTTTTATAGGCTGCCCTTATACAGAAGAATAAGAAAGGGAAGGCAAAGGCACAGCTACAGGACTGACATTATTTTGCTTGCTTGATAACAGCTCAGTGTCTCCTTTCCATCTAAATGCTTCTCTATTCAAAGAAATGATTACCTGGTTCGATATCACACTTGCTTCTCTCAGTGCCTGCTGGTTCGTTGTTTGTGAAGATGTGATTTGCCCTTGAAGTTGAGGACTGGGGACAAGCTGCTGCTGAGAAATGGCCCCTGACCTCTGCTGTAGCTGTTGTGGGTCCAGCTGCTGAGTATTGTTAAAGCTCAGGGACACTGTCGGCTGCTGTAAGAACATCTGGAAAAGAAGAGGGGAGGGTTTATTTACATAGCCCAGCTGTCATGAATAATAAAGGTGACAGAAGTAAATCCAAAGATACATTCTAAAATAAAGTTACCATATTTCTGGATTCATAACACATTTACTGTTAGTTGGAAATTACCTATCATTCCTACATTTAACAGCTCTGCTGTCTCTAGTTTCTTGTTCTGCAAGTACACCTATTACTTGTGAAATGTGTCTTGAAGGTACAAGTCCTCTCTCCATGGGGCAGGCACAGCCCTCATAAGAGCAGTTCCCAGTACATTCACTGTGTTCTCGGGCATCCTGACCAAAGAGAAGAGTGTAACTCCATGCCTTTTCAGTCCTTTTGTTTCTCCTTTCAACAAAATCCACCTGCCTTTCAGACAGAGCTGTCTTTGAATTTGTATCTGGAAATTCAACGCTTTACACCCTGCTGAGTTGTCGAATGTTTTTAATGAGGCCACAGTCAGGCCAGAGCTCTCCAAGCTGAATGGCCATGTCCTTGTAATTGAGAGGATGTGTAAACAGACAGTCAGTGTCATTTATCTGATTTCCCATCAGGTAACTGTCACCTGGTGCTCTTCCTAACTGTGCCATGCATTTGACTTGTGCAAAAGAGCCACCAGCTCCTCTCTTAGTGTTTCGGTAAATGATGTCCTCTCTATTCTTGCATTTCAAGATGAGGCTTTCTTCTTTAAAAGTTACAGGACTTGGGAATTTTTGCTTTTCTAGGGGCTGTTTCTTTTATTACAGCTGTAAAGAGGAAAAAGTAACCTTTTAAAACTATGCATTATTAATGCTACAAGCTCTCTTTGCAGTATTTCAAACCTAGCCTCCTGCCACCAAGGACTGTATGGAGATACACATCCCACACAGTTGATGTAATTTTTGGATCTGATTCTGATTCCACACCACTGCTACATGTGTGGAACTCCATTAATTTAAGTGGAGCTACTTAAGTTTTAAATGAAATCAGAATCACAATTATTCTCTTCATTATTCATCCATCAGTCCCATGCCTAGTAGTACATCTGAGGTATGCCCAGTAATTAGTACACCTTTCTGCAGCTTATTGCTATATTAACAATTCCCTAAACTATCATGTCCCCTCTAATTTTTCCTGGAAAAAGCCTATACCTTTCTCCAAAAGCCCAGCATAATGTACTGCTTTTCCTTGAAAAAGTATGGCTTGATCCATCATGTTTGTACTTATTTATCTAGCTTTAAAAACACAGTTTATTTAAATATGATAAATTTTTAATTAATTTCTGTGTGCCAAGATTTTACTCAGGAGAAGAGGTACAGACAAAGCTTACATTAATCAGCTGGGAGAGGGGGGCAATTAAGGAAAAGCAACAGCTTGTTTCAGGTGCTGTAGGCTAACCGCATCTCAGAGATGTCTGATAGGAATAAATGGGTCAAGTGAGAGCTGGGGCTGCTGCTTGCAGCAGGTCTGAAACTAGCGCCGTGTTTTCTTTTAAAAACACTGCTCACTGAGTTTGGAGCCATTACATATCAGAAAGACAGATGGTCTCACAACTTCTGTCAAGTAAATAGGTCTTATTATGAATAAATCAAAGACAAAAATCATGAAAATTCATTCTCTTGTTTATTTTCTGTACATAGAAGCTAAGCTTTGGACATGTTTAGTACATGAACTCACTTGATTAGCCCTAGCAATGAAACAGGTTGCCATTGATACAAAATTTGATATAAAATTCAGAACAGGCAAAGCAAGTGGTGCATGTCAAAAAGGTGATGGGGAGTGTGAGCCCACTGGTACTGGACAGATCACTGCAAATTAAGACACCTTTAGGAGGGTTACCTTAGTGTCCTCCTTGTATGTGGCGCACGGCACTGGAGAAACACTCAGTTCAACCAATGCAAAGTCAACATCTATCAAGGCAAATGTCAGGCAGGGTGTGAACTTGCAGCAAACTACTTATTTAGCAGGGACCTCCCTGTGTGCTTACCTCACTTCCAGATGAAGGCCAAGGAGCTTATCCTTGAAAGAAAGCAGAGTAACCTACTTTGCAATTACCAGAGTGTGCCACTGGGTAAGAATGTGCACAGTTAATGGTTGGCAACTAACACACTATAAATTTAGAACCAAGTTTATCCCAGTAGGCCAATTGCATTTGTTCATATGTTTGTACCCTGAGAGGGCTCTGAGTGTTTCATACCTGGGGACCCTCTGTTGCCATTATAATGGCCAAAGCAGCATTGTTACCTTCTGGACATAAATGACCTGGAGAAAACAAGCTCAGAGTGGGAAGCAATGGTGCCCGTGTCCCTGCAGAACTGAAGACTCAAAATGCCTTATCAAAACAAGAGTTAACCTGACAGAGGATCGAAGCATGGAATTTCCACCTGCTAGTTAAACCTAAAAGCTTAATTTGTACAAAACTTAATGGTGGTTTTTCATAATGTTCCTCTTTTGTGATAGTCCTGTCTGAATTCCCCCAAAACACAGAAATACAGCAGCTTTAAATAACAAGAGAAACCTTTTCATAAAAAATAAAATCTTTCCCTGTCTAACTAGATAAATTAGCAGCCTCCTAACTGTATTGCTGCTAATGACATGTCTCGTTGGTGATTTTGTGGACTGTAAGGTCAGTGAAGCATCTTGCAAACATTTTTTAATTGGCCAGATTGTTAACATACACAGCAAAGCAGCAAGGGAGAGGAGGCACCCTCTGACACTGCTGCCCCCTCATTCCAAGACAGATGGGCCCTACAACTAATGGCTGAATCACACTGACAAGACATCCTGAGGAAAACATCTCTTTGACTCTACCTGTCCTTTGGATAATCAGGGGATTATAGCTTTTGGGGTCATCATTACAGGCACCAAGACTCTTTCTTTATGTAAGATGTGTAAAGATGAGAAGCACAGCATTGGGAAGCTGAGATTCACTGACTTCGAAGAGAGCCTGCTTTGCAAATGATGGGTGGATGTGGATGGTCTTGATTGTAGCTCTTGCAAGCTGGTCAGGCTCAGCCTTTCTGCCTTCCTCTGCATCTGTGAATCATTAGCTAGACGGTTCAAACTAGAACAGACACAGCATCCTTCAGACTTCTGAGGTTACTCTTTCTGCTCTTGTCCTTCATTGTTGGGAAAAGCAGTAACAGGGATTTAATGGGGTTTTGAGCACTTTTATTCAGGGCCTGCAACCCTCCTGATACTTTCATCTTTCTCTTGCAAACAGTTTCTAATGCAAACTACTGTGCTCAACATCTGTCCAGGTGGGAAAGCATTTCTTGGTGGACTGCTGTAGTCAGTTTTGAAGATCTCTGAAGGAAATGGAAATTGAGCTTAATTCTCCATGGAGCTACCTGTACAATTCTGTGTGGAAGGGAGTGGACCAGTGGGGATGATATGTTAATAAATCAGCTAATAAGGGAAAAGCATGGAACACTTCCCCCTTCTCAGACAGCCTACATCACTCCCCCACGCTTACAGTTCTATTACACAGTGTATTAAAGACACCAGAAATGTGCTTGATAGTACCCTGTTTGTTACTATGCATTTTAGCTTTGATAGTAGACACAGATCAATGTCTGCAGACATCCAGCTCCCTAAATGATGAAATCTGTGTGCCAAAGAACGTGGTTGGATTTCTGATGTAACAGTTTACTCCTTGCTGCTTGTGAGTCACAAAAGAGCTGCATGCAAAAGTGTGAGGCTTTCTTTCAAATTGCCCCTAGCCAAGTAAGACAAAATTAATTCCTGGTCTTAATCTCTCCCTGCAACAGAACAGTAATTTCTTTGTGTGTTTTTTATTTTTTTACCTAGAGAAAGTGGGAGAATAAAAAGGCCCTGGCCAGGAGTCAGTGTGAACACTCGCGTCTCATCACCTTGTTTGATTGCTCTAAGGAGACCAAAAAGCACCCAAAATGCAGAGGATGTATTTTCCATCCAGCATTGCCAGATGATCCCCATCCAGCATTGCAAATATGCAGCCCCTGCATTTCCAAGCTGTCGTCCATTCTCCCTGCCTCTCAGTTCTGCATCTATAATAAGCTGAGAAATGGTAGGTACTGACACCAGAGAACTTGTAATGGTCTGAAAATACTTGGTCCAACCTGGTGCGGTCTTCATGGGAGAGGGCATCACCCAAATGGTGTAACTCAGAGCTGCAAACTGGTAAGGGGTGGGCAGTACAGAACAACCCACCATTTACCCCCTGGGCCTCTGCTTCTCTCTGTGTGAGCTCCCTCTGAGTGTATCTGAGAATCTGTTCCATGGTCTTTGGACTGTTAAATGCACCCTAGTGCATATAGGAGACAGCTTTCTAAAAATAAAATCTGTTTCCAGCATATAAGAATGTGCTCTGAAATTCTATTTTTGCCTGAATGATGAAAAAAAAAAGAGTGTGTATGACTGTTGAAGACTTCACCAGGAGAGAGTAATGGTTGTCACCCAGTTAAAAAGAGAGGAAGTTAGAATATCATGTCTCTAGATATTCATAATACAATAATAGGTTTCAGACATATGACATGATTCTGAACTGAACACCTGTTAATTGCATGGAGACTTTCTCTTCCCATTAATCAAAGTCAGCAGAAAAGCAATAGAAGAAACACACTGAAGCTAAACCTGATCTCCCTATACGATTGTATGGCACCAGGAACAGGGAGTCCTGGGTTTGGAACACACAACTGCTGTGTTGTCTTACAGCAGTGCACATGCAGCAACTTAGGTGGCTAAGTTTCTAATTTGGCTTCCCTGATCCCTTAATTGCCTAAACATACAATCCCAATTTCTTGATGTGTGAAACTGCATTTCACAGATGCTGATGATGGGTGAGAGTCTTATTTCTGTGTGGAAGTTGCAAGCAAAATTCCCACTGACTTCAGTAGGTCCCATGTTTTCATCCTGTTCATAAAGTACTCTTTGAAATGTTTGTTTCCTTGACAGAGTCTGTCTTCCAAAATCACCTTTTAAGTGTAATACTCATAAAGTCCCCAGTGCTACATTACTAGCAAGGATCATTTATATGGCATTTATATGGCATTTATATGGCATTTATAGTTAAATTATGAGGAACATAGCAGTAATCACCCCACATTCAGAAAACTTCCATAAAACTGGATGATTGGTCCATGTGTTGTTAAAGGAAACCTGTGATTTACTAAACTGCACTTGCTATTATTTCTGAGGTTTGGTAAAAATAAGGGCTACAAAGCACATACTGTACTAGAGAATTCTACCTCTGTGTAGGAGGTGTCAAAGGCAGAAGAAGAGCAGGTTCAGCCTGCTCACCTAAAGCAGCTTCGCCCTAAAGGCTTAAGCCTGTCCGGTGAAGAACAAATTCAGATACCTCCGAAGTGTGAACAAATGAACACTGCAGAAGTTTGGGGGTTTTAATGTGACAAGGAAGTCTGAACTTCAAAATTTTTCTACTACAGCTGCTCAGTCTGAAGATTCGGTAGATAAAGTTAATAAAATACTATTGTAAATGACCCAAATTATTCTCCTTCTCCTAAGGCTGAGGTATTCCTTCCTTTTCTTCCAGAGAGCTCTTAAATCTTTCTTGACATAGGTTACTTAAGAGGCTTTTAGGAGGCAACATCCTCATTCAGATAAGCTGGTTTCCACTTGTCCAGATATCCTGGACTCTGGAGCAATTTTAAGTTGCCAAGCCTATCAATAGCCACATGAGAGAGGATGCTTGACTCTGCCCCTTCCAGCAGTAATGCACCTGTACACTGGAGTCTTGGACCAGGCAGAGCTGCTCCTGTATCTTCTGGAGCTCCTCCTGCTGCCACCGGATGTTGGCCTGCAAGATCCGTGTCCGCTGCTCCAGCTGGTCCTTGATGGTCTGGAACATGCTGAATTGTGCTGAGAACTGGGGGGGGGAAAGAGGGTCAAAAAATGAAAAAAGGCAGTCATTATAATACAAACAGGCCTCAGTAGAATGTTGTTCTGTAAGGAGTTAGTGGTTTCTTGATTGTAAAACACAGCCAAAGAATAAAAATGTAATATACTAATATCTAGGCAGAGATAGATCTTGTCAATTTTCAGTGTTACGCACATATATTAAATTACCTCAGCCAGAATGATCTGCTTACAACTGACCATGTTCTGTTGTAAGGACTGTTTTTGAGAGTATGCTTTCAGAGAGTATTTAAAATATCAAGAGCATCTTAATTGGATTGCAAAGGAGTGCATTATTTTCATTATCTTGTAGTTTGGAGCCCTTAGTGTGGCCTAACAGTATAATCCAGATGTGTTTTACTAATGCTTTCCTTTTTCTGCAAAGGAATAGCAGTTCTGCAATGCTTTGTTCTGCTGATGACTTACTATGGCATCACACAACAGACCACAATAAACATTTTCTAGATTTGTACAGCTGAGTAGTACTTAAGCTACAAGAAATACTCATTACGTTATTTTTATATGTGATGTAAAATGAATAGCTCAACTCAATGGAAGAAAAGCTGCTCTAAATAATAGTAAAAAGTGGAGATCATTAATCAAGGTCAAGAAGCAGGTGCAACCTCCAATAGCAGCAATACTGGCACAAAGTGAAATCATTCAAGAATTGTGGAGAGGACTAATAGCAATAAATCACTAGTATTTGGTGTTTTCAGGTATGATTCAAAGTTCACCAAGGTTAATTATTACCTTAATAGGCTTTGGAATAATTGCTTTGCATAAGCTCATATTCCAAAAGTGAAAAACAGTCTTTGAAAAAAAGAACAAAAACCTTCAAAAAATCTTTTAAGTTTTTATGTAATCAAGGCATCCAAGATCTTTCTGAAAACGTGTAGTGCTGTGAGTGTGCAGGCAAAAAAAAAAAAAAATTGCTGTGACTTGAAAATGCTGCCCTGTCCCTGTAGTTGTTCCAGTGGCCCCGTGCTAGTGGATGAGCTGATGTGTGCTGCTGGAACCTTCCAGCTCCATGGTACACTGGCTTACATAGTTTCTGGCTTTTTAGTAGGGAAAAAAAAGGTAATGAGACAGGAATTAAGGAGTGCTCTTGTGCTAGCAGCACTATACGCTTACTTAGATGAAATTTTTGGCTACTTAGAGAAATCTAAATGTGACAGAACAAATTTGTATCAGCTAACTAGTTCACCTTAAACCAGTTAAGTATGTGAAAGTAATTTACATTCCCTCTAGCAAAGCTGGCATCTCCAAGTAAATGGCCTTTGTCAGAGTAAGAGTGAGAACTTCAGAGGGTTTATTTCCATTTACCAGGCAGAGGGTGGCTTTCCCGCACAGCCTGGGAGGTCACTTCACAGACTGGTGGCCTGGTGGAGGGGAGTCTCACAGCCAACCCTGCTTAGGGGCAAGGAGGGCTGCTGAGGTGGCACCTGCAGTTGCTGGTGGCAGAGGCCCTCAGAGCCCACTTTGCTGCCAGAGCACTTGCAGATCGTGCTGTCCATCAGGATGTGACGAGGCCAGTGCTGTGACTCATGGTGCTTGTGCCTTGGAACAGCAGTGTCATCATCTGCAACCCGCTCCTCTCCCAGAGCAGGAAAATGATGTCAAACCTTCTAAAGGGAAGTTTCTGTTACTTCGAATTGGTGTTACAGAGGAGAAGCCAGAGCAGGATCTCTTTCTTTCTTGTCCACGTATAAAGAATTAACCTGAGGAATGGTCGAGCAGAAACCCCAGATGTTTGGGAATAAGAATGAGTGACTCAAAAGGGAACCCAGTGCTGCTTGCTGTAGCCCAGCCTTTTGGTTCTGAAGAGTCCCAGGTATCCTGATTTTAGGAGTGAAATGATTCTATGAGCAATGGCTCATAGATGAGATGCAGCTAATTCCTGCTTTAACTTGGGTCTGTACAGAAGGATTTTTTAAAAAGACATGTCTTGTAATCTAATTATCTCTACATGAACTCTTTTACTGAGGACTGCTCTTAGTTTTCAAAAAGATCCTTATTAGAAAGGAATTAAAAACAGTTTTAGCAAAAAGCTTCATTTTAACTGCCTGGCTTGGTGATGGCAGACTTTTGATTAACATGCAAATTCCTTGAAGACCCTTTGAGAAAGGAACCTGATTTTCTTCAATTGATCAATGTAAGGAATTTTATCATGGTGATTTCAAAATCATTTTATACTTGAAAAACCCACCAAAATCCATTTCCAGGCCTTAGTTTTAAATTTAGATTTGCTTTTAAAGTTGCACACAAGAATATATTGCTGTTGATTTTAAATTATTATTCCTTAATTTTTTTGTGTAGGTTCTTATATTTAGAATATTAATCTTGTATTGTCTTTTTGTTCTGTTTTTCACATACTTTTTGTATTAATACACTTAACATCAACAATTAGCTGGTATACTGGAGTGAAAGCTGTTACAGATGAAGACAAGGAACTTTCTCTTTTGTTTTTTCCTTTTTCCCCTCTAACCCCCAAATTGTTGATAACTCTAGCCATGACCCCTGTGCTTACAGAGCCTCTATTGTTTTTGTACAATGAGACACTAACAGCAATTGACCTGCACCACAGAGTATTTATCTCAAGATCATTAACCGCTCTACTAATTAAGGGAGAAATCTCTAATTGTATAATAAATTAAAAGAGTTTAACTCAAAATGTTCCACAGAAAACACTGCCCAGCTTTAGCTCTGCCATTGGCATCAGATGAAGTCGCTCTTCATCTCACTTAGGTATTTACAGATACCCACAGAATCCTTAGAGAAGTGCATGTAATACACAAAAAAGTGACATCTTTCTAGATACAGTCAAACATGGGAGACTAAACCTGTGAGAACTCTATAATTGCACCAGTTTAATCGAGGTTTGTTAATGCAGGCAAAAAAACCCCAAAACAAACAAGCAAAACCCACAGCAGTAATTTTAGTCTGGTTTCTTAAAAAAAAATGTAAAATAAAGTGATGCATTTGGGATCATGTCAGCAGATGTTCTGGAAGGGAGGGGCTCGATGCACTAGTGCTGCTGACTGTCCAAGAAGGCTGTACAGCCTAGGGAGAGGGACTGGCACTTCAATGCTGTGATTCCTCTCCTCTACCATGGGCATCTGAAAGACACCAGCTGGACCATGCCCAAGGAGAGGTGTTTTTCTCCATCAAGTGCTACCCCAGGGTGTCACAGTTACTCCCTCTCTCTAGGTGCTGAGGGGCTGCAGCCAGGGAAGGGGACCTATGGCCCTCTGTCTGTTAGGATGGTTCCTCATTTCAAATGTGATGAACATAAAGATGGATGTCTCAAGACATTCTGTTCCTACAGCTTTCATGACAATAGGTAGCGGGGTAAAGAAAAGAGACCCTATCTATTTTTTAGCTCAGTTTCCTTTAAAACTTTTATTTTCTGCCTACCTTCCAATTTTCTTTCAATCCTTCTGGCCCAGGAGATGAGCCATGTTTCTTGCTGGAGACATGCAACAGAGTTGTGAGAGTGTCAAAAATACCAGATTGCTGTAACTTCATGAAAGCTTTAGCTGAGCAAACGAGAGAAGGATCCACTTGTCCCTTCCTCCTGTGGGAAAGGCTGGCTCCATGCACCAGCCCTGCAAGGCACAGCCCCTGGGAAACTGGGTTTCATTAGTTTTGCAGCTCACCGAACAACTTGTTCTTTCTTTCTGTCATCTGAATAACACCTGCTCAATCTCAAATGGATTATTAGTGTTAATTATTATTCAGTCATCAACATCCCCTGTGTTGTAGGGGATTTTAATTCATGACAATGAGGGAGGCAAACAAACAAATATTCTAATCGGGAGCATTTGGTTTAAAGTAAACCATTTAGATTCAGGTGACATCTAGGGTGACACTGTGCTGTCTGTTCATTCACACAAGCAAGGCAGAAGCTAAAACCACATTTCAGTGGAGACAAAGCCATCACAGCCTTTGCTGGAAATAAAACTACTCAAAGTTCAAGCAGATGGTGCCTGAGGCAGCAGCTAGCTGCTCGCTGCAGACGCAGTTGTGGCCACTTATGATGTTTTTCCCTGCTGCTGCCACCCTGCAGCCAAATGTTAGCCACAAGGACACCCAGGGCCTTCCAGCTCCTGCCATCGGTCACCTTTAACTAAGGGGAAGTGGCAGAAAGGCAGCAGGGAGAAACCTGTGCATCTCCTCCTTGCAAGCTGGCAGTGGGACACCTGGCCACACTATTACTACAAATTATGAGCTTGTGTTCTGCCACTAAACTGCTGGGAAATGGTCAGCTAGGAAGCTAAGGAAATGTCCCTGGTGGGATGCACATGTACCTGGGTTTCCTCCCTCACTTACTGAGTGCTGCAGGCACCTTTGTCTTTTAAATAATTAATTATATTGCTGTAGGCTGACATGTTAATTATTTTAAAGTGGGAAGTACAGAGTAGTATCATAATATTTGTAATAGTTTCTGAAAATCACCCAAGTGTGTGGAGATTTGGTACTCTCTGCAGGAGTTTTGCTATGGAGTGTGAACATCAGCAGCCTGAGCTGCAATGTCCTGATGTTATGTCCCTGCTCCAGGTCAAGCTTCATCTTGAGCTTTGCCAGGAGCACTGCTGTGACTGCTGCCAGAGGGCTGCCTGTGTAGACAGGCTCGAGTCAGCCCTCTTCCTTTCACCAAGATTTAGATGACCCAAAGAGGCTAAACCAGTGACTGGATGGCACTCTAATTTGTAAGAAAAGAAATGGAGCTGGTGTGCCAGTAAGAGCCTTTTACTGGGAAAGGACAAGGCAGCAAGGCTCTTGGTAAACAACTGGAAAGCTTCTCTTCACAAAGAGCTTTGATGGAGAAGAAAGGGAGGTAGAAAAAAGTCAAACAAAACACAAGCAGGCTTATAATACATAAACTAATTGATGTTTGAAAGTGCATTAATGAATAACGGAGAGAAGTATCTGTAAAAGAAAATGAATGCTCAGAGCAGATAATTGATATGCTGTTTCTTCGCTGTGTACTGGCGTGGAGTCATGAAAAGAATATTAAACATGGAAGATAAATGAGAATTTGTTATTTTAAAGCCAGGATCCTCAGGACTTTGTATGTTTTATGTGCTACAGGAATAAACTCTGGGATCTTGTGAGTGAGTACAGGGTATCAATGATAGAAGCAGTCTAGGTCCAGCAATACTCTGTCATTCCTAAAATCAGAGGATGCTGGGGTGTATCATCAGGGCAGGACCACAGGAGAAAAACAATGTGCTGGGGACATGGTACTCAAATTGCCTTCTTCAAAATCCACTACAAATATAACCCTGAGGTGACTTTTTGGGCCATCACCCACTTTTGAGGTATGGGTTAATAACTGGAGGAATCTGAAATTTGTCTTCAGTGGCATCCTCACCATTACTGGCACACTCACAAAATGGGTGTTGTTGAATTTGCATGTCCTTTACTGGTTAGTTCTGCATCAGCACAGCCAAATGGGTGTTTTTAGCAGGACTGGGTGTCTCTGTTAGTTTTTGGTTTTAATTCTCATTGTGAATTTGATCTTGATGGGACCTGGTTCTGTAAAAGCAAAGTTGAAAACTATTTTTCCATCTGTTTTTTGTCCTCCCATGGAATAGATATGTGTGCACACCTGAACCTACATGCACCTGGGCTTCTGAACACCTGCATGCAGTTATATGTTTAAACATACAAGTGTACAATTCAGATTACTTTCCCACAATATTTTAAGTGCTTGAGAGTTTGGATTTGGGGATTTTAGTTACTAGAGAGGTAACCTAAAAGCCCCAAAACGAGCAAATATCAGGAGATAAGCAAGTGACCTATTCCACTTCCAAATCCCCAACTAACCTGTGCCAGAGGTGCGGGCTGATTTTGCAGAGTTGCTTGAGGCAGCAACTGCTGTGGGAGAAGCTCACATGGAAGCTGAGAAGGCAAAGAAACCTAGGTTAAAAACAAAACAAACCAAAACTTTATAAGTTTGGCTCCTTTAAATTTTAGGTTTCTTCTAATGCCATGGCTTCTGTGTAAGTTGTTTTTAATTGCTAAGCTGCGTATGTGGCACATGCTGTTACACCCTCTGCCTGTTTCCATGATTCCTGGTCAAGTTACCTGAAGAGCAGTAGGTTGGCTGAGTCTGTGCACGGATAAATCCTGTTGTGTGCTTGGTGTTCTTGGCACGGGAGTGTTAGACTCTGTAATCAGCTTTGTTGGTGTAGCTGCAAGAAAAGTACCGGTGAGATCTTACACACTGGAAATCAACCCCATCTGAAGTGGGTAATATGACAAGACCTGGGTAGAAATTGTAATGGCCTGGCTAAATTCCAGTGGGAATCAAGGCTGTTCTTGTTGACTTCAATGGCAGTAAAATTAAACTGATAAGGAGGGTCTGGGCAAAGATAGAAGTAAATGAGACAGATTATGGTTCTGTGCTCCAAAGAGCAGTGCAAAAGGACCCATGAACTGTTCTAAACCAGCTGGAACTCCCTTTTATATGGGCTGAGTAACTGTAAATTTAGGTTAGCTCATTGGCTTTTTTTCCAGACCGGGAAGCAGAAAGAGTATTCTCAAGTCAACACTGGAGCATCCTAAATCTTGGCTAGAGGAGAATCATCCACAGGCTGTTATTACTCATGTAAGTCTAGAGAAGTCTCATAAGGGTGCCCTCAAATCTAAAGACAAAATCCTCATTTTTGTAACAGATTGAAACAGCATATTTCACATCTAATCCCACTGCTCATCTTCCAGCATTTAGGCGGTTGTGCAAGAACCTTCCATCCTGTACATTACCATTTCAGCTTTTGCACTTCACTGTCAGTGCATATCATCGATACCTCATAATTTACTGTTGAATTAGCAGCTGTGGTATATAAGCACACATTCTTTAACTTGGCTAAATTAAAAATAATTCCATAACCCAGGAATGCCACTCACATGCTGGGTCTGACTTGGGTGTGTGGGAGGATTTTGGCGAGCTCCTGGATGACACTGAGGGTGTCCGACTAGCGCTGAGGATTGAGGCACCAATATCAAGTGCATTAAAGTGCTGTTCAGGATCCAAGCTGGTGCCACTGTCCTAAAACAAACCAGAAAAGAAGAATAGCTATTTCATCTGTCAAAGCTGAAACATTGGTTTGCACACCAGCTCTTTGGCAGACTTAAAATGACTTGAGCAGAACTAATCTCAGGTAGGCCAGCAGCAGACCTGAACACAGGCATCAATGCCCCATCCAAACAGCATCAAATGAATGCATTTTACAAACAACTATCACTGAGTTAGAAATAAATAGTAAGCTACTGCCATAGTAATTTTGTGCCTTCAAATGTTTTTCTGAATCTTTCTTTTGTGTTCAGCCGGATGTGACAGCAACTGTAGCCTCTGTGAGACACTCAGCCGTGCACTGAGGAGGAGCTTTGCTGTCTTTCCTCAGGAGATCACTGAGATGTAGCCAAGAGGGCTGATTGCCAGAACGTGTCCAAATGAATCTTTAAACTAGTACCTTGGCAAGGAAAAGTGGAGATATCTCACACTGCCGCTGCCCATGTTCCACTTAATTTGTGGCTGTTACTGATCTCCAGGTTTATCCTTTCATAAAATCGCCTAATTTATGTCAAAATTATTCAAGTGAGCAATGAATTCTGAAGTTGAGAGAATCCATCAACATTGGAGAAAGACAATGGTGGAGTCTTCAGTGATGTTAACATAGGAACAAGTCGTGATTACTACATAAATTCATGAAAAAAGCTTTTCTCATTGTACCTTTAGTGCTGAGGACACAACCTCTGAGGACACTTCTTCCAAGCCCATCTCCTGTCTCCTCTCCACCCGAACATCTGCATAACTGAATGGAAATCATAATTTTATGTATCAACATGGAACTGCTATATTTCTTAAAATGTTCTTTAAGAGTGTGGAGGAACAAATAACTGTACATTTTACAGGTTAAATGAACAGATGAAAAATGACTTAAGTCAAATGCTGCTGAATAACATTTGAGAGTATTTTAATTTTCAGGTTTGGGTCTGTTCATATCTTCTTGAAGTCAAGATGCATATTAAAGAAGTATATATAAAGTTCAAGTTCACATGCCACAACCACTTTATGACTTCATTGGAAAGCTTCTACATATCTCTTTTAAAGCAACACAGGGATTAGAAGAAGTGAATTTTAAGGGATCTGTCTATTCTCTGTTTTTGCGCAAAATGGAAAAATGCCATAGTTCATCTGCCCCTAAACCAAAAAAAAATTAAGCTTAACATAAACTAAGGTTCAGTCTGATAATTTTTCTATAATTACCGTATTTCCTTTAATTTTTTGTTATGTAAATGATGTTATATTTTTAAAAGAAAATGCTGGCAGACACGAGGATGCTCTTATCTTACTGTCCTTTATGTCCTGGCCGGTTGATATAATTTTCCATACCTTACCACCATGTGTGTGCACACAATGAACTCTGGCTTGGAGTTCCACTGGTGGTAGGTGATGTAGTAATGGGTCTGGAGCCAGATCCACTGCTGTCCTTTGGTCAGAAACCGATAGCAGCACGACTTCCCCTTGCCGAACTGCATCACTGCCAGCAGAAAATACAAACAGCTTGTAGCACAATTTCCAACATGAAAATGACATGAAATGTGAAAAAAAGTGACAAAAATATCTGTCATAGGTAGACAGGAGTATAAGCACCAATTTTGAGTAAGTGCTCCTCTCAGCCTTCTGACAGAACGAAAATCTTAATGATTAGTAGGTATCTTCTTCTGACACTTTGAATGGTCCATTCCTACACAGTACAATTAACCTTAAGTTTGGACACTAATGAATTAGTGTCTGCTACAGTTTAAACATAGATCTTACCCTGCTTTATGTGCTGATCACATACTGCTTAATTAGACACCTGGGATTATTTTCTAAGAGTGATCATCTTAAGTTCTAGAGCAGAAAAGTACAGGATAAAAATGCTTGAAAAGATGAGTATTGTGTGCAGATGGATTTAGAATGAGGTAAGAATAGGAGATAACACCGTGCAAAGACAAAAATAATTTGAAAGAAAATTCCCAGACTGACAAGAATTCAAACTACACTAAACCAGGATGTACTGAAAGTTTTGAAGATTCACCAACCAAATTAATCTCTTCATTTTTTCCCCAGTGATTTCAAGGGGCTCCCAAACATCCACATATTTACCCTTTCTATATTTCAAGGTCAACATATAAAAACTAATGCTGACAGGATACTTTTAAGACAGGCAGAGGTGGTAAGCTGAGATGTTACAGCCAGTTCTGTAAGCAAATATTTGAAAAGCATTGCCTTATTTTCTTTACTTAGTGAAAGAGTTTTTCAATTAAATCCTAATAGACTGTATTTAAATAATCACAGCTAATCCCAAATACACAGTGCACAACATTAGGGGAAATAATCCACAAGAATTGCTTGAACTATTCCTGCATATCCTTTACTAATACAACAGGGGTCAAATCTGGCATATTTTATCCATTCAGTGAGCCTCACTGACTACTTTTGGGGATACGGAGGTTAAAACTGTATTTTTCAGAGCTTGATAGGTCTGCCCCAGATGCCAGTCAGCTGCAGTGCCCCCAGTCTGCTATTGGGCCAGTCTTAGCTCTGCCAAGATATACAGGCTGAGGCAAGAGTCGAACCTCCCCTTCCAAACAACATTTCACTGAAAAGAGGTGTCCCGGTGACCTCGCAGGAACCTGGGCCACGTGATACTTACAGTGTTCATGGCACCTTGCTAGCAGCTCGAGGTCATCTATGTGGTAATAGTCGTAGCCAGAAGTACCCAGCACTTCAAAAGGCAAGTATCCGATAATGGGCGGCGCTCTGTGGTCGGGCACAACACGAGGCCATAAAACATAGAACAAGCACTTCTGCATGTTGATGCGGAGAAGGAAACAGCCCAGATCTACTTTCACTTATCAGAGTACAGTTGTTCACCTCAGGGGACTGGATCCTGACTTTCCCCCACCTTGAGCCTGGGATACCGAGCTTAGCACAGCAATACCGGCATGCACCATCCCACCAGGACAAGACTATGACAACATCCCTTCTTCAGGGAAAATGTGATTGTGGAAAGCAGTTCAGCTTCTCAGGGACCTTTACAAAGGGACCTGCTGTGAGGGAGCCATTCCCTGGCTGCTGCTTGGTCAGGGGCTTTACAATGGCTCCGGCAGCCCTTGCACAGGGGAAAATGTGTGGGGAAGCATTTGGAAGCGATCATCTGCTGGGACTGGGGGGATAGGAGGGGAAATCATCTGTGCTGCTTTCCTCTGGGTGCCTGGAGAGCTCATCTGTGGCATGCTGAGGCACTTGCTTTGTACCTTTGCCAGCACAGATGCCTCAGGCCAGCATAGACTTTCCCTCCGTAACTCAGTGGGAATTGCACACATGCAATCTATGACTGGATTTGGAAAGAAGGATTTCTGCAGCTGTATAATAATTAGATCATTTTGCCATGTGACATACTTTGGTCTGCTGATAATTTTAAAGGAAGCAAGAACAAGCTAATCACAAATTCAGCTGAAGAAACAGAGTCCTTTTGTTTTAAAAGCCCATTAAAAATAAAAGCAAAAGTAAATGTAAATGTAAAATAGTAAGCATCAACTTTTGTAGGAATTTTGGTGGCTAACCTCCTGTTCATGACATTTAGAAGTGAAATGGAACACTACTTGAGAGAATTGTACTTGTGAAATAGTAGTAGAAAAGCACCAAACACAACCAGCAAGGCTTTTCTTGTCACCAACCTGTGATCCAGGAATAAAAACTTCCACTCCAGACTGTGTCTTGATGTGAATTCCTCTAGAGGTTCTTCTACAATGCACATCTCCTGTCCAATGGAGAAAACTGACTTACTGAGAGTTGGAGCTTTACCCCTCTGCTTCATCTAGCTTTTGTTAGCTATAAATAAATGGTGCATAAGAGGAGAAAACAGAGGATTCACCCATTTTTCTGGCAATTCCAGAGAGCAATCTATTGTATTTATCAATGCCAACATTTTTTTGCAGGAGATAAGGAGAAGAACTTGTAATGCACATGTACTTAAGAGCTGAGACTGTGCCTCAGGGTGCCAAAACTTTTTTGGCTTTGAAGTAGTGCCTGGGGTGTGATGGCCGTGGGCTTTCCCAGCATCCAGCCTGTGCCTGATCCCACCAGGGCTTGCCACGTTTTGCTTCACTCCCTCTGTGTTACTAAAGATACCCACCACCCTTGCCTGGTCCTTTTGGATGTCTGCCCTCCAAGCTCTCTCAGAAAGGGGGACACTGCTTCTCCCTCAGTAGCTGCAGAGGAGTAAATGCCTTTTCATGCACCCAGCCATGGGACCTGTCAGGTGGGTAAAAGTGGTCAGTTTTGCCTTGCACTTCACTGCCACAGCGAACAAGCTGGCCCTTAAGACTCACAGCAGCCCTCAGTGCTCACAAGTACAATAATTAAT
The DNA here is from genome assembly GCF_000738735.6 of Corvus cornix cornix. Taxonomy (NCBI): domain Eukaryota; kingdom Metazoa; phylum Chordata; class Aves; order Passeriformes; family Corvidae; genus Corvus; species Corvus cornix. The sequence goes on along the minus strand of NC_046332.1, from coordinate 87,815,453 downwards.
AAGTGAGTTACGGGAGGCAGGGCTGTCTGTGAGGTGGGACTTCCTTGCCCCAGAGAGATGAGGATCAGGAGGCAGTCAGTGGTGATCACTTGCTGGGTGGAGGCGGGAAGTAGAGGGAAGGATGGCAGCATGGTGCACACCCGTGCGTGGGCTGGGGCTGGCTGCACTCTCATGACCACCTCACTGCCCACTCCAAGCTCTCCTCTGCAAAGCTCTCCTCTCCCACTGGGTGCTTTGCAGGGGCAACTGCAGCTCCATGAGCTGCCTCCAGTCAGCCTGGAGGCTCCTGGCCTGGGACTTGCCAGCATCAGCACTCTGGATTTGTGGCATCCAGGGTTCCTGTGTCCTTCATGTCCCTCCTGCAGGAGGGTCTCCATCACCACTGGCAAGGACAGCCTGCCCACTGGCCCCCAATGCTCCTGTTCCCCTGCTCCCTGATGCCACATCCCTCTGTGCTGAGGGCACAGGTGATGACACCTTCCCATCATTTCCATTGCTGCTTGTCTCTCTGCTGTCCCTCAGGCAGAAGAGACCACTGATGTTTTAAACCCTGTTGGGATCAGAGAACAAGCTGAAGTGTGCTGCCATCAAGCAATTCTTTGATACATATCAATGCTGACAAAGTTGTTTGAAGTCTCTGGCTGTGCAGAGGCAAAAGGCTTCACAAACACCTTAAATTCCTCTCTCCCCCTCTCTCCAGTTTAGGCCAAAATCCATGCTGATGCCAAGAACATACACTAAAATTCAAGGTGCAAACACTGCTGTGTGCAACCAAATTGCTAATTCAGTCTTCCTTAGCTGATCAGATAAACATTTTACCTTCATTTTACAGTAGGAAGTAAAGAGTGGGGGTTGAGTCGCGCAGGTGAACTGAAGAGATGGGTGATCAGGAGTTTGTGGGAGTTAAAACCTTCTCTGGGCTGTTCAGCAGCTGCTCCCTCCCTAGCACTGGGCAGCTCATTGCCATGAGTAGCCCATTTTGTTTCCCTGTTTATTTTGAGATGTTAGCTACCCAAGGACAAGGGAATTTGTGTTTAAGGTTCTCAGAGAACCCTAACTCCATCCCTTCTGCTAATACGATTATTGTGGTTAAGATTCATGGGAAGTGTCCTCACTTACCCAGAAGGGACTCTACTTGCCTGCAGGGTAAGGAATCAGTCTAGAATGCCCTGCAAGTTCCAGAGCAGTAATGGAACCAGGCCAAGGGAGCAGTGATTTCATATTCATCACATCTCAATTACATTAAAAAATCTCTTACACGCTGGGGACAGGACACCTGATGCAGTAGTTCACATTTGTTAGTTATGGAACAGCAGTGTTAGGCACAAGCTTGGTTTGTCTATCCTTATAACCACAAGCAGCTATCTTACTTCCAGGACTTGGGAGAAGGGAAACTAGCAGTAGTCCACCAAAGATGCCGAGGAGCACAAATGAAAGTGTTGGTGGTCATCTGTATCACAAAGTCACAGAATCACAGAATTAAGTAGGTTGGAAAAGATCCTTGAGACCTTTGTACATTGTCCCATCGCAGGAACAGAAAGCAGCAATGAGGAACCAAATTTCAAGGTGACTTTGCAATTCCTAATGCAAGGAGGGTTTCCATTTCCCATGCAATGGGGGAAGGAGTGACACTGCTTCCACAGGTCCTGGCTCGCACTGATAATCCTCTTCACTAGATTTTTATGCATGAAATGTGGTATCTGTAATCTGTTCAATTAGTAAAACTAAGAACCTTCTGTGTCACCCCATCTGAAAGTGTTTTGAGAAGTTCTGAAACGCATGGGACCCAGGGTGCGCACTTACCTTTAAAAACTGAGGCGTTGCCAAACGAACAGTGGCAACAAAGCAGATTTGCTTTCCTGGGGATGTTCTGTAAGCCCTTGGGACAGCCTCATCAAAGCCATTGCAAGTGGAGTTAGGCACTAGGTAGGGAAAAAAATGGGACCTGGAGTCATGCCTCATGTAAGATTTACTCTCCCTGAATATTTTGCACACTCCAAGTGTACTAATATTATTTTTATTCAGACAAGTGCGCTAAAAGCTTTTAAAGCTGATATGCATATATTTAAATCCAAGTCAGTCATGTTAGGCAGAAAGGCATCAGAGCTTAACTTCAAGTATGAATTTTACAGGTTAATTCTGATAAAAATAAGGCGAAACCTTACTACAGAGCATAAACCAGTTTTCTGGAAAAAAACCCCACACATCCAATTGCTCTTTTTCACCACTCACAAGAAAAAAATATATGCTGCAGCACGCCTAGCACCACAACTTCCATGATGTAGTGAAAAAAAGTGTTGGCAAAGGAGATAGCTGAAGAGAGTTCGTCAAGTCATCAGTGGCAAAACACCGGGGCCCACAGCCAGCAAGGCTTCATCAAACTAGCAAGAGGATGCTTGTGATTCCTGGCTGCTGAAGAATGCCTTCCCCTTCTGCATCGAAAGAACTGTCCCCACTATACTCAAGTTATCGTTGTTTTAAAGAAGTGGAAAAGGGACCCCATGTATGGCACTGGCTTCCAGAGATGGGCGCATCCAGCGAGTCTGCAGATAGCCTGCTGTCTCCTCCAACACTGGGCGGAAGGAGAAACTGGATGTGATGTGGCTACACATTTTGTGTATATTTTTTTATCTGTGTCTTTCATGATTGCACAGCTCCAGCTGCTTTGAGAGCCTACCTGCACCTTCTGCCACAGACACGCTGCATTGCCAAAAGAATGTGTTGCTGTAAAGTAGCCCACAGCCCACAGCCCTGTGTTAGAATGACATAATGCAAATTATTCCTCCAAGTTCAAGCTGTTTAGAGATGGCAATCCCACTCCCACAGCTATGAAAGAAAACTGTGTGCCAAGCTGCAGTGGGAGCTGGGCTGGATTCTTGCCCTGCCTAGCCGAATTTCTCCCATGAGGGCAGAGAAGGTACTATCTAGCAGCCAGAGTTCACCAATATGAGCTAATTTAATGCTAATAGGGATTAATACTAATATGAAATTAATTTTCCTTACTATTAGGCCCCTATATCCATCTTTATGAAGTTTCTGACAGTTTTTCCTCTTCTGCACAGGGCAAAACATTGCTGTGAAATTGAAGAGCTTTGTATCTATGTGGGGAGTAGATAACTAGCCATTTTTATCCTGGGGTACTTCTGCACTGGGATTTTGTTCCCTAACACAAATTGCAGAGATGGAAGAAGTCTCAACTTATCACATGTGCTTTTGGAACCCAGTTCAACCTATTAAAAGCCTTAAAATACTGACACATTACTGGTAACAAGGCCAACAGGGTGTGAGACAGAAAAGGAAGTATGCTGAGTGGAATTCACACCTGTGTTAGTAAGTGGTTTAGGCCACTGTGTGCACAGTATATATTACACCAAAAAGGAAAAGAAAGGCTCTTTATCTAAGACGACAGCAGAGATGTGAACATCTGCAGAGATCAAGTCCTCTCTTGTAGTTGAGTCTGGAGGGCATGGCTGACTGGATATTGAGATAAAAAATATGGGCAAAATTCTCCTTTAACCAACAGACCACACATGCTCTGGGGACTTCCTAGGAGTATGTTTCCCATTCTGATCCTGGGGTTATGTGCATATATGTGGGCTTCTATGGGATTATTAACACAAAAGGTTGAAAAAAAGAAGAGTTAAGATCTACAGGACACATAAGTAGCCTAAGTAAAGAGTTATTGGTTCATCTCTGATATTATTGTTTAGTGCAAGTCTGTTGATTTATGTAGCCAGTCCCGTTTAAAAATTAATGGAAATGCTATAAACCCACATTATGGGCATTGTGAAAAGTTACTTCCAAGGTTGCTATGTAGTATGTTGTGACATTTGAAGCCAATGGGGCTGTTTCTCTCTGTAATAGCCAAGTTCAGTAGCAAATTCTTGCAGTCTGGGCTCTAAGACATGAAAGTAAGATAAGTACATTTAGCCTCGGAAGCACAGGTATGATAAGTTAACCTAGTTAGCAAACCATGGGCTTGCAAATGACACCAGTTGTAGAAGGAAGTGGAGATTGAGTCACACCTAAGAGAGCAGATGGTTTTTTTGTGTCAGCTGTTGGATGTAAACAACCATGAGCCTGAGACATATTCCCAAAAGACAGCAGAATACATCCCTGAATGTGGCATTTACTTAGAAGAGAGCAGAATACATCCCAAATGGAGCATTTACAAAATAGGATTCTATTTCCAACAGGTAAATGCTGTAGTAAGAGGGTAATAATTATTGTGTAGGACAGCTAGGCAGTATTTTGGGACTTCCTCACAACACATGGAAATGATGAACTTAAGCAGCAGTGAATGAATAAGCCCAAAGAGATGAGACGGAGTTGGCCTGGCTGGAAGTTATCCTGTCTTTGAACAGCTACTGTGCCATCTCATACTCAGCTGCCTTTGACAAAGTCCAGAGCATTAAAAGCCTCAATGATGCAGGCAGGTAGCCACCACATTGTAAAATACATCTCCATCTGAAAATGACAACTACAATAACTGAAAGAAAAAAACCCACTCACATTTGCTTCTGAATTATTTTGCTGCCTGACTTAGGTTGTTGGTATCTGCTCTTTCCACAGCTCTATCTGCACAGCCTGCTTTGCTCTGCTTTTGCAGCTGGTCAGTGAATTTCAACCTTTTTTGATTGATGAATTTTGAAGTGTAGTTAAAAAAAGAGATCATTACATGAATTTTTTAAGAAATACAATCCTGGTATAACCTTTTTAAACATGCCTTCTGAAAAATCATACTTTATGATTCTCCAAGTCTCTTTAAAAGAAACACATCATCTTGAGGTAGCAAAGTTCAGTAGCAAACTTTCTGAGAGCACCACAGAAAAATAGTGGAACAGAAAATATAGCACCAAACCTGAGGATATGGTGATATTAACATTTTAAAGTCAAATATAGGGCCTGGAGTGCTTTTGTCAGAAGATGCCTAATGAAAACGTTAGGTTGGCCATAGACAGGTGGGCTTGGGTAAATGAGGGCCTGTGTGTTTCACAATTAAATGATCAAGACAAAATACCTTGAGTAAGGAATCAGAAGGTCATGTGACAAAGATAAATACATAATCAGAAAGGTGAAACAGTTGTCTCATATATATCAGCTAGCTAATGCTCCTTAGCATGAACTTTAATAGTTCTTGTGGTTACCTATCACACCTGCTGCTCCTAGAGCTACCACAAGATTCTTTCGTAGAAGGATTAAATACCTGCAAATATCTCATAAGATAGAAAGATATTGATTTACCTATATGGAGAATGTTGAAAATAAATAATATATACAAGGAACCAAGCCCTTAACTATCACAGACAAAAGGATTTTTATCCTTAGGGGTAGAAATCATGCCACATGAAATGAATGAAAACATGTTTTGAAAAACCCCAGATGCCACTTCATTCAGTTAATAATAGTACAGCAGTCAGTTGCTCGGTCATCTTACTTCAACTTGGAATGTGTAAAACATAATCTTCCTAAGATAGCAAACCTCCCATGTGAAAGAAGAAATCCCTCCTTCCTATTTTGTCAGGAGATGTTAATATTTAAAGAACCAGTCTTAGTGGCTGTCAAACAAACTGAACAGTGATTTCAAAAAATACAAGCCAAACAGACCAGAATAAAATCAAAATTGTTTCATATAAATTAATTCAGGCCATAGATAAACAGAATATTTGGCAATTAATAGATATAATGAAGAAATCTAAAGTGCTGGTGGCAAGCCAGACTGATCTCAGTAGCTATGTAGATGAGTAACAGTGACAGTGTCCATACATCACCTGTCCACTTTGATCTACTCTCTCCTCTTTCCTCCTCCTGTTTCTCCCCTGGCCATCCTGTGTTGATATGAATCCCAAGTAGATTCCTTAGGACAGGAATGGTGTCTTCTCCTTGCATAGAGAGCCTAGCATGACTGCTGCATATTGTTAGCTGCAGCTTCTATGATATTGTTAATAGAAAATAATAACGTGCGGTTCTTGGTTCTGATCAAAACATTCATTTTGGATTGAGTTATTCTTGTTTCAGATGTTTCAGCATATACTTATGGAGGCTCAAGATCAATGTATCTTCTGTATAAACTGTTTATATCTTTTAAAAACAAATTCAGATTCAGTATTTGTTCTGAGAGTTAAGATTTTTTTCTCTTCAGCATAGTAATTTTCTTGATGTTTATTATTATTATAATATCTGAGAGATGTATCAGCTAACAGTAGAGTATCTGCTATTATTAGCATTCAGTAACCAGATACTTCCTGAATTTCCATGTAATTGGAAACAAAAATGCACAATTTTAAATTCCACTATAATATTATATTACTTGATTAGGAAACCTTTTCACATAATGGTTATGTTCTTCTTCAAGAGAAAAGCTTCAGGCATTTTGGATGAAAGGACAGATCTATCACCTAAAAGATGCTGGTGGTCCTTTTTTATATTGGTGAAGTCTTTGAAAGTGCGGACTCTGGTTTTGTCCCTTTCAGGAGTCTTTAAGTAAGTGTGTCACTTCAGAAAGAGGATACCAGCGCCAATATTTGGATATATAATTATGAGAGATCTTTGTCTGTTTGCAAACGTACAAACAATTTTCACAGGAGGGATAAATCCAGTCCCCCTTATCATTTCTTATCAGAGTGAGCTATTAAGCGGCTTTGTAAAATAATTTATTCTCACTCAATTTGACATTTTATATCAGGAGCTGAGCATTTCCTTGGACTTTTGGGGAGGGTTACCTTTATTACTTGCCTTTCCCCTCAGCCCTCAGGCAAGACAGGATGTGAGCCACTGCGTTATTCATTGGTGATGCTGATATGACTCTCTCTCTTATCAAGCACTACTGGGCAATAGGTACAGTGATGCACTTGGCTCCCTCAGATGTTTGCAGACATTCATGTCTCTCGTTAAAATCTGGGCTACAGACCCAGAACCTGAAATATATAAAAATACTGGACAGAGTTCCTATTTGCAAAAAAGCCCAAAAACAACCCTGATGATCTGACAGCAAGTAGGCATCTCTCGCAGAAACAGAAAGAAACTCTACCTTCCTTGTCTGAGTGGCCCATGGGCCACCTCCTCTCCTCTCACAGGATTACTGAATCTTCAGGTTACAGTCCTGCTTTTCTCATTGAAGCTTAATTAATGCTGATTATATAATCCTCCCAAATGGAAAATCAAATCTCTTGTATATGATTTAGCACAGCCAGTGACTCATGCAGGCGCTCTGCGCAGCTTGCATTGCTGTTTCGCTGGTCGGCTGCTCTCGCTTGGGCACAGCCAATGCAATGGGGATTCACTCGTGCAGGCAGCTCGTGTCACGTCCCTGGTGTAGATACAACTGCAGAAATGTTCTGCAGCAGGGGTTGCAGAGTACTGACTCCCCAGGACCAGTCCAAGTGTGCATGCTGTTGTTAACCCTGGCACTGGGCTGTGCAGCTCCTCTAGCCTGCAGCTATACCTGAGCCCAGGAGCTCCAGGGACAGTGATCTCCTGAAAGACTGAATACATGCTGTGAACTACGAGAGCTTTCCTGAGCAATTTCTGGGCCCTGTACATGCATGTCCTTTCCTCTTCTGAGATCAGTGAAGATGCCTGTGATTGCTCCTCTGCAGGAGTAGCATGGGTTCAATGTAGATTGTGTGTGATCTAGCTTCCTGACGGCAATTCTGGTGATAAGTCCCCTTGGCAGATATCAGGTGTTTGTTCTACTTTAGCATCAAAAAAATTATTTTTGGCATCTCAGTACAACACCATTTAAAGCCCCAGAGCTCCCATTAAAGTTAGGGAGAGCAGCTAAGCCCCTAACTGGCTTTCTAAGCCACAGTCCTTCAAATTAATCCATTCAAACCCATCCCTGTATGATGTTCTCAGCCATAAGTCACAATGCGGTCAATGGAGAAGGTACGAAGGAGGAGGGAGGGGGGCAAGGTGACTGCGAATCCACGTGCATGACCCCCTTGCCCCAAGCACCACCACTGTATGAGCAATGAACAATAATAAAATAAGCCTAAGAAGATGATAATTCAAAGGAGGTTATATTAAAGGTTATGTGGAAGTAGAATAAAGATAGTGACATCTCTGTTAAAGGGGGTGAAGGAGGACCTACCAGTTCTTAAAAACATTAGCAAAGGTTAAATGAGAAGGAATGGTGACAGATTTACTAGGGCTGTTGCTGTTATGACCCTACATAAACAACAATGGAATAGCTAAGTATCCTGATAGGATACAGCCTGCCCAGGGATAAAAGAACTTCCCTGGCCACAGAGGCTCTGGCATCGCTCTGGCAGGAACACGCAGGCAGAGTGGGCTCAGAGTATGCTCAGCAAACCATTGGAAACAAAGGCAGGAGTTGGCATTGGGTAGCTAAAAAGGAACGGCAAGATTTGTATTTAAAGAACATCCTGTATCAGTCTCCCATGTGTAAAAACATGCTCGCACTTCCACTGCTGTGAAAAGCTACAGGGAAAAACATTCTTCAATACATTCATAAGGAATGTCTCCTGCTAATTAAGCCTAATTTGCAATTTCTGTCTTTCTCCCCCAGCTAACTCTTTTCTTATCTTTAGCTTAGAATCTTTCCTTCACAAACACCTCCAAAAAGCAGGATTTGGGCCAGCTGATCCTATGCATATAGGACAAATGCTCCTCTGAGTGATACGTGTCTCTCCCACTGCCCTTCCCACCACTTTCTTTCTTGCCCACTTGGCCTCACACCTGGAAGACAGGTGACTGGAGAAGGGGTATTTAACAGGAGGAAAAGGGGGTAATTACTATCAGGTCCAACAGGTGACAGCCCTGAGGTGCATGGGCTGGGGGGATGGTGCCTGATAACTGTGGGCCAAGCAGAGGCAAGAACCCAGCCCACTACCACACCCACCAGATGCTCAAAGTTGTCTGTGCCACAAGTCCCTGTGCCAAAGCACCCCAGCCCTTGGGTGGCTTGCCCAAAGGGTGGCTGCGTTCATATGGTGCTCACTTGAGCTGGTTCTCCCATGTGTTGCTCAGGGTGCAGCTGGCTGGTGCAAGGACCCTGGTTGATCCAACAACAGCCTCTCCGGAGTTCTGTGCCCTCCTCTGGCTGCTCACTCTGTGAGCCAAGGGTATCAGCCCCAAGCAAAGAGTTTGCTGCTGCTACTTGTGAGTCTGGTGTGCTTCCTTCCACCTTTGCTGGGAGGCAGCCATGGGGGTGACTCCTAGCCAAAGGGGAGCAGTTCTGGACAAGCCCAGGTGAAGCATTTCCATCAGGCTCTGCACTGAACTGGCGAACCTGAAGTCACATGGCAAGGGGGCCAGGAGGCACGATCTCACAAAGCCAGGCTAAGACTGTCCCCTCCCTGTCTCAGAGGGTCAGACTGCAGCAGAGATGAGAAGAAAGTGGAAGAGACAAAATAAAGTGGAAGATTTAGAAAAAAGTGGCACAAAGGGGAAAAAAATGTGAAGCAGAAAGCACATGACTTGTTTGAAAGCTATTAAGATGGAATCTCTGGAAAATGATTTGGTGTCTTCTGAAATCAATATGTTCCCATTTAGTTTCTGTGCATTAAGCTAGGGAAGATATCTGTAATGTAAGTTTTATCATTCTTCTGAGAAATAGCCACTAATAAAATTGCTGGGATGTGACATTCTAATGGGTAAGGGGGCAATATTAAGGTTGTGCCAAAATAAAGGGCTGAAAATCCTTGAAGAAAATGGATCAGAAATTCCCCTGGTAGAAATGTATCCTTATGAGTCAGCACCTGAAATCCGGTTTCTGCTCTAGAAAACAGAACAGCTTGGTGTGCGCGTCTGTCAGGCAGGAGCATTTCACTTCATTCAAACTAGAAAGCATACAGGCAGCTACATTTTTTTATACAAATAGAGCCTCAAATCAGATGGCACCAAACAAGAAATACATATCTCCATCCTGCACGTAGGCTTCTATTCTAGTCATGTGGAGCAAAAGCAGAAAGTTAAATGGGGACAGGGACTTTTTTTCACAGTGTGGCGTGCAGTTTTTGGAAAGCACGGTGGGGAATTTTTTTGCAGAGAATGACCTATTTGGCACAATACCAGCAACTTTGGAAATGCCACTCTGGAGTTCAGTCAGGCAAGTAACTAAAGCAAACTTGGGCAGGCAGGAGAAGGAAAGTAATAAAAGAGTATGTCATTTCTGACAGTAATGGCCGTGCAGCAATCTGTTTGTTAGAGAACGGGTGAGGTGGAAATCTGCTCTTCATCCCTTGAAAGATGCTTTTCCTGGACTGACTGTGGTGCATTAGTGACTATGCTGACTGCATTTCTTCCCTTTTTTTGGAGAGTATTGGATTCTGCAGTGCTGGTGAGGAATGCAAAATGGCAGCTGGAGAGGGAGGTGGGTGGCAGTGTCCTCAGCCGTTCTGATGCCACGTGGCATGGCTGCCTTTCCCCAAGATTTTGCAGAGAAGGTGAGAAGGCAGATTTGGCAGGTTATCAGTTCTGGCACAGACTTTGTGTTTAATGTAAACCAGCAGATAAAGTAGCAAGATTATAATTTTGCTGATAAGTGGGGTCTTAGCACACAGTATTAGTGAGCACAAATAAAACCCTCTGCTAAAGCCATCATTATTTGCAAACTTACCCAGAGTCCAGGATCACTGCAAGTGAAGGGCAGTAATAAAAGCAACTAACACAATTTCACTCATCACATGTATTCATCCAGCTATTGCAACTCAGCCACGAGATGTGTGTGAAGCAAAATTTATCCCGTAATGTTAAAAATAGTTCTGTCAGTTAAAAGCCTGTCTTGTTGAATGGAGCAATATTTATATTTTATTTTACACAGCTAAAGTAACATTTATACAACAATTAAAGCTTACCATTGCTGTAAGACCGAAAATTTCCTACAAATTTTATGTATTCATATGTTGGAAATTCCTTTGGGTTCAAACTTCCTCTCAGAAGATGACAATAAAACTCTAGTTCATTGTCAGCTGGATTGTTAAAAGAAGAAGAAGAAGAAATAAATATACTATTTAAGCTAAACACAACCAATGGTGTCTTCCAACCCCAATCTTGCAACTGGCAGCACAAGAGCAGCTTGTTACCACTCAGGAGTCCTCAACACTGATGTGCTATACATTGCAGGATCAGAGCCTCCGCAAGGGAGCGCCTTGCAGGGATGCAGATTGCTCAGCGCTGTGCACAGGCCTGCCTGCAGCTCAGGGACAGCCTCGGAGAATGACTCGCCCTTCTCTGACACCACCTCATCACAGGAGTTACACAGCCACAGCCTCGGCGTAGCAACAGAGAGAACTGGGTCCTTCACTTACTGCTTTTTTCTGTTTAGGCTTCTCACAAGTCACAGCTGTTCTACATCTTGTGTTGGAAAACTATGCTTAATTACCTCAAAATATCTATTAAATTAACTTTGGCGTATTAGCTATCAGCTGCAGGTTTTGTATGATACAGTAGATTGAGCAGCTGGACATCTTACAGTATTGCGTGTTTTCTGGTTTTCTACAGCTTACCTCCTAGACTGAGTAAGGCCAAAGAAGTAAAAACATTTCTAAGAAAAACAAAATTCAATTTGAAAAAGAATTACAATGGTTTTAGAGGTATTTTTCAACTATAAGGTAAACCAAAGGTATGCCACATTAGCTTATCTCTGAACAACATCTTACTTGAACAGGCTGAAATATCAATTAAGATGTGATTTGTCTCAGGTGAACTCTCAGTTTCCATCGGCTAACCTTTTTCCTTAGGTGTCTCAAATGATATGATATTTAATAATTAACATAACTGCAAGTAGTCTTAGCCTGGTAAAATAAAGGCAAAGAGTTTCATTTAAAAATAGAACCAAAGGTGGCAAGATATTTTTGAAAGGCTATGAACCTAATTTTTTTATTGCACATGACATAAAAAACTCTTTCTGTGAGAAAATTTTTTATCCTCCTCATTTACTAGAGAAGATAAAATGAAACTTACTTTTTAGGTAATCCGATGAGGCAGAATCTGTCATAAGCATACAAGAAGATAACATCTTATAAATTTCTGAGTGTTCTTGTTCTGGGAGGAAGTTTAACAGATTCTGATCCAACACATCACACTGCAAAGAGAATTAACTTTTGAGACAAACAGAAATATCACAACAAGCAACACTTGCAGAGATGTGCAACAAGGTTGATACAAAGCCTGTGGCATTTGACAGGAGTTTCCTCACAGGTTTCCAGGGACTCCTGACAAAGTCTAAAACAGGGGGGAAGCTGTTGGACAAACTGAGTAGCCATTTATCTGTGGGCTGGTCATCAGATTAAGTCTCAGCACTCAGCAAGACTTAATATTTCTCAGAGACCATCAGATGCAGCAGGTATGTCCACACGATTAAATGATGAGATCTGAGAGTGGGCTGGAAAATGGGTGTCTGGCTCCCCATACTGCTGCAAAGCTCTGTGCACCGGCCTGCTGTGGATCACTGGAATTTGTTCTCTCCCTGACAGAGCCTGACTTGCAGGAGCAGTGAGGCTGAGAGTCACCCTGAGCCAGCCAGGTCAGTCCCAAATCCAGTCCCTTCCTGGGGAGATCTCCTCAGGTCCTGGGAAGTGCCCTTGGGGTGGCAGGCTTTGTTCCCCACTCCCTGCCTCCTGGCAGGTGGGAGCAGGGAGAAAGGAGGGAGAAACTTCCAAGTCTGGACAAGCCTTTACAGCAGTTAGTCCCCAGGGAGGGGAACTTTACAGTACCACCAACACAAGCCCTCCCTCTGGCCAGCCATGAGCTGAATGTCCATGTGCCTCCAGCCCTATGATCAGCTGGCATGAACCTGAAATCCATCCAAAATCTACGAACTGAGATTTGGGAATGGAAAGAGGAGATGAATTTGTGCAAAAGGCCATGGGTGGCCCAGGCAGAAGACAAAGAGTCTGTCACGGGCTGCCAAGAGGAAGGTCTCCCTATGCTCAGCGTGGTGACTAACCCTACACTAGCAGAGTGTATCTGAAAGGAAGCCTGAGGTAAAGTGACTCTCCAATGGTATCGACTTACATCCGTCCCACTTGAGACTACCTCAGGCTGAGCTGGCACACTGACACAGCTTTGTGTGTCCTCAGAGCAGCTGCTATCAGACTGTACAGTCATGTTGAAAACATGTAAGCTCTGTATGAGACTGGCAAGTCATTAACCATCATTTATTTATGTAAGATTGTGCTTTGGTTTCCATCTGCTTTCTATCCATGCTGGCTTTTCTGTGTGGAATTCCCGTTCAGAGTGAAAGTCGTAGAGTAGACTTTAAAAATCAGAGTGCTATGCTTTATGCAGACACCTTGATGAGAATATATCACTTTAGATGCTTCAGTTATAAGTATTATATATGCTCATTACTTGAATATTCCTGTTGTGAAGAACACTTGAAAATAATTTTTGTGACTTTAGTTTATATCTTATTAATACGAATCCTACTGATATATATGCATATGAAGAAAGAGCCTTTGACAGGAAACTACAGTGATGAGTTCTGTTCAAGGCTTAGGTGCAATCTCAGAAATGAATTTTTTCCTTCTCATTCCCTTTCTACTTGTAAGCAATAATGATACCACCAGGTTAATTAATCTCCCATCTACTCTGCAGTAACTGCAGGAAGACTAGATGTGAGCCATCACCATTCCTCTAACTGAAACCATTTGTCTCCATACTGAGACCAAGCTCCAATTCCAAACCTCTGATTAGTTCTGCACTGCTGTTTCTGTTTGAGGTGATAGCTGCAGAGGCCTGTGACTACACCTGTGGTTGGAGTTGCAAGAGACCACACACCCCCTCAGAGCAACCTCTCACCCTGAGCACCAGGTATTCGTTGATTTGCAAGTCCTGGTATTCACAGTTTTTGCTGCCATCATGTACCATATCTACAATTTAATATTTGGGTTGCATCTTTGCTCTTAGGAAGTACCAACTTTTTTTAAATGAGTTTGAAAAAAATGCTAAGGTTTCTACTTCTTACTGTGTTTCACAACTCTTGCCTCTTGCAGAGGTTTGGCACACCTGCAAAATAGTGCACAGAACAGAATTTCTGGATCTTGTACAACAATGCTCTTGAATCAATATGTCAATCCAGAATACATTGCTAAGTCAAATAGAGAGATGGAAGCAAATATTTCATGGTCTCACTGGAACTGTAGAAAATGCCAAGCAAGCTATTCAGAGCTAATTCTGCACCAGACCCAAAGAGCAGACATCTGGTGTCATGGTAAAAAGGTGAGTGGTGAGACTCTGTGCCACTGGCTGAGACAGCCACAGAGCATTGCTGAATGCGACAGGCACAGCAGATAAAAGATAAACTACAGTGACTGTGGGTAGACTTGTTAGATGAACTAGGTTAATGTAGAGCTTTGCTGCTAAGCCTGGAATCTACTCTGCATCTTCAAATCTACGGATCCTGCTAAGAGAAACTTCGGAGTATTTGCTCCTGAAAGCTAAGGCAGACAAAGAACACCTTTGTCTACATGGATGCTGGTCTGTTGCAAATACAATACATCAAGTTCTGCAATAATGGGATGCATAGTTAAAATATTTGTGCGGTTTCAACGAAACAGCTGTACTTCAAAATGGAACTCCTTCCTCATGATTTCATTGCTTTTACTGGGGGTTGGGGGATAGTGGTTAGGAGGAAAAACTCCTGCTGTAGGGAGAAAAAGAAGAGGAACTAAGCAAACATGGTCACTAGGAAAGGGATGGTGGAGGGCTGCAAATGGGACAGGTTTCTTTCCCATCAACACAAAAAATAAAGATGGCTATGCACTTGTGTACTGCTATTTGGCCCCTGTATCAACCTGTAAGTCCTGCACTGATTCCCACTGTTACCCTGTAACAGCAACACAACACGCATAACTTTTGTACACTGTAAGGTGCTATGTCCTGGATTTTTCCACTCTGACGTTTACCTTAAGCACCCAACACAGCAGAGTAACTCCTTGAGTTTTACTGGGTAGCCCCTGAGGAGACAGACCTTCCCCTGGGAGAATCTCAACCCTGTCAGGGAGCTTCTGGCAAAGCAGGCCAGAAGGGACAGGAAGGACCCTTCTCAAGACAGTACATATTCTTGGAGTCATAGCGTACCATCTGACTGGCAAATGCTAAGAGTTGTGATCAGATTTCCCTGAGTTCACTTCAGCTGGAGTCAACCTTACCATGTGAGCTAGAGCTCTCCACCTCAACTGACCCTAGCAGTAGCTTCCAGATCTTGTTAAAAAAAAAATTTTAGAATTACAACAAGGGAAGTTTGTGTTTGAAAATACTCCATGGAAGTAAGGGAAGCTGTATTAAAGAGAACTGGATATATTTATTCTCAGTATTGGAGACTTCTATGATTTTAATGAGAGAAAATATATCAGTTTTCTTAACAGGGGCCCTCAGAGAGCCCTGCTCTGCATTCTGCCCAGTTTTGCTTTCCTTTCATTGCTCAAGGCAGATTTGCAGAGTATTTTTTTCCCTGTTGTCACAGAGGGAAAAGAATTGGTGTTTTGTCCCTCAAACAGTGACTGAATTCAGCTTACAAATAGATCCTCAAGGTAAACTAAATAAGCCACATAGATTTTTCAGATAGCACTCTGATCAGTTTTAAAACTTAAAAAAACCCATATGGAAAGGGCAACAGAGGACTAAAATACCCAGTGTGCACCTAGATGCACCCTCAGCTGGGCCCCTGCCCACAGCCATAGCGATTTGCCGACCTGGGGCAGGCAGAGTCCTCTATTGCTTGTTCAGTTGTGGCCTCTGGGATGCTCCTTCTGCATATGTGGGCTGGTGGGGCAGTTGTTAACCATTACCACCCCAACAGCTCCAGGAAGGTCTTCTCCACCTCCAGCCCAGTCAGGCTGGTCCCTGACTTGGACTGCCACATGCTGCTTCTATACAAAGTAATGTCCAGCCTTATTTTGGGCTGGATGCCATGTAAGATTATCACACAAGGCATGTCTTTGGGAGAGAAAAACAGTTTAGTTTCTGATGGTCCAACTCAGGAATTATGAACCTGAATCTATCCATGTTCAGTAGGGCTTCAGATTTTAGGCACAGGGTCTGAAATGTGTCTTCCTGAGGAGGAATACTTTCCTGAAGCAAATCTACCATCTCCACTCAGAATCAGGATTTGGAAGGGATACCAATGAAACCTCCAAATAATGAAAGACAAGGAAATTGCATGGAAAACAGTAAGTGTATGAAAACCCCACAGCCTGTGTGCACGACAGAGCTCTCCCCACCCTTGAAGTGAAGGCCCATGCCAAAAAATAGTCAAGTACTAGTCTTCTTAACTGTTGAGGATGAAAGAAAATTGAAATAGATAGACTCATTCAATCTGTTGTTGCATAGCAATATTTTTGCATTTACCAGGAGCTGCTGCCTTTTCATCAAGTTCCTTTTGTCTCAGAAGAAAATAATTTTTGTTCATATTCCAGCAAGGTAGTGGTGTGAAATACATTTGTCTGGGTGGAAAACATAACACATATTTGGTGAAAAACTAAATCAGAGAAAAAGAATTGTAATTTTCTTAAGAACATGGCAGGGGGTAGTACAATAATGATTTGGCAGCTAATTTTTTCTCCTGGGCATGTATTTATTTGAGACCAGGATACTAAAAATGAGCATGAGGATTAATCCGTAATTATTGTGCCATTTCTCCTAGAGCAGCCTTAGCAACAGGACCAGGGTTTGGAGCAGTCCCTCTCCCCTGCTCCTCCAGCCCAAGCCAATGCACATGGGAGTGTCTCCCACAGCAGCACACAGATAAAGAAGCTGAATGTGCCAGACTGAGCATCAGCTGGGCCGGTGTAGGGATGCACCCAGCATCGGCTCCAGCAGCGCCTCCTGGTGCGCTCCCCTTGGGAAAGCACAGCTGAGCTGCAGAGAGAGCTCGTCAGAGGCCTCTGGCTAACTCCAAATTCAGTGGGGTTTTTGTCCTTTACCTCTGCGGGAGCAGAATAAGGCCCTTAACGAGCTCCTCACTGGGCTGCCAGCATCACTGGTGCTATTCTCTGCTAGCTTAGAAATCAGAGATGGAAAAGATCAGCCAGGTCACCCTGTCCCTCCCCTGGCCAGACTATTCCTGCAGAGCTTTTTCCATTCAAGAAGTGCCTCATAGCAACAAAAACCTGAAGGGTATGAATCAAACAGAGAGAATACAGAGCTGAGCAACAGCAGCAGCCAGCATAATGCAGGGACAAACTCCTTCACTACATTTTCAGGAAAACACCACCCCCAGCACCCTTTTACATCTGTTTCTAAAAATGCAGTGCCCAATTCTACCATGTGTGGTGGAAAAGCCAATGCCAGAATTACTCACCGGTAAATGCCCTAGAAGAGGTGTGATGCTGTCAGACACATAGATGATGCTTCCACCTGTTGTTACTGCTATAATGAAGCCATCCAATGCCTAAGGAAAACAGACAAGTCGAGAGTGCTTTAATAGGAATGAGTGGTGTAAACAGGACATCTCATCATGTGTTGATCAAAACAGACTTTGGCACCATATTGTTATCGAGTTACAGGAATGTTATCTCAAGTTGCAGAACAGTAATTCTCTGATTTTACAGTCTGATTTAACTTTTACAAGACTCTTTGTAGTCTAGTAAAACCTACTATTGAAGCAACAAAGGGCTCACAGGAACATTTCATGTCTCAGTTTTTAAATTAATCACACATTTTAATAATGCAAAATGACTAAGACTGGATCCCTTGGAAGTTATTAAAATGAACATTTGAGCTCTGTGTAAATATCAAAGCACGATGAAAGGATGCAGTCCTATCTCAAAATGGTACTTCTCCACAAACCCCATAAATCTCAGTTTGTATTAATGTAACATTGTATATTACTGGGCTTTCATGTAAGTAAAAGCAATGCAAATGATCAAATAATCCTTAGCCTAAGTTTTAATTGAGTGATTTATTTTAAAGGGCATGGTATTAGATTACTCATTCCAAGAGAAATTCATTCTGCAGAGTTTCTTCCTCACTTTGGTCCCATCTTGTGGTAAGCCCCTTCACTCCTAAGGACTGAAGGGAAATGTCAGCATTATCCCCACCCTCTGCACAGGAGCAATTTCACCTATAAAATGACTCTCTTCTTTAGTCTGAGCTGCCAAGTTTTGAGCTAAGTTTTGTTCAAAATTAAACCTAGGTAGATTTTGAGATCTAAGGCAAGACTAACTTAATTTTTTGGGGCATTCTCCTCAGAGTGAACTAAAGTTACATGATCTTTAGATCACTCTAAGGAGAACACTCCAAAAAATTAAGACACAACAGTAGGTGCTCAGACAATATATTAAAACCTTCCCATTGTCATTAGGGAGTCACCAGTGAGGCCCCCAAGCCTTCAAGTGGAGCAAGTCTGGGTCCTTCCTGTCAGTTCCCTGTTGTTCTGGAGTCAGCATTGCCAGCAGTATTTGAGCAGCAAAGGCACTGCAAGCACGGCTGAATCAGAGCAGGGTTTGACTATACTCCAGTGGCCACACCTGCTCAGGAGACAGGTGTACTGCAAACAGCCTGATCAGAGTGCCACAGTGTTACAGAACCATACTGCAAATCCAGGCCTGCCTCCAAGCCAGACTTGCAGCTGATCTCGTAAGCCACAGCACATCCTTCCCCCCCACTGACTTCAATAAGGGAAAGAATTCTGAGAACACTGGGAAATGCTAATTGTTTAAAAAAAAAAAAAAAAAGGAAAAGACAAAGCCTTGAATAAAGACACAAACATATGTTCCTTTTTCCAGAGAATGCTGAGCACCCACAACTATTTAAGTCAATGGGAATCTGCTAGTGCTTCAGTCCTTTGAAAAGCAAGTCAATAACTTATACTCCAGTAGAAGAGTGTGTGCTTAGCATCTCTGAAAACCCTCCAGCTGCTATAGTTAGTTTGATTTTGTTAATCTAGGTGCAGAGAATATGTTTTTCTTTAGTGCAGTACATTCAAGCTGTTCTCTAAAAAAGCATGATAGCTGTTAACCCGTATAAGAGAGCAGTGGTTTTACAAGGCAGTTGGATCGTGCACGTTACTATGGTGAAGGTTGTTAGTTTTCAAAAAATCAGGTCTTTATTTCATATCCAATGCAAATTATACACAGTGATTCATATCAGAATTTTGTGGTAAAATCAAGTTAATGTGTGCATACATAATTCTATTTTTATTTACTTGCGACTGGACATTCCAACATTAAGAGAGCATTTTCCTCTTCAAAGGTTTTACTATTGCATCAGTCCTAGATGGACAAACGGAGCCTAATGCTCACTATAATTTGGTGACAGCCTTTTCAATGGGGTAAGAAAAGGCCATTTTCAAGAAAGCTGATATATTACTGCAGCCAATTATGCCTTGAGTCTTTTGAATTAGTGCTTGGAAAAAACCCTTCTCATCTTTTAATAACAGGATGGGAAAAACTTCAAGCAGTCTTGTCCAAATGCTAATAAAAGAAGATTAGTAGAAAGGCAAAATAGCAGGGAATGATGAACATCTGGCACAACAGGACATCCCAATACCCAATGTTATCTTGAAGGGCATGGAAAATCACAGTAGCAAGATGGTGATTTATAAGCTGGGAAACCAAAAGCGATTGTTTTAATCTAAAATTTGTGTAGCATACAAGCAGAATCAACAAAGGCCCAGCCTGTCAAAACAGCCAATTTATTGCAGTCTGAGGGACATATTTCAGTGCAGACTGAAGGAGTTATGTGGGTTAAGTTCCTGTGCACTGAGATGGAAATGGGCGGTTGTCAGAGCAATGGGAGCAAAGTGTTTCATAAAATTGGTCCAGGGGAGCCTCATCACAACAAATTGCAATGGCCAAGGGACTGCCAGCCCCTGGGAGCCAGAAACACGCCCTGGCTTTATGCCACTCCTTGGTGGGTGAAATTGTTCCCCAACATCCTTCCCTGACCACCACCAGAGCCTGGATCATGTGCCATGTTCACATGATTTGTGAGAGAACAAGCTTGTTCTCAAAGGACACTGTGGGGCCATGCAACATCCATGTGTTTAGTACAGGAGAAGACCCTTGCTAAAGGCAGTTCGAGCTATTACTGAGAGAAAAAATGCATTCTAGCAACTCATTTGCTTTTCATTTTGAACCTACATAAACACCATTGAGTCGCCTCCCTTCAGATCCCAGTTAGCATTAAAAAACCTATGCTATAATTTAAAAACTATGATTGCAAAATGCAAGAATAAAAAGTGTTTGATAAGGGCCTTGCAAATCAGAGTGGAAGTACTAACTGTATCAAGCCAAGAGGAGCTGTCAGCCTTTATCTGCTTGTACAGCACCTAGCACTAGAGGGACACGACACCATCACGTTTCAGGTGCTAGTTTTCATAAATATTAGATGATAATAACGCCTTCCAAGAACAGGAGAAAAATGGCCATGTGCCCTTTACCTCACCTCTGTTTGTAAAAATAAAATATAACTTGTGATTTGAATCTTTGCCCTGAACTGCTCTTGTTGGGAGTCGCTGCACAGCTTTGGAGGCTGGAGCAGCACAGCGCAATGGTACCGCTGAGAGGGAAGAGCAACAAGTGGGGACTTTAATCCCTTGTCCCAGTGACAGCTCTGCTTGATGGTCAAATACAGCAGTTCCCAAAACTTTCTTTTTTGGAACTGCAGATGACAGTTTATTCTAAATGCATGGGCGTTTCCATGAGTGCTAGACAAAATTAGGAAAGGTATATATTTATATCCATGTTTACCTCCAACATCAGCTGGGTGAATTCTTCATTGCTGAGAAATGAAGGCTTCCAGTCCTGCTGAATTTCAGAAATCTCTGTCTGTGCTGAGACTTCTAGACAAATGAAACATTTACATCTGTAAAATTCAAATTAACTTCCATCTGCAATACTACATATGAGTTGCTATGAAAAGAGAGAAATAACCTTTGTATTCAAAAATTGCAGTTTTCAAGCCTGAAATGTTTTCCTCATTTTTTACTCAAGTCAACTTGTACTGACTTCAGTGGGAGCCTGTATTCACAAGGCCACTGGCCTCAAGCAGCATTACTGGGGTATTGATCAAAACATAAAGCTACTTTGCATGAAATTAAAATCAGGGCAAGGATTAGCACATGTCAAATTGCTATTTGCAATCTACAGCTTCAATAAGGATGCTAGAGAGGGTTCAGCTTATAGCTTCTGTGCCAAACAGGGAACAGCAAGAAAGCTCCTTCAGAGGAGCCCCTAAGGGCTGTGACCCCAAACTGCAGAGCTATTGCTCTGTTTTCCAAAAGGAGAGAGAATCACGAGCATTTGCAGCAGCTTTACACTGGTGCTACTGCCACCAGTCTCTCCCATGCCTACCTTCAGCCACGTGGTGTAGGGCAGCCCAGGAGTGTTGCAGTGGGGATCCTGCAACACGCATATATCAAACCAGGAGTCCCGTGGAAAGGAAGTATATATGGACAGACAGATTCTTGATAGCTGTTTCAGAGAGATGTTTATTTCTCCAGCCGCATGGCCAGAGCTCTGCCCAGGAACTGTTCCAGTCATGGGACCAAGGGTCCTTCTGCCCGCGCAGGGAACACAAACCAACCAATGGGAACGAGGCAGAGCAGGGGCAGGGAAGCCCCGTGTCTGTGCCCTCAGGGCCCCTCTCCCAGGGCTACACGGCAGGGGAGGGACCCCAACACCTCACCCGTTTTATTTTAATAAAAGGAGAATGAAAACAACTGGATAAACATAACAAGAACCGTTTCAAGACAAAACAAGCCACCCTCCTGAGTCTTTAAATGTCCAAACAGATTCTCTGGAACATCTTAGGGCTGACAGAAGGGAGACAGAATTCTCTGAGCATGCTTTGTGGGGAAACTGAGGCAGGAGAGGGTTTAACTTCTTCCCTCCCCCTTTTCATCCCCCACTCGGCATTGGAAAGGGATTTCTGGGGAAACAGTTGGCAAAAGCATGGTTTTGTGAGGGAAACCATGGATGAAAAAACGGATTGGGAATACACTGGGGGTAATAGGACATAGGGTAAAAGGGAAAGGTGGGATTAGGAGGAGACTGTAGGGGGGACTTACAATAGAGATACTGTCTAACATGACTACGATTTTTAGCATATATACTGCCTTTTACAGGAACACCATCAGGCCCAGTGACCTGCGATGCTTGTAACCCTTTTCTACCTCGTATAATTTTGAATTCCACGACTTCTCCATCTCCCAAGCTTGGGATGCATTTTTCAGGGTTATTCTTTTTAATAGCAGTTCTATGCACGAATATGTCTTGCTGGTTGTCACACCTTGTTATAAAACCATAATTTTGCTTAACATTATACCATTTTACTATCCCTAAGGTCTTAGCTACTATGATCTTTTCCTTTTTCCGAGTGGCTGCTGTTTTCTGTCTCGCTGCGTCTTTGCTCTCTCCTTCGGTCGCTCCCGTGTTGGAATTGTCGGGGCTGCTGGTGCCTGCGCGCTCTTCCCGGGGTCGCGTTCGGGGCTGCGCGGGCCGGGCCGGGCCGTGCCGCTCAGTTCTCTGTGCGTCGCCTCCTCTGGTCGCAGCTTCGCTGCCGCTGCCGGGCGCTGCACCCACATCTCGGCCGGGCCCCCGAGCGATGACTCCCCCGCGCCCTGCTCCAGCGCGCGTTTCGGCTGGGCGCGGCTCCGCTCCACCGCCATCGCCGCCCGCGCGCCGCCCCTCTCAGTCGGGCGTTCACGGGGCTCGCTCCACCACGCGCTGGGCTGGGCCGGGCGGGCACCGCCGGGTCCCGCCGCTCCCGCCGCGCCTCGCTCCGCCACCGACACTGCGGCTCGGGTGACTCCGCCCGTGCGCGGGAACTGCCTCGCTGCTGCTCGCAGAGCGCTCGGTGCACGTGGCCTGGGCCGCACGGTCCCTGCGCCAGGCTTCCCTTCGCCAGGACACAGCTGACATTGCTCAACAGTCTCGGTAACTAAATAATATTCACGAAAATATTCTTCCATCGGCATATATTTTGACTCCAATATTAACTGTGTCCAAACGGTTTTCCAAAAGCCCTTGGTAAGAATTAAACCCCAAGAAACATAGAAAAAGTTCTTAAACAACCATGCCAGGAAGTGTTTCAGTTCTTTTTGAGCTTGAATCAAGCTAAAATTTACAAATCGTTGTTCAAGAATCATTTTAAGTTTAAGATAAATGTCCATATGCGGCTCTGAGAGCCAAGAGTCTTCCCACCGTTCCTCCATAGTTTAGATACGGAATAGCAAAGCAAAACCAAGAAGAGGAATCCAAAGTTTCCAGGGTTTACTCACACAAATCAGTTGCTTAGGGATCGGGGATCGTTCTGCTCTCAATTCTCCACCATTTGTTGCAGTGGGGATCCTGCAACACGCATATATCAAACCAGGAGTCCCGTGGAAAGGAAATATATATGGACAGACAGATTCTTGATAGCTGTTTCAGAGAGATGTTTATTTCTCCAGCCGCATGGCCGGAGCTCTGCCCAGGAACTGTTCCAGTCACGGGACCAAGGGTCCTTCTGCCCGCGCAGGGAACACAAACCAACCAATGGGAACGAGGCAGAGCAGGGGCAGGGAAACCCCGTGTCTGTGCCCTCAGGGCCCCTCTCCCAGGGCTACACGGCAGGGGAGGGACCCCAACACAGGAGAAGGAACGGAGCACCAGCATCTCATCCCAAATTCTGTCTGGAGAGCAGGGTACCCTCTGCTGTCAGCCCATTAGGCACCAAGAGGAGATCTGCCCCACTGTTGTCCAGTCCTGACCCCACAGCAGCCTGCAGAGAGCTTGCTCCCCAAAGACTTTCCATGGAGGGGTGCAGGCACACTGGGATAACAACTCACAGCTTTGCACTGAAACTGGGGACCATACTGGATAGCTGGTTGCACTGTTTTCCTTTGGAAAACAGTCACTATGTTAGTTCTGCCTGAGTCAGACAGGATTCTGGGGGACAGCTCTAATTTAGAGAAACTTGAGCTGGTTTAGTTTGAAGCTCACTCTGCTTCTCTAGGAGTGCTCCCTCACTCAGCTCTAGCAGTGAGGGGACATTGAGCACAGACTGTCTTCTCTTTTCAGCACCTCCTGCTAATTAATCCTATTGATTAACACTTCCAGAGCATGTAACACCCAACGCTTCCTATTCAGAGCACATAGGAAACTGGCCAGAGAAAATCAAATGGATAAATGATACTAAAGACAGTAAATTTATACGAGCCTGTGCATTTTGTCAGCGAGAAAGAAATCAAAGCCTCCGTTCAGGCTGTATTAGTGGAGGTACAGCCCTTTGCTCCTACCAGCTTGTTCCACTTGCTTTCTGCACTGCTGGGGGCTGTCACTGGCAGCACGGCAACTCTCCACAGCCCCCGTGGTTTTACACACAGGACTGAAAACCAGACTAAGGAAAAAGAGTCCATCAGATTTTTTTAGGTAGTTTCAGAACGTAGGATACTTTCAGCAGACCTGTAGCTTGGGAAAGCTAATGTACATGAAATGGTGACTGTTGGGAGAATTACTTGAGATTTGGGAGATTCTGTGGATTATAATGAAGGAGGCTGTTTAGGAAGGAAAAAATCTGAAAATTTACCTCCTCTGTTATGACTAAAATCTTGGTTTAGCCTACCAAACGAAAGGGAAATATCATTCAATAAACCAGATCCAAAGCACGCTGAAGATAATCAACAATTTTAAATGCTGATGTTTTGTATTATATTGTGTGACTACTAATCTGGTTAAAAAATAGATAACATTTTCTTTTTTTAGCAAGTGCACCCCAGTCACATTTTGACCTAATTGCTGTGGAAGGATTTGTGACTGTAAGCTTTTCTTTACCTAGTTGTTCTTCAAGAAAAAGCACCTTTTAGAGTAAATTATTTGGACCTTCAGCTACACTTATACAATTATTTTAAATCTTGGGTGATTGTTTTTTTGCTTAGCTTTATAATTGAGCATATTCACATCTTCCTTTGCCTTGGGCAGCTTAAAAAATAAAGGTAAGTTATTACTATAATTTTTTAAAAAGTCTATATAACAATTAAACCTTGAGATGTCCTAGTCATCCCCTCCTGTGCAAAACCATAGGTTAATGGTTGGACTCACTGGTCTTAAATGTCTTTTTCAACCTAAACAATTCTATGATTCTATCTTGTCTGTGGCCAAAATTCATTTAAGGAGAAACGGCACTCTAATGACAGAGCCATTACAATTATTACCTCAGTAAGATTGACATTTTGACTCCATTCTGTTGGGAGTCATGATGTAAGAATTTTCATGGTCTTTCCTGTTACACCCAGAGTTCTCCAGAGACTGCAGGAGGGAGGTGCTGGGTGAGCAAAGGTAAGCCAGGTGACCTAGTGCATCATCTTATGAGACCCCTTTCTGCTTTCTGGGACCAGGGGCATTCCCCACGGTCACCCACTGAAACCTCCTCATAGGGGCAGAGCAGGAGAGCCCCATTTTAAACCAGTGCCCTGAATCGTAAGGGAGAAGCATTTCGATTGACAACTGCTGGTGGGTGTCAAAGCATTAGGAAGGCCACAGTGCACATTCCTCCCATGGAGTAGAAACTAGACCAAAGAGGGTAGATCAGCAGGGTCAGAAATCTCCTCTGCCCTCTGTGAAGGTACATTTCTGTCACTGCTGCAAGCATTTAAAAAAATAAACTCCTGACTTTCCGACGCTGAACTTCACTACTGCAACTGGATGCTGTGCACATGTGATTTAGCTTCTGCTTGTGCAAACTGGGTGAAGCATGTCAGCTATCTGTGGATGCAATTTGCTGATGCCAGCTTCAAAAACTGAGGCGCTTTCTGGTCTGAGTTTTGTGCTCAGTGTGGAAAATTGAGTCCTACACAGTCCACTGAGGAGCTGGGGTGCTGAACAGATTGCTTCCCTGCATTTTTTCTGCAGAGACGCTGGGGCGAATGCTTTGTTCTTCTGCTCAGAATATTGCAAATTTCAAGGAAGGGAATGTTCCCTCTGCTCCCAAATCTCTCTTGTTCAAAGCATCTGTCCTCTTCATGAGTGCTGCAGGGCACTGTTGCCCTCTTTCCCTTGGTTCCTGCCATTTGCCCCCTTCTCTAGCAGGCTGAGAGTCATCTTCAACTGAAGAGCAAACAAGGAGATGGATTTGGACAGCACAGTGTCTGCAAATGATCTTTTTTGATGAGATAGAAAAAAACCTTTAATACCTTATGTTGACACTTTTAGGTCGCTCGAGCCATTCTGAAAATCACTGAAGGAAATGGGATATTATAGTAACTATCTGGCAAGTGCATGAAGAGCTGCACTAAATCTTACCATTGTGTTTCTGCAGAAAGCCGATGACTTTTTCCAGCACAGTAGTTTTGTCCATTTTGCGAGTGTTGCCTGGAAGCATGGAGCTGAGCTCTTTGATGAGAACATTGAACTGATCGCGCCTCTTCTTCTCAGACTTGTTACGCGAAGCCCTGTAGACAGGGGAAAAGAAAAAAAGGATGAGCAGACCAAGAAGGAAAATGATCATGTACCTGCTCTTTGCAATGTATATACATAAAATTAGCTTGCTGCATGCATCAGCGTGTGAAGATGGACACTGGACTCCAGCAAAGCTGCAGAGACAAGTAGGAGGCAACAGTTCCCACCTCCTGGTCTTTTCTTTGAGCCACCTTTAGTGCCCAGACGGGAGATGGAGGCCCTGCTCACTCCTCTGTGTTGCCTCTGGACACTCTGGTTGAGCTTATCAGGTCGGCATTGAGCCTGCAGTTGAAGGAGCTCTGTCCATCTCCTTAGACATATGTAGGATCTTAAAAATTCATGCAGTCTCTGGGGAGGGACTCAGAATGAGAAGAAATAGGAATACTGTGACGACACTAAAATTGTTCATAAACAAGAAGAATGGAGACCGGATCACACCCATCTGCGCAGTCTTAACAGAAGAGAGGGACCCCAGTCCTGCAGCTGTTGCACTGGAGCTGGGTTGCTCTAGAGGGACCTGCCCACTTTAGTCACAGGTGCTCTGCCT
The DNA here is from genome assembly GCF_000738735.6 of Corvus cornix cornix. Taxonomy (NCBI): domain Eukaryota; kingdom Metazoa; phylum Chordata; class Aves; order Passeriformes; family Corvidae; genus Corvus; species Corvus cornix. Next base: position 87,788,558 of record NC_046332.1, on the reverse strand, counting down.
ACCTCCAGGCTGGCAGAGAAGAATCAGGATGCTGTCTTCCAGTCATTAAGAACAGAGACCTGAGTAGAAGTTGCTGCAGTTCCCATCTGGTTCATATGCCACTTTGTTCAGTCTCCTTTCCAAGGTCACAAGGACAAGCAGGAGAGAGAGCATCAGCATGGATTTGGTCTGAGGCTGGGATGCGTTGCCAGATCTGGGGTCTTGGAAGTGCCAGCAGTGCTTGCATTTAATCTCTGTGTGCCACTGGGAAAACCCCTTAATGTCAGTGCCCCGAGTCTCTAGCTGTAAAACGAAGACTCTACAGCTTTCTTCACCAACCTTGTCTGTTTAGCTTGCAGATTCCTCAGAGAGAGCTTGCTTCTGCTGCTGTGTTTGAAGAGCTCACAGGAAGAAAGGATCGGATTTCATTTGGGGTGTTTTGGCACCATCATTACATTGTCATTAAGGCTGTTGATAATCTTTTCAGCATGTGCACTTTGTTTTTTTTAACTCTATGCCAATCTGTACACACGCATTTTCTGACTTGTTCTTGTGAATACGACAATTGTTCAACTCAGAGGTTATCACCTGGACTTCTGTATCCATGTGGAAATAGAAATAAGTATAGCCCAGGAGGTTTGTTTGTTCTTCTGAAAGGTCCTCAAGCGGACGAGATTTGCCTTGTCAATTAAGTAAAGACCTAAAAATCTGGTTACATGTAGAAGGGAAAGAAAAGACAAGAGGCCGGTTCTCACTCTGAGTTTCTCAGTCCCAGCTAACTCTGGCTGTGCCTCAAAGCAGCTCTGGATGCACACTGCTGAAAATCAGAGCAGAATTTAGCCCAGCATCTACATCCCCTGCAAGGACCAGGACGGCAATAAACGTTTTCAGCAGAGAAATCACTACAGAGGCTTCTGGATGATACTGGTGACAGAGGGGCAATTTTTGTTTGTCTTGCTCTCAACCCTGATCACACTTGGAGATACACTGGATAGAAGCCAATGCTTGATTATTTTACAGCTTTGAACACAAGAGATTGGGTGGATACTGCCTGACTGATTTCAGCTTGCTCTTATTACACTGCAAAAGGCTGTCAGAACAAGATGTGCAAAGCTCCAGCCTTATCCTATTTCTCCACAGTACAGGGCAACGTTAAGAATATCAACATTTTACTTCCTCATAATTCAATCCTCAGTTCATTTTAAGCTTAAAGAGCCCAGATTTCCATAAAAATCAAATAAACCACCTACTGTCAATAGGGAATGCATTGCTTTAAAAAAAAAAAAAACAAAAAAGCCTTGACAGAAATATAAAGTATCTATTTTTAACACTTGACATTTTATTCACAAAGGAAATATAAAAACTCCTCTAGCGGAAATAACTCTACCAAGATATGAATCGTTGATCACAGTAAAATTTTGAAAAGAAAAAAAAAGAGAAAAATGGGAAAAATGATAAAAACGATCCCTGCACAGTTGAAAATACTTTGTTTAGTACAGTTATAGATGTATGAAATAAGACAGTTTTCATCACTTCCCTTTGAAGGTTATTTTCTAGCCTTGCTTACTTCACTGCTAGGGCATACAATTACAGTAAGCCAAAACAACCTCTGTCTTAATTCCATACTACTTGTCCCAGTTCTCCTCCCTCCTTGCTACTCCACAAAGATGACAGCATATTCAAAGGGAGGAGGAGACACAGTATGAACAAAATCAGGACTATCAGTGAATACAGCTAAAGGCAATACAGAACAGCCTGAATTCAGAATGATCAAAATCAACAATTTAACAGCCATTTTTATTTGCTCACATATATGCTGGTTGTTGTCTTAGACAGACAGACTTACTGACTAGTAGATGCTACATTTTGCTAATTTACAATGAAATGTGACTTTACACTAAATTTCAGATTTCTTTTGGCTGTCCAGTGGAGTGTACTATATATGCACCAATGCAAGTAACTGTACTACATACCTTCATTCAGATTCTTAAATTTACTTTTTATTTCAGTGGAAAATGGCAGGTAGTAGTCTTCATGATTAAGCACTTTCTCATGGTTCACTTCAAGCTGGTTTTGGTTGGAATTTGGAATTCAACTGAATTGCAAAAAAAGTATTTTAAAATTATATACTATTAAAGCAAACTGAAAGAAGAGCAAATAGACAAAAAAGTGCACAAAGCACACCTTTTGTTTCGAATGAATAAATCTATAAAACAAAATAAACCTCATCTAGTATCAAAGAACTGAAAATGAAACTATGGCTTCTGATCTTGGAAGATCAGAAAACCTCACATAGGTCTTCATTGCTCCCGAGTGTGGTGCCATCATATCCACATTTTAGTCCTCAGGTCTTCGGAGTGAAGCTGCGCCTTAGGGAGTCAGATGATGCAGAACAGGGCTCAATTTAACCAGTGTTCTTCCTGGAGGAAGAGTTATATATCTTGGCCAAATACTACAGACCTGATACAGGGGTGAGAGTGCAAGTGCCTCTTTTTCATGTCTGTGTAATGCAACCTGTACATGCCTAATACATTGCAGATACACACAGTGTGTATGTGTACCTCTACATATACCTAACCTGAGAAACTCAGCTCCTGGCTTGAGTCCATCCCCAAAGACTTAGGTCCAGAAATTTCCAGTTTCACCTACTTTTAACGGAGAAAATAAAAGGAGAGAACAATTTCCTGGGCTTTTTAATCCCCTCTGGTGTTTCTCAGCCCTGAGGGACACAATCCTTATACTAAATAGAGGAAAAACAAAAAGTGTTTCCCTTGTGGTATGGGACAGGTGAGAGTCCTCAGTCTACAAGACACAGCAGCAGAATATTCATCAAATAGCTTCTCCTAAGTTTGATTTTCTCTGGAAGAAAACCTGAATTAATCAGAGTGGTTTCAGTATAATGTATTAACTTTAGATCTTCATGAAGCATCTCATGATTTCAAACTCAATTTCAACTTTAGCTTTATTTCTAAAAAGCAAAATGAACTTAAATTACGATTTGAAGAAGCAGTTTCCTTTTTTAATTTTGAAGTTACAATTCTTTTTATGCACCCTGATAGAGGCCTGCCCCAGGGTATGACAAAAATTCCTTCTGGGAACAAACGGCATGAAAACCATACCAGATGGTGATGACAATTGCCGATAGCGAGGATACGTGTTATCCTATTTTTTTCATATATGTATTCATTTAATGAAATTTTTTTTACTATACAATTAGCACACAAACATCTTGAAGATGATCAGGCCTTTAGAAGGCGAAGCAGTGCTGCAAGGTGGGCTCCTTTCTGCACCCTCCAAAAGGAAGCAAAGGGGAACAGCTGAGCCTGGCTGCAGCCTGTGCTGACCTATATCAGTGAGAAAAAGCTGCGGGGAGGGAAAGAAGCGGAGAAGGAATCAAAAGAGATGAAATTGGATCAACTGCTTGTGCCCGGACTGGAAATACTCTCATTAGAGGGAACCAAGGGGAAAAATGTGGGCAACCCCTGGCTCTCTCTAAAGTAATTAAACTGCGGGCTGAGGCATTGATAACCTCGAATGCTTCCAAAGTGCTTTACTGCAGATGCCGGTCAGCTCTGACAGTTATTAAGGGTTTCATTGCCACAGGTCTTCTGCCTTGAAACACACCTTTTCTCTCCCAACAAAGGGTTCACAATGAATTCCCATCAACTGGGACTCAGTGGAGTACAGACTGTATGTGAATATAGGTTTGTGCCAGTTTAAGGCTGACTTTTCGTGGTCTTTCTCTGCTCTGAAGGTAACTTCTGGGTTTTCTCATTGCTGTGAGGTAGGCATTGGTGAATAAATGACCATTCTAATAGGGAAAACCCTCCACTTTTTCTGTTCTTTTTCTTTTGCAAAATGTATTTAAAGAAAAAAAACCACAACATTTTTGTGTACTCTGGAAGCTCAGATGATGTACTGTAGTGGCAGAAGTATGTTGTTGGTGCTTCAGTTCTGACGTTCTGCAGTAATGTGAAGAAAACGATCAATGCCTTGGCTTTTTTTTAACATTTTCCACAGGAAACATTGCTAGGTTATTTTCTTCTTACAGTGCAGCCAAGAGTAGGAGTCTGTGAGATGGCAGTGTTTCAAGTTGTGTTTGAATGTATTTTACTCTCTTGCTCTTTGATTAATTGATTATGGATAAAACAGCTTCTGCAGCAACAAACAGTATCAAGCTCATCACCGAGAGTTATAAAAGAAAAGATGCTCACCTCTTTGCCCTGTCTTTCTCATCTTCATCCATTAGATTGTCTAAGCAGTATTTTCTGTTGAAGGAATGCAAGAATCATTATGAACTGTCATTTTGTTAGCTCTATTTGCAGGTTAATCTCACAGTCACTCTAATTCATTTTAAAAACACAGTGATGATATCCCAGTCAGATAAATGTGTCAGCAGTGCTTTATGCCACAGTCCTTGATTTTAGGAAATATCCATTGTGGGTAATGTTATTCCTGAGCATTATGCTAGCCTTAGGGTCTCTAGTCAGGGATCAAGGCTCCCAGGCACCACATGGTGCATCAGCACAGTACAAAACCAGCCACTTCTTGGGGATTTTTTTGCATGGAGGTTACTCTCTGCAAACTTGCAGGCTGGATGAGCCTGGGGTCTGCTCAAGCTGAAAAGCGTTTTCATTGCCCCCATGTTCCCTCCAAAATAATCTCCAGTGCAAGAGCCAGTATCACTGATGCCTTTGGCTTCTCAGGCTGATCTTCCTACTGGAAGGCTCCTTGTCCTCCTCTGTGGACCTTGACCCAAAGCCAAAAGAGATAGTAGTAACTGCACTGAATTACACCTTAAATTCAAAGTGTCCTTATAAATCCCACTGCCTAAGCCATGCTGAAAAAACCCTCTTGCAGCCCAGTCAGACCATCTGCCCAGCCATGCTGGCACCAAGCATGGGGATTGTGCCATCCCCATCACTCTTTTTGCTAATCTTCACCAAAACGTTGTGACCTCAGCTTTGCATTCAATTGCTCCAGCAGTTTGAGCTGTAAGAAGAAAAGGGTAAATTGGGTAAATTAAGTAAATTTGTGTGGGCAAGGCAAAGGGAAAAATACAAAAGCAGCCCAGCTGAAGGCTGAATGCCTCAGAAACGCTTGTCACCAGCTCACTGCCCACCCTCCTTTGCTCCGTGACCTTATGAGAAAGTGATGCTTGATCTGTAACCACTTCAGCCCAAGAAGGAAGTCCTGTGCTGCTGCACCTCTCAGGGCACCTGGCACCCCTGTTGAGTACAAAATCCGTGTGCTGCTTCATCCCACACAAATATTTTCTGAAACAGCAGCACAATGCCACTGGATATTGTCAAAGCCTCATTTTCAAAGCAGTGGTGTAATGACAGGCAATGATAACACTCTTTGTCAGCAATCAATGTTTCTCATTTAACGAGTCCTCAACATGTAAGACATGAATAAAATTGGAGGGGAGGAGGAAGGAAGTTAATTGCTAGGCTTTATTTAAGCCCATGTTATTTTCCACATATGAGTCACACATAAATTTGCCTGTTGAAAGAACATTTTATGAAAAAACGAAAGTGAAAACTAGTTCTCTTACAGCAATATTCTACCTGGTCATTACTCAACAGTTAGCTAAGGAGACAAAACTACCCCATAACCTTTTACCAAATGAGTTATGAGGAATTAAAGCCACTGGTCACTGACTGGAGGGTAAAGCTACTACTTAATGGCACTAAGCTTCTGGATGAAGCATAAATAGGAAATATGAAGGCCAAGGAATTAGTTTTTTTAGTCATAACTGGTGAATTTAAATTGCTGAATTCCGTTATGCAGAACAAAATAACAAATAATACCATGTCATTTTTAGATGTTTTTTTCAGATATTTGTTTGGACTTGTAAAACAGCCCTAGTCAGCCATGACTTTTGACTTGCAAGTCAGCCAAATCATAATCCATATTTTGGACTAGGAAAATGTACAGGCCCAGCAAAATTTTATTAACCAGTGTTTTACATATATTTTAGGTGTTTATTTGCTTAGTCCCATAATGAAACTGTTACCCCAATCAGTGTGTTTTCAAATAATCCAGGCTAAAATGTAGTGACAATATGCAGTGGGTTTTGTTTTCATTTGGTCACTTACTGCAACCTATGCTATTCAGAAGAATACAGAAGGCATTAACATGGCAGGGTTAGCATTTGGGATTTTGCAGTGTTTGTTTGCTAAACCTTTGCTCAAAATCATAGAATCATAGGATGTTAGGGGGTAGGAAGGGACCATAAAGGTCATCTAGTCCCAATGGTGGGAGGACACCTTGCACTAGATCAGGTTGCTCAAAGACTTATCCAACCTGGCCTTGAACACTATCAGGGTTGGGACATCACAACCTCCCTGAGCAACCTGTTCCAGTGTCTCACCACCCGCACAGCACAGCACAGCACAAAATGTTCTGTTGCATGCATCCTTGTTGAATCTAGGGTATGACAATCAAATGGGGCAGTATCAGCAGCAGAAGTCACTCTCCCTGAATCCCTAAAGGTCTTCCTCTGCTGCAGTGAGGCTTCCTCTAGTTGTAACAGGTTCCCCATAGAAAGCAGGAATATGAGGACAAGTGTGCTGAGCGGCTGTGAGGAAGGGTGGGGGTGGATGAGACAGTCAGCATCGGTGCTGCTCAGCCCTGGCTGTTTAGGAGAAGCACAATGTACCTAATGGAAAGGGGCTTCCTACAGCTGTACCCCATACACCATCAAGAAATTACACTGCAAGGAAGCCTCTACTCTTGAGAGAGAGCAACAGATCTAACTGGTCTGTTCTGCCAAGGATTTGGCTAGATCTGTAAAGCAATTCATGGGCAGCTTCCAGTAAACAAGGTTTCTCACTGACTGACATGAAATTCTGGACCTGCTGTGCTGTTGCTAGCATGAGACAATATCTAATTGTCATTTTGCTTCTGTTTGCTCACATGGCAAAATCTCCAGAGCATCATAAGCATTGCTAACAGGGTTTGCTAGTACATATGTAGCATATGAAATTAAAACTGTTCTCAATAAAATAGATACATCAGAGTATACAATTGCTGCGACCTGGTATTGCCATCCCTCTCCAGAGCCCCACCAGATGCTGCCTTACACCTTGACGGAGAAACCCACGGCATGGAGCTTAGGTATGTGCTTAGTGCAACCTGCTTGCTTTATGTTATCCTCCCAGTCCCTCAGCTGTTAAAGTCCCAAATTGCAAACTGGAAATCTACTGTCTCGCCCCCGTCAGTGACTGGTTTAGGAGAAAATTCAGACTCATGACAACGATGGAGGCAGGCAGTAAACACCAAGGCTCTGTGCCACAGTTCCCCTGCAAAGAAGTGACATAAAAAACCAAGCGGCACAAGTATTTCTCAAAATGTGAAGAATCCTTTCTAACAAAGGGATAACATAGGGAATTTGGAAACCTATAGGTAAGAACACCACATGATTTAACTCCTGCTGGCAGAGTATTTAACAGCGACAGTTACATTCGGAGCTTCATTAATATCATCATTATCCTCAGGAGTGAAGACTATCACTCAAAAAGATTGGAACTACTTGGAACAGGGAGGCGAAAGCTCATGTACTCCCATCAGGGTGGTACTCAGGCAAACACACAGAAAGATGCATATCCACAAGTAGGGAAGAATGGCATTTTGGAAACAAAAGAGTGGCTAAAACTGTTAACCATGTACCCCCGGCTTAGTTATCAGATGGAGAATTATAGCACAAACATCCCCCCCACATTCATTCATACAATGAATAGTTGCTTGGGAAAGAAGTAATTCAGGCAGAGTGCCACCTCCCTCCAGGGACTCTCCAGAAGAAAGGTTGCACATGTTTATTTTGATACAGTCTATTCCCAGTGGACACAGAGCTTGCACTATAAAAAATCATCTGGCACTGATCACCTTATCCTGTGCTAGAAACATGTTTTTTATTGAGCTAAGCTACTACTTTTCTGGGCTGGCGAGGTTGGTTTCACTCCTTCCTGCCCTACTGCTCATAAGGATATGCTGTAGACACTCAAATGTAGGCAATCAGTTGTTGATTTCCCACTGAGTTGCCACAAGGCCAGCTAATAGCTCCTACAAATCATCCTGATATTTAGCAAGAAATTTTATTCATATTCATTTAACTCAGCTGAATTAAATCAGAGATGTAAATTTCTTTCAGAGGCCCTGATATATGTGCCTGGGGGACCTTCGTGAGAAATCACAGTGTTTGTGCTTCCCTGGCCCTTACAATTGGCAGCTCAAGGAAAAGACTGGGCTTTTCCTTCTCTTCCTTCTCTGGCATGGTGGGGTGTCTGCCTCCATCACCCCACAGGTCTGCCTGAGTATTCTACCACTTATCCTGTACAGGTACGGTCAGCCCTGTGGAGAGGGGTGCTCCACCCACTACAGACATACCTGAGCCTTGCACCTCAGACTTCACCCTTAGACCACTTGGGATGCTGGTACAATACAACCATCCTAACTAAAGATGATGACATTGCACTTGGAGAACAATCCTCTCAAAGACAGAGGATGGGCAAGGGTTGTGTGGAAGACTGGGATGCTGGGATGAAACCCCCTGAACTACCTTCTGATCTCTGGGCAGACCCTTCCCAACAACTGCAATCTTTGTGAAGGAGGAAAGAAAAGAGCAATAGGGTGTAGGGCAGACATGCTCCCATGCCTTCCAGACACATTGCTCAGCCTCCAGTGCCCATCTCTGCTCAGCATTGCTTCTGTTCAGCCTCAACAGGGAGTTACTCTCCCATCCCCTCTTCAAAGGGGAGGAAAAGGCTCTTAGCAAAGAGGTCAGTGTTACACAGGAGGCACATGGGTATCTTTGGTGGGGTTCAGGATTTAAAGGCCAGATCCAGCCATGGGTCCAGCATGGCATCCTGTGCTTAGTGAGTAGGATCCAATACATAGGACGAAGGCACCAAAATGGTGCCTGATGGGCATGATGCAGGGGCACAGTTTCTGGACACCCACTAGCACAGGGGACAGTGTAGCTTGGTCGCTGTACTGGCATCGCTGCCAGGTGCCCTGCCCAGGGACAATGAACAAGGTCTGAAGGGCATTGTGGTTGGTCAATGGCATCATCCCATGGGTGTTCCACAGCATGGGTTAGATGGGGACTTGCCCACCCTGGGGAGCACCACTGTGGCAAGGATCTCTACCTGCTTCCTCTCAACTAAGCAGAACCCTGAAATGAATCACACTAACAAGTGAAGTATTTCCCTTCCAAGCCTTGCTGGAAGGCAAAGAGAAAGATCAGCAAATGGGAAGCAGTAGGAGAGGTCACAGAGTGACAAGCAAGAAGTGACCATCTAACCACTTTAAACACCTTGTTCCAAGTTTCTGTAACATGGATGAAGCACTCGGATATCCCACCAGGAAGGCTACAGTGTGAACACACAGCAGAAGGATTTGTACAAACACAAAGCAGAACAAATCAACAGATGCACAGACACATCAAATTGAACTGTACCACTCTATTCTCTTTTTTTCAGATATAAAGTTATGAACTGTTACAAGAACATGCTGGAGTCCATAATTAAATATGACACATTCCCAACCACAGCAATAAAAATTGATTTATCAAAATGTAAACAGACTAGCCTTTAGAAAACTTAACACAGTAAAAATTCACTTTCCTGATGATATACATGGTTATTTGAGAAAGATAGTGTCTTTTCAGTGGGAGAAGGACAGTCTGGAGTTACCACGGGTCATGTAATGCTGAGATTGTTATGAGAATTACTGTCTTTAGGAGTAAAGGAAAAATCCAGAAGCACTGTTAAATGTCCAGCTTTAGAGTTTTTGCCTGGCAGTGTATACCGAGGTCTTCCTGCATTCAGTAGGCTACTACATTTTGTTTACAATAGAGATGTTGTTTAGAGGCTTCAAAAAAAGAAAAGAAGAAAACTTTTTGAGAAAATACTGTACTTCATGAACCTTGTGGGCTGTTTCATGTTTCATACACGTGTGCAATGAATCTTTAGATGGTAACAGGCTTAAAGCAAAACAGACATTAAAAATAATCCACACGCGGACAATAAAAAAATAGTGGAATTTGACAGAAATGAATGCTCCACTCTTCTGAACTGGGGATGATAGGAAGATGCTCACAGGTAATAGACCTGAGTATTAAGAGATTATGATGAATAGAAATAAAGGCTCAGAGTATGTTCTGGTTTTATTCTTTACAGTATTTCCGTTTAGTGGGAAGGGGTATTATTTTCCACATGTCAGAGTCCTTGCACCTATTGCCATGTGTTAGACAGCTTGCCCCCTCTGCCCTGGTGCCAGCTGAATTTTGGGGTGTGCAGCCTGGGATCCTTCTGTAGGTGCGGTGTGATTCACATCGGTTTAAGTCAGGAGTGAGACAGCTGATGTCCGCAGCGCCGTGCTGGAGCGGGGCCAGGGTGAAAGGCATCTTTTATCTCTAGCTTGTGAGCAATGTGTAAAGTTTTGTGCAGTGTTTGGATCTCTGGTGAAAATCAGTACATACACACTCGTTATCTTCCTCACTGCTATTATTACTGCTGAATGACTAAAACCATTCAGACTCCAGTGAACAGGCTGCGAATCCCCATGTTCAACCGCTGCTCTGCTCTCCCCTCGCACGGCTGGAAACAGAAAGGCAAACAAATTAAACTAACATTAATCAGCAAAGACTGCCATCTGTATAACTCAGAGCACTTCTTCGCGTGCCCGTCCCCTTCCAGCAATGCTAAACAGGATTAGCCTTCCGTGGGCGGATGGGGAAAGTAGGTCAGTTCGGTAACATCGCTGCGTGTGATGAACGGAGGAGGATGTGACTGCAGTGGTCTGCTGGCAGCCCTCTCGCCTTCTGTATGAGCCAGGAGATGAAGCACCTGGGCTTGTCATGGGGCACACGAGGTGGCTCAGACCCTATGTCCCTGCATGGTGACACCTGACATTTGTAGGATCAGGGGTTTGGCAAAGCCTGGCTGATGCATTGGAGTTAGTGGGTGCATTTCAACAAGAAAACTGAGGCACAGGGCAGCTAAATGCTTAGTTATTATTAGTTTGTGTACAGCCAAATATTCGTCAAAGCTTACACATAAGCCAAAGTGTCAAAGCTTACACATAAGCCAAGTACCTGGCGGAGGTACTGTCTTTCTGTATTGACTCCATTGGGTATGTAGAGATGGTGGCAGGAAAGCCAAAGCTCACCTAGAGTGACACCTGCAGGGCATGACAAGGGCAACAAGAAGAGCTTCTGCTGCTACATCAGTAGTAAAAGGTTGAACAATGAAAGTGCGGGACTACTGCAGTACTGGAGGTGTGTGAGGGGGTGAATTAGTGACAGCAAAACAGGTAAGGCTGATGCCTGCTTTGAGGCAGTCTTCACCAGCAAGGTCTCTCAGCCTCCATGTTGGAGGCAGGGGCAGGAAAGGGCAGAAGCACCAGCAACAGGTGAGGATCAACTCAGGGAACTTGAGGAAGCTTGGGAGAAGTTGACCATACAAGCTGATGGGGACTGACTACTTGCCTCGTTGGGTGCCGGAAGACTTGCTGGTGTCCTCTGCTAGGCTGATCTCTCATTTTGGGAAGTTGTGGAGGTGGGGGGGAGAGGGGCGGGGGTCTCTGATGCTTGGAAACAGGCAAATACTGGCCTTCAAGAAAGGGCAAAAGGGTGATCCAGGGAGCAACAGGCCAGTCAGTCTCACTTTAGTCCCTGGCAAATCATGGAGCGAGTCCTGTTGGAGCACAGGGCTGGGCACATGGAGAAGAAGGTGATCAAAACCAGCCAGCATGGATTTACCAAGAATAGCCCGACTGCCAGTTGTGATAAAATGACAGTCTCTGTGGATGGGGAGAGAGCAGTGGATGTCACTTATGTTGGCTTCATGCTCAAAGGCAGTTCTGTTGTCATGGGCGAGACTGAGAGGCTGAAGGAAAGGATGGATGTGAAACCTTATGAAATACAATGGGGACAACTGTCAAGTCCTGCACCTGGGAATGAAGAGCCTTGAACTCTGATACTGGGGATGGACTGATCAGTGAGCAGCTCTGCAGGAAAGGCCCTGGGAGTTCTGGAAGGCAGCAGGCAGCATGCTGTACATGAACCAGTGGTGTGCCTTGGTGACAAGGACGGCCAATAGGACCCTGGGCTGCATGGACAGGAACACAGCCCGACCAAGGGAAGGGTTTATGTCCCCTCACTCGGCACCTGTTATACCACATTTAGGGTAATGTGACCAGTTTGGGGATTTCTACGACAGAAAAGATAGATTAACTGGAGGAAGGTCAGTAGCGTCCCCAGTGGTGGAGCCTGGAACCCTTGACTCATGAGAAGGGGGCTGGGATAGCCAGGCTGGCTTAGTCTGGACAAGAGATGGCTTTGGGGACACCTAAGAGTCCTCTTATTGCCTACAAGGGGTCAACAAAGAACGAGTGCTGGACTCCTCATGGTGGTGCAGGATGGGACAATGAGAAATAACAGGTGTAAGTTTAAAGAAGAGAGGAGGAGCTTTTCTCCACGGAGACAGCCGGGCAATGGAGCAGACTGCCTGGAGAGGCTGTGCCATCCCCATCCCTGCAGGCTTGCAAGACATGACTGGTCAAAACCCTGAGCAGCCTGGTCTGACCTCAGATCTGGCCCTGCTTTGAGCAGGAAGTTAGACTGGAAACTTCCTGAGGTTTCAACCTGAATTCAGTTTCAACCTGAATTGTCCAGAGATTCTGGATCTACTGAGCTGGCTACATATCCTAAGCAAATCAGTCCCCTTGAATTATATATTCCTATATTATATACTTCTTGAAATATATTTTATTATGCTTTTGGTTTCTGTACTAGAAATAGCTTGTGCACTGTCTCCCTACATTGTCATCCCTCCTGCTTCATAAACAGGTACACATATTAACGTTGCATGTCTGTATGTCAGGTGGTTGTTACGCCACTTCTAGCTGTTAATTAAAAAAAATTCACTTTATGATAGAATTAGCAAAAAAAAAAAAAAAAAAAAGGAAGAAAAAGGCCTCTCAGGAGAATGGCCCTTGACTGTAAAACCTGTTTTTCTTCTCTCTCCACTTCTCGTGTTCTTAATCTGTTTTAGGTATTTATAAAACTTTAATCCTCATAGTATCAAAAGTCCCGAATGTACAAAGACTTTAAAATGTGCTTAACTCTATACTGCTATAAGAAGGCCGTCATGTATGTGTATCTTTGCAAAATCCAGGTCAAAATGTGGAGGTAGAACTGCACAGATTATTTTGCAATTATTAGCTCTGAAACCTTCCCTTGAAAAGGGTCTCAGTTATAAAGTATTTTTAGTTGTAAGAATCTGTTTATGTTCTTCTGCAAATATTTAAATAAGTAGAATAAAATAACATTTGACCTATGATCTCCTGAGGGTCAAATGCCTAGCTGACACAGGCAAAATATGCAAATATTATACTGTAAAGATTTATTTGTCAAAAATGCAAGGATTTTTATTTTGTTTGGCATGAACCACCTGGGAAACACCAACGCAAGCAGAAAATTAGTCTTTTTCAATGGGACTGTTATCAGTCATTCTCTTTGTTTTCTGGCAGCAACAGTCTTGACAAGATCATTTTAATCCTTTCCATACGATTAAACAGGCTATGGTGGCACTGGAATGTAAAGCAAGATGTCCAGGAGCTGACATAGTTTGGTCTCACTACCCCCACTTCTTTGTTTGTTAAGTGTTTATGATGGCTCTCAAATAACCAAGTTACTCTTCTTTTAAAAGGCTCTGGACCTAGAAGTAATTTTGCTAACAACAGAAAACTTTGTTCTAGAAAGAAATTCTGAATTTTTGACAGTGCTATTCAATTAATTGTCACAATTTACACCAGCTGTGATCATCCCCTCCATACTAAGATGCTGAAATAACAGACCACATGTTTCTGTGGAGATTTCAGCAGGACAGCAGAAACTAAACATGAAACCAAATTTCCTTTGAGTTTTAGGCACTTATCCTGATGTGGCATCTCCCTCTTCATTAAACAGGACCAAGTGTGAAGGGCTGTCCTCTCTCAGTGTCCTTGCCCTCTCCCTGCCCATGTGGGATTTGTTTGCTTCTTCAACCAGCAAGAATGGGAGGGCCAAGCTCCAAGGAGCAGACTGGGACTTGAGCCAGGCAGTGAGTGCTCTCCTTGGCCTTCCCCATCCTCATGGGCATTGCAGCATGGTGACACCCATGGGTGCTCAGCTGCTCTGCCATTGATGGGGCTGGAGGTGGGAGGCACAAGGGGACAATGTGACTGTCCCTGCAGAGACCCTGCAAGACAACTTCCCTGCCCCGTGCAAGAGGCAAAGCTGTGGCCTAAATCTGCTGGTGTACTGGAAAAAAAATCCCTATACAATCTTACAGAAATAAATACAGATATCAACACCAATAATCCTATCACTTTTGTGTTAACAGCTTGATAACACATCTGCTTATAACTCACACACTGCACTAAATTTTCTGCTCTATAGTAACTATCATATCCCTGTCAGTAGAACTAAATACTTAATCATCTGGGGACATGAATCATGAAAAGCTGTTTAGGGGAGATATTTTTAAATGGACAATTTGTTGTCATTTAATTTTGAGAACTTGCTGTCTCTTTCTTTTCAGAAGGGACCCTGCAAGCCTGGGACCATACAGATTATTGCTCTGTACAGATTGTTGCTTGCAGGTAACGTAACCTACAAAGTTTTAAGGTCATTTCTGACCAGAGCAAGGCAGGAGGCTTCAGGGTTTGCCTGGGCATCACTGAGCCTAAAGACGGCAAGGATAGAGATAGACAGCCTGCCTGATTGCACAACACTTTGGGGAGGAATGTTCTCCAGTTGCAGTCTCCCAGTTTTGTGTCTGAGTCCATAAACCTGTCAAGAGTTCAGCTACAGCATCAGACCAAGGCTGCACCTGTATTTTGTGCCATCTTGAACATTTGTGCCCTTGAGTCCCTCCTGTCTCAGACCAAGCCACACTCCAGCTACGTGCAAAGTACCACTCTTCTCAGATTCTTCCTGTGACCAGTGGCTCTCATTTCGACAAAGATAAAGTTTCTCCAGCGTGATGTAAAATTCAAATCAGGTTTTACAAAATGAATCTCTAAGGAAAAAGGATAATTATTAAAGAGCTTCGTTAGTGCTTTGCAATCTTAATTATGATAATTATATTTTTGTAGCTAATATAACTGAACTCCTGCCTTTAAATCCCATTAATGAGCATTTTTAATCCCTCTCCTACTGGGCCAACAAAACCATAATGTTGAACTTTATATTTACACAGGGCACTATTTTTAATAAAAATGACGCAGTTTACTGAGGGTTTCCATTCCCTTTTATCTGCACCTCGAAGGTCCACCTTCTCCCAAGACACAAGAAATTAAGAAAAGCAAAGATGGATTCAGCAGCTTGGACTCGATTTCCCTTCTTGGCAACAAGAGGGCACAGTCCCTAAGCCAGGAGGGCAGCAGACTGTGGATATTGGCTGCCATCAGGAAAGTCAGTGACACCACTGCTCCACTGAAAGCACAGATTTAAAGTTCTCTCCCTGAACAGCCCAAGGGCTGAACTTCATCTGCTCTGGGTCCTCAGGTGGACTTCAACAGGAGGATGTGCACCACCCAAGCAGGCAGAGGATGCGACCCACTGCCTGAAACAGAGACCTGTCAGGTGGAGGACACCAGGAAGTTGCACAGGATGACTTTGCCATACTGAACAGTCCCACGGGTAAGCGGGATACTGAGGGGTGACAGGAACCATGCCACAGTGGCCAACAGTAATTGATGACCAGGGGAAAAGGTGGCAACTGGGGGAAAAGGTCAGAAGAAAGCTCAATTAAAAAATAAATTCCTGAATACACAAACCATTAGTGCTGTGTATGAGCACGAAAAGGTACCTCCCCAACTTACTGGAAATACTGAAAAGTTCCAGCAAGTGACACTTTTCAGTGGCTCAGTATTTTCTGAGTAAAGTTTATAATCCCTGATAGAGCAGAATTTGCTGCTGTGTCCTATGTTATGACCCAGCCACCACCACCCAGGTGTAATGGCCTAGTGGAATTTTTTTATGAGTCTGTTTGCAGACAAATATTTTACAGTTATCTAACAGAGAGAAAAAAGTAAAGGATCAAAGAGGGAAGAGCATACAAATTCAGATGTCTCAATAAATAAATTAAAACAATAAAGCATATATTGAATATCATCTGCCCATTAAGCTCTGGAGTAAATTCAGAAAACTAATTAAAAGCTTCTACACAGATAAATGATAAGCTTCTTTATTCAATGAACTCAACATATGAACAAACAGAGGTTTGTGTTGATATCATCATTATTAGCAATTGCATTAAAGCAAATGATTTTTGCTGTGCTACTGGGAATACAGTGATTTGAAAAACAAAATGTTATGAGATGAAAATTCAAACCTTTACTGTACCAAGCATATAGCATTTCCTGTTTTTTATTTTTAGTTAATGGTAACTTGTACGGGTCAGAATGATAAAAAAATAAGATGGGGAGAAACAACCCCAAAGCCAGTACAGAAACAGGAAAAATCTCTGCATAATGTTCTCCAGTGGAAGGCCAGCTTTAAGGGCCGATATCGCCTTCCCACATGGGGAATTCTCTAACTCGTCAGTTCCTCTGCACCTTGTGTCCCTTTTTCTGCTATTGGCTTCAACATTCTCAGGGGATTTTGTCTTGAATTTTAGAGGGAGGTTTTTGCCTCTTCAACCGTAATTGATAGATGTTCTATTTTTGTGGTGCAACTCTGCTCTGTTACATGATGTGTGCGGCGGTGCTGCATGGGGAGCTTGCAAGGCAGCTAGAATTGCTCTCTCTTGGTCTTCTGGGAATAAACCCCATCCCAACCATCCCTTTAGATAGCTATGACTTGAAAAAGGGGATTCTGAAGAACACAAGTTTACAGCTTAAGCTGTGTGTTCAATTTAAGTGCAGACCCTGAAATAATTGGTATCAATATACAGTCAGTTTGGAATCTGATTATTTAGAATCAATTAAAACTGATCTGGCTCCAGAATTCAGATATCCTCCTAAGGATCCTAAACAAGGAAATAACTTGAAAAACTCTATATTTTATCCATAGTGCATTCCAGCAATTCAGCGCTGATTAGCATAAAAACAGCTTTAAATGGATGAAATGCAGGAACAGGAGAGAACAGTAACTGCTTTTGTTTATATTTTTTATTCATACACCAACATCTTCATACTTCATATTGTACATTAAACTCTCCCAATTGACCAAATGGAAGGAGAGATTTTAAGAAGTCTCAGGCTAATGTCCTCTTGAACACAGGCTAAATGAAGGATACAGTCCATAGAGTGTAAAGTGCACTTAGGTTTTAGCATATTCACTCAACTGCAGCAGTTCAGAAACAGAGAAGTCATTAAAAGCCCCACAGCAAAAGATCAAATTATGCCTCTGCTAGATATTAACTTTGAAAAGGAATAGAGACAGTCTGAAAACCACAGTGAAATACTGATGTGCTGATTCACCTTGCACTTATGTTCTGCATGACTTAGAACTGCAAAATAATCTCTCTTCTGTGCCAAATGATACTGGGAGGAAAGCATCTTTTGGCTCTGATGGGTGCTGCTTTCCACTCATAATGTGCATTTTCCCTTTCCACTTGCAAGAAAATTTGCTGTAAGAATCTCAAGTTGACTTGCTATTTTATTTGCCATCTGTGTCAAATATTCATATAGGCATACTAAGTGTGTTTCCATGTCCCAAAGGGCATCAATTGTTTCACACTGTTTCCTATCTTTCATAATTACCAGGGAAAAAACTAGGAGGGGGAAAAACCTGACATAATTCTAGATTTCAACTCATGCTGCATCACATTTTATTTGTATAGAGTGTCATAGCCATTATTGGAAAACTACATAAGAAAAAATGGGGCTTGAACCATGAATTTTGCAGACAACCTAAAAAATTTGAATTAAATATCCTGCAGAAAATAAGGTTCTTTACATCCCATCTATTCTGTAGCCAGTACTATGACTGCAGCTCTCCAGCATTATCTGATCTGGCTGTAGAGATGTAGTTAAGCATCAGTGCAGCTCACCACAGGCCTGCTAGTTTACGTATTTACCAGTGTCACCAAAAAGAGCTTGTGTAGGGCAGCTCAGTTTGGGGGAGGGCAGGGAGAGGGAAAAGAGGAAAGAAAGAGAAGCAGTTGGCAGGCAGCTGAGATTGGGGCCGGGTTGGGTCCTCTGGCTCATAGTCTTGTGAAGCAGCTGGGAGAGGTAAATCATAGGGCTATGGGTTGAGATGAGGAGAAAAGGGAAAGTCCCATCTCCTGTTTCTAAAATCCACACAAAAAGAGAGATCCCAAAGGCAGTTTTGGGGACCCTAGGAAAAATGCTGTTGTCACTGGATGGATTGAGAAGTTTATTTGCAGAAATGCTATTGCTTCTCCTTGCTGAGTAGGTTTAAAGCAGTCTCAAGGATAGCCATTGAAACTGTAGCAACTTTAGTATCTGTGAGACGATATTAATTTATAGAAACTGTGCCAAAGATAGTATAAAATTCGATGTCACAGCACTTCACTTGGAAAAATTTATACTTCATCCTACCGCCACACTATTTTGGGGGTGTTCAGGTCTGGGGATCTTTTGCTTTTAAACAAAAAAAAATCCTAGGTTCTCTGTGGATGTTTTTTTCCCTCCTCAACCTCCTTTCTTTAGATACTTCAAAAGCCAAGATCCTGAGAAAACTTTTCTGCTGGTTCCTATTGTTTCCTACTTCAAGTGAAAAAAGTACATAATGTTAAATCTGAACACCAAGACTCTGTGAATGTGTAAACTTCAGAACTCTAAACCTTTCAGCCTGTGCCAATGTAAACCACCTAAAGAGCAGAGAATTAAGTACACTTTATCCTCTCTGACCATGATTGAACATGTTCCAGTCCTAAAATCTGCTGCAGGGAGTCGCTCAAATCCCCCAAAGCAAAGTAGGGCTTGTTCAAATAAGCATGAAAAAAAGAGGGACATCCTCACCCACATCTCAGCCCCAGCCCTTTTGCTCTCTTCTTTGAAAATTATCACCCTGCTGTTTCAAACCACCTCCCTCTCAAAGACATGGGGCAGAAAAAAATAAAACTTACCTTTCCTAAGCAAAATGCTCCATATTACCTAAGTTCATGGGAAAATTGCACAGAAAACTCAATAAGCACATTTGCAGTGCAAACTGACGTCTGTCTGTGTCACCCACCCTTTCCAACCTTGCTCCATTAATATCTAACTGCTCTGTTTTTTTAGAAAAACAGCTATCTTGGTCCAGCTTCTGGCAGCTGATAGGGCTAAGATGTAAATTCTGGGAACCCAGTTATGGGCTTTCTGTCCAGCAGCAACAGCTTCTCCCTGTCCTGCTTCCCCAGCTGCCTGTGGCACTTGGCCAGGACCCTCTCCTTTCAAGAGTAATGACTGTGGGGACCATGGCACTGGGCTGCCTTCCTCCTGCACAAGTCCACACCATCCCCACTCCCCTCTGCTGTACTGGATCCAGTACCTGAGTCAGAGGCTCTGCTTGTGTGTTGGCGCTGGATATCTGGGAGCACATGAGTGCTGCTACCACAGCCAAAGCCTGATGCACACATTGGCCACGAGAAACAGGCATCCAACTGCCACTGCTTGGGTATCCAAAAGGGTTTAAGCTATTGTTATTCGTGGGAAGCTGGAACAGAAGGGCATTAAAAGGCTGTCACTCTCAGATTTGCTCTTCTCTCTTTATCACTCGGAAATATTTTACGGGAGAGAACCACAACGCAGTTGCAGCTGTGCCTCAGTTAGTCCACTGTCTTGTTCTAAGCTACTTTAAAACTGACATTATCCTGAGAAGTAATGAGAAGTCTTAAACTATGCTTCACTGTATACTGTGTGAACATACACAGTAAACTTCTAGGCAGCTAAAGAGCGAGGAGTGAAATGTGAGAGAATAGTTTTCCTGATATATTTTCTCTGTCTTCATGGAAATGTTGATGTGAAGGATAGTAATATTGCTACTGAATTCTGACCCACATGGCTATAAAGATGCATTACTTGCATCAGTCCAGGAGACAGTTCTCTCCATCTTGCTTCCTCTGCAAATGCAGTTATCTTGTTCTGGCACTTTACAAAATCCTCTAAATTACTATTAAATTAAATACTTTTAATTTATGAAGGATTTCAGCTGAACTCATATTTCTGTGCCATTAATTATCAAGTATCTTACTGACTCTGGAAAAAACATTAATAAATCAATCTAAATGAACTTCCACCTTCCCCCCTGAACTGGAGATGGGTGTCATCAGTCACACTCTAACCTGAGAAAGTTATATTTCCCTTGGATTAATCACTCATCTAATTCCAAATCATGTGCTGAGTGGGCTCAGGGCAACATTTTCAAACACAGGGTTTTAAGCTAGTGATGGCAGCATATTTAGCCATCTTAATATGTGGATGGATTTTCAGAGGTCTGTGATTTGAAACAATTCCCCTTTTGCAATGTTAATGCTAATTTGTTTCTTTGTTTATTTGTTTTCAGAAACAGTAATTACACAGGTTATCTTTTATACAAAATATGATCTTCAGGGTATCCTTAGACACAGTG
Organism: Corvus cornix cornix; assembly: GCF_000738735.6. NCBI lineage: Eukaryota > Metazoa > Chordata > Aves > Passeriformes > Corvidae > Corvus > Corvus cornix. Next base: position 87,768,004 of record NC_046332.1, on the reverse strand, counting down.
GAGCTCTGGGAAAGTACATGTGACAACAGAGGTAGTGATAAATCTGGAACTGAAGGACGTGTGGATGCTTGGGAGGGTAGCTAGTCCAAGGGATAAATATAGATTTAAGTGCTGATCTCTTGACATCCACAATGGAAAATACGGACCTTGATATGCAGTGCTGGTCTTTAGTATGCCTTCACAGGGCAAAAAGGTCTGCAGGGGTTCAATACAGGTAACTCACAGCCCAAAACAGTCTAAGGACTGTAGTAGAAGAGCAGGCAGGTGAGATATTTCAGAGGCTGACAGCACTACCAGGGGCACCCTTATTATCCCCTCAAAACAGTGTTAAAGAGTGAAAAAGCAAATGTGTTATTTCACAGACTAGTGAACAAAAGTAGATGTTCCTGTTTCATCAGTGTTTCATCCTTCATTTGCCAAGCCCAACACAAATCTTGGCAAAGGAAGGTATTTCATGAAGTTGTGTGGACTGACTTAATGTATTAATCTTCACAGTGACACAGATTATTAGAAACTCAATGATATGTGGAATGTTTTATGATGTGCTTTCACGCTGATAAATAGCTAATCACCATATATTTGTGACAACAGAGCATTACAGAGAGCAGTGATATGTGTTCTGAAAAACACCACTGGTCCTTTTACGCCCTCTGCATAATGCCCTATCATCTACAGCACTTAACTTTGCAGTCTTGCTTTCAAAACCACACAAAAAACATCATTATGAGAATCCTAACATTTGTCAAAGCCTCCTTTCTCGTCTTTTGTGCCGTTGTTTTTTTCAGTAAAAGTGCATTACATGCCATTTGACAGCTGGTAATTGTATGTGTATTGAATTAAAGCATTGATTTTAATTTTCAAAGTCAACCTCACTCTCTTTTAGCAGAATGAATTACTTTGTTCTTGAGAGAAAACATTGGTACTGGACTTCAGATACAGGATCAGAGCTTAGGCAGCCTGTCCTCCAGGGTATTTTCTGCTGCTCTTTTGCTGAAATATCGAAAGGTTCTAACTTGCCCATTACACAGAAAAAAAAAGATAATAAATCTCTAAACAGCTAGTACAGCTCCTAAATTCATAGCTAGCTTTCAACTATTTTGTGTTGGCAGCTAGGATGATTTTCGATTGTACAGATAAGCAATAACAGACTGGGCAAAGCTGGGTAAGAAACCTTGAAAGAAAATCCAGGTGCTGCTAGGCATTGACTGTCATGGATTGCAATGTATCTTTGGGTCAGTGGTGAAGTACATTAAGAAGGCTCCCTGGGAAACAGACGTTCTGTTCTCTGACCCCTTCTCCTATATTATCCCTTTCACAGATGCAGACACTTTTCCTTCTCTAGTCTACTCCTGAAGAACTAAACTGCAGACCGAAGCAACCACTGTCATGTGGAAACCATAGGAAGGAAAAAAACAACACTATACATCAGAAAGAAGGATCACAGGTTGTCATTCCAAAGAGGTGTTCAAATAAAGACTGAAGCTTTGTGCTATGTGTCAGAAGACAGGCTGCTGCTTCTTTTCTCTCTCAAAACCTAAACACCACAAACCAAGTCTTTGACCTGGTTGCTCTTAACATGCATTCAAAGACATCTGCTGTTTCCTTATTCTTCAACTATCAAACCAATTACCTTGGGCTCAGTCTGGATTTTGCCCCTCTCTGTAGTGCATGAACCCGCCCTCCTGACTGCTCGCATTCCCAATGAGAACAGCCTCTTTCCGCAGCCATCCCCATCCAGGTGTGCTGCCGGGGAAATTTGCCTACTGGCATCCTCCAGCACATCAGCTGGGACAGAGAAATGAGGCCAGCCTCTGTTCTTACTCACATCGGTGAGAAACAACAGTAAGACCTTTGAAATGTGTGGAGCTAAAGCTCTGTAAAGCTGACCTGGAATTGTGATCTAGCCCTACACACAGAGTCACTGAAATGGAGCTAGTTTGACCAAGCACAGCAGCTGCTTCTTTTATGAAGAGGTTTCCCGCTAAGTGGAGTCGTGGTTTGGGTGAGGATTTGCCTGCTCAGCACAACTCCAATCACGCTGCATGCTCTACATGTGATAGAGATGGAATTTGGCTGAAGATTTTTTTTTGTCATACTAACTGTCATATTTGTTGCATAGTAGGCTGAACAAAGAAGACCTCTGCTGTTTAAGAATTTATTTTAATATTGTGCCTTGATTCCTCCACACCTTAAGATTCTGCAGACATGCTATAGCTTTCCCTTGCTTCTTTATCTAGCATTTCAGTGCTTCCAAACAGGCATTATAACAAAATGCAGCATTAGGACTTCATTAATTCAAATTTACCACTAAAAAGCCCCCCCCTAACACTCAGAAAGATGCAGCTTATGTCCCATCTCAGGCATTTTTGCAGTTCTGCCAGTTTATGTGACAGAAAATGCTAGTCCATTCTGGTAAGTGTGTGTCTTTTTTGCTCTAAGACCTGTGGGGTTTTTTGCAGCTGTGCATTAAAGTGGATTTTCTCTGAGGCATAATAAAAATATCACAGTAAAGACATACATCATCTTTTCAACGCCATGTTACGTGATGACATTTTTCATGGTACACTTAGTTTGCTTTTGTCCAAAGCAATTGAAAGTGTGAATGTGCACTGACCTGCTCCAAAGCAATCCTATTAGCCACCAAAAACATAGAAGATCGCACACATCAATTTGAGTCTGTGCAGCACAGCATTTACTGTTTCTGCAATAAACTGTAGAAGAAAATAAAGTGCTATTTCATTCATGTCTGTCTGCCCTATTGCCACGGTATTACTTAACAGAGGTAAAAATAGGGATATATATGCAAAGGGCTTTTCTTCATCTGGCCCTGATGTCTGTATTACCACCCACTTTCTGGTTTTTCATCTTACTTGATTCAAACACTCTACAACCTTTACAAATGGAGTATGCTGACTTCTTCCTACTGCTCCCAGGCTTAGACTAGCTCCTGTTTCACTGCTTCCATTTCAGTGTGGTAAAGAGACATACTGCTTCAGGAGCTTGATGCATGTTTGCAGACATTTGGCTATCTGCTCTTCTACAAAGGAAGGGACCAACTGATGCCATATCTTCATTGTATACCAGAATTTGGGAACTGATACTAATTAGAGCCATGGCTGTAATAAAGGATTTTCTGAGAAGTGCGTGCTCCTTGTAGTGCAAAGGTGAACCTTAGAGCAAAGCTTAGGATTGTTATTACGCTAGAAATAATAGGGTGACAGCAGCTCTTCATACAGCATGGAAACAATCACGATAATTACTGGCCTCTATCCAAGGACAATCATGAGGAATTTGGGAAATCAGCACCCTCTTCAAGGAAAAAGTCACTGGCTGCCCTGGGATGATGTGGATTTTGTACATGGGTTTTTTTTGTTACTGAGATTGCACAAGCTCCCCAGCCTTGCCTTTGCAAAAATATTAAAAGATTTTAAATGGCCTTTATTCTACAGAGACAGAGTCCCAAATGCTGTTGCACAAATAAAGTGATGAATGGGATGCCTATATATCGTTTATTGGATATCACCTCTTGGAATTGGCGACCTTCCATCAGTCAGTAGTCTCCTTCACAGTCCCTCACTTGTGAATTATAAGTTAATCAAGAGTACAATGGAAACAATGCATCCATGGCCTGCTTGCTGCATTCATTTCTCTCCTCAGGGTGGATTACAGATGTTAAAGTTGTAATGAGCTTTCTTTTAGTCCAGTTTTGACCTCAATTCTGACTTTGCCAGCAAAAAATTCTCATGTGAGTTCATGCAAGATGTATTTGGAAAATACACTGGGATCTGGAAATGGGGGTTGTGAAGCTGGAGTAGTCTAAAAAAGAATATCTCCTTAACTGCTCTATTTTAGGGTAGTGGGTTACATGGAAAATAATTTAAACAGAAAAAGCTATTTCACATTTATCAGTGCAGAGGAATGAGTACTTTAGAATATTGCTCCATTTTACAGAGCCTGAGCTGAGTCTGGGGAACTTCCCCTTAAAGGGGATGCAATACCTCCACTGGAAGTATTTATTTTCAAAACATAGAGATGCACAATAGCAGTGAATGGAATACCAGGAAAAAATTATTCTCTTACAGTTGATAATACTAGTGGTAACAATGAAGGAATTATTCTCATTATAAAGAAGAGTTGATCTGAAAGGTAAAGAGAGGTGGTAATTAATTTCCTTTAATAGTCACACTGGGATCTCCTGCAGAGTGCAGCCTGATGTTAATAATATATTTTCCCCCCTATAATTAATGTTCATATTCTGTTCCTGGGGGACTCTTCTCCACTACCCTCAGCATTGTCATTACTTAAGCATGCACAAGCAACTTTAGCACTTTGGTGTCTGCAATAGCTAATCCAAGCACCGCATCCCTTGCCTGTATCTTCTCTCCTGTCATGGGGGTGGCAAATGCCATCACTGAACATGCAACCCCAGGAGAGCTGGGAAATTGTGAGGTATTTTGTCCCATTGTGGAGGAATGTGCAGTTTTAAAGAAAACAGTAAGTCAACAGAGGGAAAGAGTGAGCCCTCTTTGCCTGCCCTGCTTTTGGAGGCTTGTGATTCACAGGTGCAGATGTTGCACCTACTTGCCAGCACAAGGCTGTGGCAGAGCAGGGTGAGCAAGGAAGCCTTTGGATTTCAGAGCAGCCTGTGGCTCTCATGCCAGCCACAGAGGGCATGGGAAGAGAATGAACCCAGGGCAGAAGCAGCATGGACTGGGTTTCTTCTGGATGTCAGTCTCTAGTGTAAATGAAAGCTGTGCTGTGCACCAGAGACCAAGCAACATTTGAATTACTCTAAGATCCTGTGATTAAGCCAAGTTTGATGCTCATTAGCTACAAATGCAGACATGACTCTTCTCAGAAAGCAACATAACTGAGAGATACTTGTGCTTAACAGAAAGAGCAGGAGAGTAAAAAGCTCAAGAAGGAATAGGAGACTAAGTGCTTTAACACTCTACCACTTCCTTCCACCTCTCCTAGATCTTATACTTGTTTAACTTAGGGTTCCTGCAGGAAAAAGGTGCCACAGAAAGAATTATTTGCCCTTTACCACTAAATTTCCATTAGCCTGCTACACAGTGCTGATGTGCATTCATCACACTTTAGAATATTAGGGAGAATGACTCTCAACAGACAAGTCAGAAAAGAGGGAGCACAACAAAAAGCTCAAACACAGAAACATTCTGTTTCTGGAGGACAGCAGAGATACACACCTAGGAGAACACAGTATTGCTAACTCAAGTCACGCAAATGCAAATATCTTCTGTTTGGTTTTGGTTTGTTGTTTTTAGAAATACGTCGTCTTGAGCAATTGTTTCACCAAAATGTTTCCAGAAGTGCTTTATTTCCCTCTTCTCTATCCACCATGGCTGCCACCACTGCCCAGTACAGATGAGCACTCCCACACCAGCATGTCCAGCCTTACTGGCACCATCCAGCTCTTCTCATGCACACCAGCAGGTTGGCCTTTGCTCCAATATAGGAACTTCCACTTTGGCATTTACTTGTTTCCTAAAATGAGGACAGCTACATCACACACCCATGACAGCACCTTTTAGGGCTGAGAAATGAGCTTGGGTGACCGGTGGTCTGCCTCTGTTTAAATGTGTACTCTTTGAACTGCAAAAGCTTTTCCTGGAGCTCCAGAGAAAGCTAAAGAAACCCTGAGACTCACTTTCTTCATCTCCTCCCTCTGACCTCTCCTACCCTCATTCTTTTGGTTCTCAGCACAAGTAGGAGTAAACAAGTGAAAGACAGAAGCAACACCATGTTCACAAACTTTCCTCCCTAATTTCACACTTGCTTTACACCTGCATCCTGAGTAAAGGATATCTCACTGAATTCTGCTAGAAGTGTAGTCTACCCAGAAATTTAAATATTCTGGAAATGACTGTAAATATAAAATGTAACAGATTTTGCCTTTTTTTCCCTTTAGGGGAAAACTGAAATATCAGCAGTTGCACTTTAGAACTAATTTCTATTTACTTCTTTAAGAATAAAAACTCTATTATGCCAAATTTTGTTAGCACATATAGACTACTGCCAGATGTAGATCTAAGAAAAAGGAAAAAATCCTGGCTTGTGAATGCCACCAGAAATGTCCAATACTAAAGACAGCAATGTAATGCACTCAATTTACTAACTGACATTTCTTGCTAGCTGATAAATCTGTAAAGCAGTAAAATGACTAAGTAAATAAAAAGAAAGATGGAAATCGAGGGCACCACTATCACTGAGCCATTAACAAGAAGGTTCCATAAGATTCAGAGATGGGAAGTAAGCAGACTTAAGGCTATAATGCACAAAGCCATACAGCACAAACCCATATTCCTAGAAGAAATGTTTGGAAAATAAACATCCATATGCATAACATAGCTAACACAGTATAGTGACTTCATAGTAGCTTAACTGGAAATATTTCACTGTATGAAAAGTACTTTGAAGGGTGACATTTCAGCACATAAACACTGCATTTTCCTGCTTATTCTGACAAAAGGTATTTCTCAAATGCATTCAATTCAAGCTTTTTCCAAGTTTTCCAACCTTGCATTTCCTACTTTGCACTGGGGGGGATGGTGGGGGAGGGAAGAGAAGGAGGGAATGGAGAGTAGAGATGACTTTTTTTATTGAATATGTAAGTAATTGTTTCTAGATCCTTACATATCTAGGCCTTGCACACTTAAACAAAGATGAGTGCAAAGTGTTATTTATGAAATACTAATTAAGCAGAAGACTGCCAAACAGGTGATATAGCATTCTCTGTCTGAAAAATGGCGCATTTTCATGGAAAAAACCAATATCAGAGACACTTTGTGTATCTTTCAAAGAAATCTTTGGGACACTGTTTTTATGGAAATCTGGAATACACCTTCTCTTTAATGAAATAATTCAGATTTTACTTTTTCTTTTCAGTAAAAAGTAAAAATGTTTGGGAAGATACTTAAATATTCCAGAATTTCTTATTAGAAGTGTCTCATTTGCACGTAACTCATAAGCTACTAGCAGGCAGTGTCCACTGCTGTTGGTGTTTACCAGAGTAAAAACTCTGAAATTACCTGTTGCTTCTTCCCCCACACTGGGTCATCAGTACCTTGAGACTCTGATCCAGGAGGTGACATGGGTAAAACATGAGCTGCCCACGCAGGTTTCCCATTCTGTCAGACCAGCGAGGGATAGTAGTTCATGCCTTTCAATCAGAAAGCTTTCGCGGGCCTTCTCCCCCAAGCGGGCAGGAGACACCGAGGTGCCACAGATCCACAATTTCCAGTAAGAGAGCCAAGTAAAGCCATATAGTGGTGGTGCTTCACATCTGACCCCCCTGGCGTGACTGGAGACCTGTGGGTGCTTGATCCCAGGCTTCAGGCAAGAATATGGTCCTGCTGAGTGAAAGCAGCACTGCTGCTCTGAATACTGCTCTTAAACAAACCGAGGAAAATAATATGTTTACATTACCCCTTACACTGAGAATGCAACCTTCTCCAGAAGAAGGGATATCACAGTGCTATTTAAAATACATCATGGCAGCTCAGTGTGCAGCTGCATAGTGATGCTGTTCTCCCATCCATAAGGAAACTCAGTTTAGAGATGCACGCACTGCTCGTATCAAACGTTTGTTACTAATTAGGGAGTAACTGAAGCCCTTTTTAACACCTGCATTATATGGATTTAATATACTAATGTGTAAACCTGTCCCAAATATCTAATCCTAAAAATGTTTTACTTTCTTTTCAGTACTCTTAAGTAGTTAGTCCTGCCAATTTAACTCCATCAGGCTGAAAGGCATTAAATTAAATGTCTAAGAGGAATTAATTTAAGTACTTATCAAAGACCAGTCATATCAATTTCCACTGGTAAGTAAAATGAATGTATGTGAACTGGAATCAGATACATTGATTCTGCTCTATTGTGAAAACGTAGCTTGGAGGTAAATAGTACTATGATTATCTGCCCAGGAAAATGTGCATCATCCTAATGGAACTGCTCTCATGACCTTGACTAAACTAACTGCACTCCAGCTTTCTCAAAAGCAGTGCCAAAATACCAACAACAGCATGACATACACGTCTGTTTTTTGAGGTGTCCATTTTACAATGAGGCTTTGAGAAAAGCAGTCTTTATCCACAAGCATTTCTTGACTTGTATGGGCAGTTACTGCTGTACTTCTGCATAAAGAAAACTAGAAGATAACACAGGATACTGTTCAGGGCCTGTGCTTGGGCTATAGTTAAAAGGCAAACTAAAATGCACCTTGCACTGGCATTTTCAAAGGACAAGCTTGATACCACAAACAAAGCTCATTTCTGCTGTTGAGTGCTTCCCAAAGCATCATTCTGCCTTAGGGGTCCATGGCTCAAAGACAGTACAGGCTGTTCCACATGGCCACTAATACAAGTTTAGGAATGGCATCAGCTGGTGTCTGGCTTTGGAAAAGCTGGAGCTGAATATTTCTGGCTGACTCCTCCAGACTGAAAGGATGTGATTCGATTTAGGTTGGTATTGATGAATTCTGGAGACTTGAGTTTGCTCAAGTCTCTTAATACTCTGGCTGGAGCTGAGACTGGGGCTAAGGATTGATGGGGATGAAAAGCAGGTGCTATTGCTGGGAAGAAATAAATAAAGCTCAGAAGAGCGTAAGCACAGTAAAGCACGACCAGCCATAGGGCTGGGTGGGAACAATGTGCTTTAGGTAATGTTAGTCTGGGGTTTAACAGCTTGGTGTAGAACTAGAATTTGGACCCAAAGAACTGAGTTAGTTACTGGATCTCAAAGGGCTTAACTGATGATCCAGCTAAAGACAACAGCAAAACGTTGCCACAGGCTCCCCAAGCAAACACAAGACTATACCTTAGCCTGAGCCAACACGTCGGCTTCCTCATTGCTCACCCTTGTGCAGCAAAAACTTCCAAATTCGATTTTTAGCCATGGGAAGCCTTTATGCTGATACATCAAATTTTTCCAGGGCTATTATTAGCTTACTGAAATGAAACTGCTGTTGATAAGAAAAAGCTTAGATAAAAAACCAGGACAAAGTGACCCAAACACAAGCATGGCTTCACAGTCTTGCCAAATATCCACATTGTGCCAAGGCTTATCATGCACTGGCTGTGTCTGTGTAGAAGCTAACAACGATTGGCAGGCAGGCAGCTTGGGAATAATATCATTTAAGGCGGCAGGCCCTAAGAAACCCCCTTAAGAAACCTTAAAGAGGACCATCTCTTGAGAGCCTGTCTCTGCTACTGAAAAGAACAGTGTCTGGTCAGTGACTTGTTCCTTCTGAGTACATGAGAAAGTGGGATCATCAATCACTGATTTGAGGAGTAAAGCAGTTTACAGCTTTCTATGCTTTGTTGTATGTTCATGTGACGTGCTCATCAGCAAAGATTTTTAGGGTTCTTGCCTGTCTTCTGGCATTGTCTCAATTTCACTAATAAAAAAACCCCTCTGGCTGGAACATCACAGATGCTGAGGCAAACCCCTTCTTTGTCTTGGGTCCAGCACAAGTGTCCATGTTGTGGTGGGAATGAGGATGAGCAATGTTAGCAAGCCTCAAGAGACACACTGAGCTGGACTGAGCACAAATGCCAGCAGAGCAAATGGCTTGTGCATAACCCTGCAGTAGATACAGGCTGCTAAAATATACCATGGATGAGGATTAGTGTTAGAGCTAGGTTTAAGGGATGGGGTAGTGGAAGCACTGGCTTCAGGAGTGTTAACAGCACTGACCTTGCAGGTTCACTGAACTGGTATTGGGGCTGGGTAGTTATCTCTACTGTGAGGAAGGGCGTGTGAACTTCTTTTGATGTGCAAGTTAGGTTTAGAGATGAGACTGATCGAACTCTCATATCTGACTGGATCTGTAAGGCTGGGAGAAGAATGAGCCAATGACTAAGGATTAATTTTAGCTCTAAATCTGGGGTGCTTCAGTTTCTGCAGTACCTCCAAACCCCAAATGGAAACTAATCTTCTCTAAGCTCCTTGGGGCAACCTGCTGCCATCCTACCACACTGGGCCTTAGACAATCCAAAAATTGATTAAACTCTTCAGATCCCATTTCCCTTAATCCCAGCCACAATGATGGCAGTAAAACTCAGCAAAGCATCTGCCTCTCAGCAGATGTCCCAAACCCTGTCTGCAACCCAGCAATTCCTGCTGATTGTCCCAGCAGACTGAGCAGCTCACTTCTGCCTGATTTTAATAGTAATCACTACCCTAAGCCTTGTTAAAACTTTAATTATCATCTGAGATTTCTAACAGTTAAAAAGGTAAATTTAACCTGTTTGATTCTTGCCTTGTCTGCCTCTCCCTCTACAGATATAGGATCCACCATCAAACTGAACTGCCCATCCCCAAAGCCCCACTTCATGTGTACCCCTAGGCTTGCTTACCTGTCCTACATCAACCCTCATGGGGCCAAAATTCAGCTTAGAGCTTTTGGTCCTATCAGTGCTCACTTCACACTGGTCAGTCTTGTGCAACCCATGAATATTTCACCTTGTTCAGTATTTCCACAGCTGAAACTTAACAGTATCTCTTTCACAAACACTGCATAAAAGTTGCCCAGCGTCTCCTCCTTTCCTCCACAGGTGAGCTTCAAATTCAGGTTTTCCTCTCATCATCCAGTATTGAAGTGATCCCAGTGAACTCTTATAGCAATAAATTGAATTATCCTGCCCTTGTGATTGCTAGCAATAAATGTTAATCTCAATTTAAATTTTCTCTACCCCAAAGCCAGGCAGAATAAGCTGGTCTACGTGGAGTAAAAGCCTGAGAGTAGCTTTGAGAATGGTATTCCTTACTGACTTGGACCCATTTGGGTCCCAGGGGTTATGATCTTTGATGGGTGCGGAAAGATAAGCACGATGAGGGTATTTCAGTCTCTGCTGGGTGGGGGCCATTGAGTGCACCAATCAGGTGTCCCATGTCAGGATTGGGAAGAGCAGAGATGGAAGAGCTACCATTTACTGCTATGTCCTGAAAGTTCCTCTGCTCCAGGATGATACACTGTTGTCTGGTTATGGCTATGCTTATTAGAATATTAAAGAGTTTTTCAACATTTTTACAGAGAACCTTTCTCTTACTTCTCTACAAAAATATCAAGCAAATGTTTTTTGACAGTTTTTGACTCATCGAAGAATTCCTTTGAAAAGGCCTGGTTCATATCCTTTTTGGTGAGGTGGCTGCATGACTGCACTGATACAAAGCAGTACTGCTCTGCTTCAGGAGGCTCCTGTGAAGGGAGGTTCACTGTCTCTCCTATGCTTACATTCCCCCACTCCTCCCCAGCCTCCCTAATGATAAATTAGGCATTCCAACCAAAGTCTGAGGGTCTGAATAGCCACCTCGGTAACTTTCTTGAGCCTTGTCTCCACATTAACAAGTTTTCTATAAGTGGGCTGAGTACTTTCAGAAGTGGAGGCATTGGAACACACGAAGGGAATCTTCCTGTCTTAGGGCCATGCAGGAATTCCCAGGCCACAGCGTTGGACACGGAGAGCATCCTGTCCACAGGCCAGTGAAACATTCTCTGTTTAATTGTTGCATTGCACACTTGACTGAAACTTTTGGTTCTGAACAAGCTGTATTCTTCTGGCACGTTCCTAGGAAAGTAGATTCTCAGTTTGCTGCCAGGTAGAAATGAATAGCTGAGTTTTTTAAGAGCACCAAGTGGCCTATTAGCAAGTGTAAATGCATCCAAAAAAATGAAAGAAGACTATATTTCTGCTTCTGATTCACTGTTCTGTGCCAAATAACACTTTCTCAGTCACCTTTTCTTCCTCAAAGAGAACAGGTTGTGACAGATTGACGTCTTCTCCCCTGCTATGTCAGGAGCCTTTATGTGACAATTACAACATCATTTTTGTTTTACGATCAGCTGAAGTCAGTTCAAAACAGCACGTCACCTCACACATGAAATAGCATTACATTATGTGATGGGTACTGGAATTTGGCAGGAGCATTTCCTCATTTGCAGTCTGCTTTTTTCTGTCTCAACTTGATGCAGAGTAACTTCAGTTTTGAAGTCAGTCAGGCTTATCTGGAGGAGTGACTCATCTAGGGCAATCAGAGTAGCCAGCTCCTGCTTGCTCTGAAATGTTAAGGAGTGGAGGAGGAGAAAAATCACAGATTCATTATGGGGAAGACCTCAGACCTTCCAGATAAAACCTGTGATATTTATCGGCAGCTCTGTGAGCAGCAAGCTCAGTGCTCAGCGGGCAGTTTCTTTATCCCCTCACGTTTCATGGTGTTAGCCTTTCTCTCTTGTTGCACCCAGCTCACATGCCACAGGCAAGGCTGGCCTCAGAAAGTTCAAAGAGGAGCCAGCTGGCTGCATATGAGTACTCAGATCAGTGGATCCTACTGATGTAATCAACAGCACCATGTCTTCTAGCTTTTATATTCTGTACGTCTCTAGAATAGACGTCTCTAGAATTAGCCAAGAGCAGGTCTGCAGTGTTCAGAGTGATTCTGGCTTTCCCTGACAATTGCTTTTTCACATCATCTATCAGACCTATGAAAGTAATACAGCATTTCCCCTCTCACTTGTGATTTCTCTTTTTGTGGCCAGAGGAGACAAAGTGTGAGGTCATGGCACAAAAATCTCTACAGAACAACCACTACTATAATACTTCATCTACCAAAACTATCACCATGAATTCAAGACACTCGGCCCTAAGACCATCCACATTTCCCAATTTCTGACCAGTTCCTACTTCTCTTCTATTCTGGTTGCCAACTTTTCCTTTTAAAATGTTTATTTTTTAAAACCAAAATCAATTCACTTCAGATGTGAGACACTTAATCCTCCACTGCATTCAGATTCAAAAGGAAGTGTTTGCAGAAAATAAAAGAAGTTTTTTGAGTGGTGAAAATGTCAGAAAGCTCTTGAGCAGGTTCTCTGGTGTCTGCAGGGACAGATATCTATTGTCATAAAAGTTGAAGAAATTCAGCAATTTCAAGATCTTTATCTTTCTCTCAAACTCGACAAATCGGCCAGCAGGTTCAAAAGACAAACAAACATATCTGCACACACACACACACCTATGCAGACAACATGACCAAATAATCCTTATTTCCCCCAAAAAATCATTGTTATATCAAACCATGCAGGCTGCAAGGACTGAATCCTGTAAAGAGTAACAAAGCAGTAAGGGAGAAGTAGCAAAACGTACACGGACAACCACCTCTAAACAGCAGGTTGAGGGAGGTGATCCTGTCCTTCTACTCCCCTCTGGTGATGGCTCACCAAAGGGGAGTACTCCATCCCGGCCTAGGGCCCCCAACATAAGAAGGATGTGGACCTGTTGAAGTGAATCCAGATGATCATAGGGCTGGATCATTCCAAACCTCTCCTATGAAGACAGGCTGACTGAGTCGGGATTGTTCAGCTTGGAAAAAAGAAGGCTCCAGGGAGACCTTATAGCAGCTTTCTTGTACCTGAAGGGGGCTGACAAGAGAGCTGCATGGGATGTTTCACACAGGCATGGAGTGATGGGATGAGCAGGAATGGCTTTAAACTGAAAGAGGGTAGGTTTGGACTAGATGGTCAAAAGAAATTCTTTGCTGTGAGGATGGTGAGGCACTGGAACAGGTTGCCCAGAGAAGTTGTGGATGCCCCATCGCTTGGCAATGTTCAAGGCCAGGAGAATGGGGCTTTGAGCAACCTGGTCTAGAGGAAGGTGTCCCTGCTTATGGCACACAGTTGGAACTAGGCAATCTTGAAGGTCCCTTCCAACTGAAACTATTCTATGATTCTATGATCTGAAGGAAAAGAAAGAAATCTTTGTCTTCTTTTAAAAAACCCACAACTTTAATTTGTTTATACAATAACCCTTTATTTTGTAATGCTATCAGACGTGTGGCCTGGCATTGTCCTCTATCAGACATAGGGAGAAAGACAGTGTATTAAACACCCAGGAGCAGAAGTGCAAAAGCACAGGGTGGAGATTCAGGGGTTAGGAGTCTCTGAAATACCTTTGAGTTCATTCTTAAAAAAATATCAGACTGTCAGACTGAGCATGTCCCTTTGACTTCAGTATTTCTTATGTTTTAAAAACCTAACCAAAGAGCACTAGCATTCTACTACTGTATATTTACAGTATACAGTACAAATGAGAACAGTGAGTGCCTCTCAGATGTGGTCTTTCCTTTAGATGCCTGATACTCTATACTGCTAAGTGCTGCCTGAAGACTGATGGGAACTATATAGGTTGATTTACAGTCTGTTTGGAGGTAAAAATAGTGCATGCAATACTTTAATTTCCTTGTCCTATTTTAATTCTTTTTTCGTATCCAGGCTGGAGTCCAGGAAAAATGCAAGTTTTGCAGATATGTTTATCGATCTTTGTGTTGTGATTTAGTAATGTGCATCATTGAGTTCTTACTTGTACATCTTAAAAACCCAGTGGAGGAAGATGTTGAGCCCATGTTCTAAAATAAGTATATGTTTTAAACATGCTATTAAATTGTAGTTTCTACATTTTCTAGATTTTTCCATTTCCTTTTCCGGAGTTTTAATTCCTCTGGGGCATATCATAAAGTCCTTACACAGACAAAACTACTTTTCTCTTTACATTGTTTAGGTTGAAAACTGCATGAGGCAGTTAATATCTGCAATACAAGTACTTTCTTATCATTTAAGTCAGCAAAGTTAAATTGTTTTTTGACATACTAACTATTGAATAAAATAATATTAAGGTCACCAGTCCTTTTCTGGCAAGGATTTTCTTAAAAATCCAGCAACAGCTCCAGATTAGTAGTCACAGTATTTACACGGATTTTATGAATGATGGCTCACATGCACTCAATTTTTTGTACTGCTTATATTTAAAAAAAACCAGTGAAAGCTGCGTCAGTCCTGCATGGAGGTTTCCACATTCTCATCAATTCTGTTCAGACAATCAACCTCTTTGGAAGTGAAATTTTAATTTATTATTTTCATTTTTTCACTTTTTCCTTTGAATTTTTCCTTGTGTTTGCCTTTCCCTCCATATTTATGCCTTTATCTCAGGGTTTTGGGCAATGGGCTGTGGGCCTACTCCAGTGTCCAGGAAGTAAGCTAGGAGAGTGCTCAGCATTTGATCCTCACCATGCCGTGTGACATTTCACATCTTTTATTGTAATTGTAATTTCAATGGTCTCGTCAATACTGATGAAATTTATAACATGCCAGGAGGGTGCTCTCAGATTAAGCTGTTTTCTTGTGTATTAAAAGGCTGTCACGGAACATTAACCGCGAGACACCAACGAAATGGACTGAGACTTTAACACAAGTTTAATGACTTGGAGCTGGAATTCAGTGCCCTTTCTTCTAGGAGAGCTACTTTATTACTCTACAAGTAGATTCAGTTCGTTTGTGGGACTACTTGTAAGATGCACTCACTGTGATTAAGGAGGTCAGAATCTGTGCCTGTTGACAAAAGCCTACTTTAACACCTCAGATTTCCTTTGTGCTGCTTTTGCTTTGACTAGTGAGCACTTCATCTGGTGAGTCATCCCCTTTCACTGGGACTAAAGCTTGCACAGCTTGATCTATTTGGATTTATGGGCATACCTCATTAGGCTACACCACTGAAGTGAAGGACACTGCTTTGGAATAATGAGGTATTCACTGTGAGCAAGTAATATTAGACTGGGGCTAGAAACACACTGAGCGTGTTGGCAAAGGAGATGATTCCTCTGAAGTGATCTGAGCTGGGTAATATTCTGTAGGACTAATAACCCAGAGGGGACGATTTGTTGCATAAATGCATAAGGGACTGTGGCTTTAAGTTCCTGTCTTACAGATGGCCTTAAGCACAGCCCTCAGTAAGGCACTGAAACAACAGAAGAAGGTAGGGTTCCAAGCCTCCCTTCCATCCTGCACTTCCTTGGGGACATGCATTTTGTCTACCTGGTGAGCAAGCAGTTCAGGCTCTGCATCTTGAATGCTCAAAGCCATGAAGAGTGTGCCAGCCAAGTGGCTTATGGCCACCAAACAGATGTGGTTGATTTTCCTGCTTCTCCTGCACTGCTTATCTTTACTGCTGGTTCATGCTCCTTCTGTGAGTGAGCTAAATTCTGTAATTTTGCAAAAAACCACAGCCAACCTTTCCTTTTTTTCTTTTATTTTCTGATAGAGAAAGCTCACAGGAGTTCTGCAGAAGTTTCACTAGGTAGGACAGCAAAGGCAACTGGCAGAAGTGCACATCTAGGAGCAGAGAACAGGGGCTGGAAATCTGGCATTTGTAAATGGGACTGGTCCTCCACCACTCAAGTGCACTTGGCCGCAGCATGGACTTAATTTAAGTTGTAGTCTGTTGTGACACCTCATCTTTCAGACGTCAGTAGACTTCACTGTGAATCCTCTCAGTTGATCATAGCAACTCCCCTGCATGGCCTCGCAGGGAGGCCCAGTTTGGGGTTGTTTAGGCTCAAGAAGAGGAAGCTCAGGGGGAACCTCATTGCTCTCTACAACTGCCTGAAAGGAGGCTGTGGTGAGGTGGGGGCTGATCTCTTCTGCTGTGCCTTCAGTGAGAGGACCAGAGGAAATGGCCTTAAGCTGAGACAGGGAAGATTCAGATTAGATACCAAAAAAAAAAAAATTCACTGTTCAGGTGGTCAGGCATTGGAATTGGCTGCCCAGGGAGGTGGTGGAGTCACCATCCCTGGAGGTGTGCAAGAGGTGTGTGGATCTGGCGCTGGGTGATGTGATTCAGTGGTTTAGGGGTTGCAGTGATAGTGCCAGGTGGGCAGTTAGACTGGATCACCTTGTAGGTCTCTTCCAACCTTGATGGTTTGATGATTCTATGATTCAGTTGGGCCAATTTGTGTCAATTTTGCCACGAAAAATAGAAACTGAATTGCAGAAGAAGACTATCACCCTTCCCAGGCAACAATGACAGCATTATTCTGAGTACTAACAATATTAGAAAAACTATGCAAGATTACACTATTAAATTGAAATAGTGTAATTTTAAATTAAAAATCAGAATCTCTTTCTGGGAATGTTCCCATTTTTTAAAAAGAAAGGAAAACTCAGGAAACTATAGGCCAGTTAGTCTCACTATGCTAAGGCACATGGAAAATAAGGAGGTGACTGGTGACAGCCAACATGGTTTCACTAAAGGCAAATTGTGCCTGATAAATTTTGTGGCCTTCTACAAGGGTGTTACAGCAGTGGTGGATGAGGGAAAAGCAACTGACATCATCTCCCCGGGCTTGTGTAAAGCATTTGACTCTGTCCCGCACAATGTCTTTGTCCCTACACTGGATAGACATGGATTTGATGGATCACTCAGTGGGTAGGGAAGTGGCTCAGTGGTTGCACTCAAAGAGTCGTGGTCAACAGCTTGATGCCCAAGTGGACAAGTAGCATTCCCTGGGTTCAGTACTGGGACCAGTGCTGTTCAACATCTTTGCTGGTGACATGGGCAGTGGCACTCAGTGCACCCTCAGTAAGTCTGCCAACAGCACCAAGCTGTGTGGCGCATTTGACACGCTGGAGGGTAGGGATGCCATCCATAGGGACCTGGACAGGCTTGAGAGGTGCGTCTGTGTGAACCTCATGAAGTTCAACAAGGCCATGTGCAAGGTCCTGCACCAGGGTTGGGGCAATCCCAAACAAAAACACAGGCTGGGCAGAGAATGGATTAAGAGCAGCCCCGAGGAGAAGGACTTGTGTGCTTACTGCCCTAAAAGCCAACCATATCCTAGGCTGCACTGAAAGAAGTGTGACTAGCAGGTCAAAGGAGATAATTAAGTCCCTCTACTCTGCTCTGGAATATTGAGCTCAGCTCTGGAACCACCAACATAACAAGGACATGGACCTGCTGAAGTGAGTCCAGAAGAAAAAAACCAAAACAATAAAATAATCTTATTTCTTCTTAAGTCTTCCTTTCATCTCACACTATGAACCATAGAAATCCTGGAGTTTTTCCCTGACTTTGATCACTGCATTACCATGACAACAATGTATTTATTGTAGTCATTATAGATGGACTTCAGATGGTAACTGGATCCCTCAAAAGTCCATGAGTGAGCTTTTGCTCGCCAAATACCAAGATGAATTAAAGAAATACTGTCTCCTGAAGAGCTAACAGGTAACTTATTTGCTTTCAATTCTTTCAGCCAAGTCCACAGCCTTCCATCAGTTGAAATCTACTGACTATTTTAATTATATGGAAAACAAGATCAAACTTTTATTCACCACTTTGCTTTGCTTTTTGCTGACTGAAACCTGTAATCCGGCAAGTTAATGCATCAATCTGACAGGATGTGACATATGGACATCACTAAGGTTTTTATTCTTACTGTTTACGTTATTCTACTTTTCAGAGTTTTCCAGCCTTGCACAGCAGAAGGAAAATGCATAAAGCTTTGTTCTTAAAGAACTCACAACTAAAGGATGCTATTTTGCATACATATATGCTTGGAATGTAAAAATATGTGATAGAAACAAGACCCATTACTCTCCTGAAGACATTGATGCATGAGGGTAATCAAGTCACTTCAACAATAAAAATAACTTCAAACTTAAGCACAAGTTTTAATACCTTGTAGAATTAAAGGTATAATACAAAACAGCACATGCAATTCCAGCTCAACAAGCAAGACTATGCAAGATTCTTAAAGTTTGTGTTTCCTTAGCATAAGGAATATCCAAGCAGACTATGAAAGTCCTTTTACACAAGATTTTGTAGATAAATTATAAATATACAGTAAAAGTTTCATTAATGCCTGTCAATCTGCTTCTAAAAGATGTAATTAGAAGATCAAAAAACTAATTAGAAAGTCTGTTTGATCTAAAGAGTTTGGTTACATACTGACAGTCTTGAAATAATTTGTATCAGAAAGAAAGCTTTATATAATTCTGAACTTGAACAACTGTTATTTTCTAAGATACAAAAATGGCTCACAGTTCTTTGAAACAAAAATTATACCACTAAGGTAGCCATAAAAATCAGTTGTTATTAGTAAGAGAGAATCTTTATTAATCTGTTTAAACCAGCTAAAATGTGTAATTTAAAATCTCAAGAAGATGATTTAACCATACCAAACCCAATGTTTTCTAGCAGCAGAAACACCTGAAAACAAACAAGAACATTTGCAGAAAATATGGATTTTATATAGGGCTACCCTCATTGGAGCTCTCTCAGCTCTTGCCTTTTCTAGGGAGTGGTCTGGGGACAGCGCCTGCCAGGAAGCCTTGCCTGGTTCTTCCATTTTCAAGAATCTTTCTTGGTTATACAGAGCATTTACATGATTAAACCATTTGGGTTGAAATTCTGCAGTCTGGTGTCTGCCTGGGAATTTTAATTACTCCTATTTTCAGCCAGAAGAGTTAAGAAGTAGGGGTGATATATTCATGAGAAAAGTTAGTCTTTGCTTTGCAGGTGTGTGTGCTCTTTGCAACAAGGATATCCTCATTTAAAAATCTGCCCAGATTTGCCAACGTTTAATAAAACTGAAGCTTTTACCCTACTACATGGAGAGTAAAGTTGTTATTTCAGTACTGATTTGGGCCAGGCTAAGCTTGCATTGCTGGAACAAAAGTGATCACATCCTTCCCCTGCCCATCCCAGCTTATGCCAGTAGTTGTGAAGTGACTTAGTGAACTGATTGTGAACTGCCAGCCAATCAAGCTGACTTAAAGTGACCAGCAACAACAAATCAAAAGAATTATTTGATTATAGGATGATTACTAAACCGTTAAGTACTGCATAATAATGACTGTACAGGACGGGAGTAGATCAACATCACATAGGCAGACTTAATTATACTATTTCCTAATTTTTGAGTGCTCAACTTTGTATCTGTAGCAGTTAGCATTCAAGGCAGTTTCTGTGAGTGTGTGACTTTGCTAGGTCTTTCAAAAAATGGAAATCTCACTATCTGGCATTGTTGTGACATTTCCAAAATATCAGCAGCTTTCCACTCACTTCAGCTAACAAGCTGTGTCAGCCAGAGTGGTCACAGGGTCCTGCTGTAGGTAGGCACTATGGGCTGCAGTAAGAGGTAGGGGTAAGATGCTCTCCTGCTGGGCTTTGAGGCAGCAGAGAAGCACCAAGTTTTCCAGCACTGGGATGCCCTCCCAGATGTCCACATGGGCTAGCTTTTCCTGCCTGTCCTCCCTGACCGTCAGCTTGATGCCTCCTTCTGTACCTCAGACTCCTCCTCACACCAATTACACACTGCAGGATGAGCATGTGCTCATCTCTATTTCTGGCTGTCCAAGTCCCAGGTACTTCCTAAGAAATTCTGAGCATCACCCTCCACTTTCCAACCCCACTTTCAGATTTTTCTCAGCCCAAAGACCCTTCTCCTCCAACCTCTTTCTCCCATGTTGCCTCCTGATCTCCCTCTTCCAGGCTCAGCTCCATGCTTGTTCCCTTCATGACACCCTCTTCTTCCAGCTGTTCACACTACTCCCTCCTTACCCAAGCTTGTACTAAGGGCTTCTTTTTCCTCACTGCCATGGATTACAGCTGAAAATTCCTTGTGTCCCTTGCTCCTTATCCATGCTCCTTCTCCTACTGGTCATCATTTTCAACTCCATCCATGCTCACTGTTCCCACTCCTGCTGGTCCACTTTTCCTCCCAGTGCACTATGTCTTTGCCTTACCTGTGCAAGCTCCTTGAGTCAGTCTCAGCCTTGCCTCCATTTCTTCACCCAGCAGTGCCCCTCAAGCCCCACTCCTCCTCTCATCCAGAAACGGAAAAAGTTCAGCAGTCACTCTAAAGTGGCTTAAACTCACACTGGTTCGAAAGGAGATCCCTTGTCTTCCTCCCACCCCTGCAAATTGTGGAGTTGCACAGTGACCAAGCTTACGAAAATGCAACAGCTGACAATTAACCCATCCACATAAAGAAAAGGTTAAATTTTAGCAAGATCAGCTTTCTGCTCTGACACACTGGTGTCCAGAGTTGGGAGTAAGGCAGGATCATCCGTTACAGTAGCAGCAGAGATGTACATGGATGTGTTGGCTTGACCTTGGCTGGATGCTAGGTGCCCACCAAAGTTGCTCTATCTCTCCCCTCCTCAGCTGGATAGCAGACAGAAACTACAACAAAGGTTCATGAGTTAGAGAAGGGGAAAGAGACTGGAGATCACCTGCGCGTTACTGTCAAGGGCAAAACAGACTCGACTTGGGGAAATTAATTGAATTTATTACTAATCAAATCAGAGTAGGATCATGAGAAGTAAAACAAATCTTAACACCACCTCCCTGCCACCCCTCCCTCCTCCCTGGGCTTAACTTTATTTCTGATTCTCTACTTCCTACCCACCAGTGGCATGGGGAGACAGGGAATGGGGGCTGCAGTCAGTTCATCACATACTATTTCTGACACTGCTTCCTCCTTGGGGAGAGGAGTCCCTCCCTTGCTCCAGTGTGGGGTCCCTCCCACTGGAGACAGTTCGTGGAGGACTCCAGCAGGAGTTCACTAACCACCCCAGCGTGGGTCCCTTTTCCACAGGGTGCAGTCCTTCAGGAACAGACTGCTCCAGTGTGGGTCCCCTGCGGGGTCACAGGTCCTGCCAGCAAACCTGCTCCACCGTGGGCTCCTCTCTCCATGGTCCTGCCAGGAGCCTGCTCCTGTGTGTGCTTCCCATGAGGTCACAGCCTTCTTTTGGGCATCCACCTGCTGTGACATGAGGTCCTCCAGAGGCTGCAGGTGGATCTCTGTACCCCTGTGGTCCTCCCTGTGCTGCAGCAGCACAGCTGCCTCACCATGGTCTTCAGCATAGCCTGCAGGGACATCTCAGCTCCTGGAGCACCTTCTCCCCCTCCTTCTTCACTGCCCTTGGTGTCTGCAGAGCTGTTTCTCTCATTTATTTTCACTCCTCTCTTCTCTGGCCACAATTACTCCTGCCCATAACTGGTTTTTTCCTTCCTACATACGTTATCCCAAAATCTTTGCTGTACCTTTGCTGACTGCCTTGGCCCTGGCCAGCAGGGGTTCTGTCTTGGAGCCACTTGGCATTGGCTCTGTCAGACATCAGGGAAGCTTCAAGCAGTTCCTCAGAAAATACACACCCATAGCCCTCCCATCACCACAACCTTTCCATGCAAATTCAATACAATGGATTAAAGCAGTCTTGCAACTATGGCTTTAGCCAAAATCGGTAAGATTTGAGGAAGCAATGGGAAATCAGTCTTAAATGGAAAAATACACTATACAGGCAGTGCTGCCTAAGTTCATGCCAGAAACATCTTATGACTCCCAGTCACTGCTTTGTTCTTCAAGACAATCGTTTGCAAGCGGTGTCATGCTTTGGCAGAGTGAGAGGAAATTCACATCAAATAAATTTCTCCAAAAGAAACCTGCAGACTAGCTAAACTAGGAAACAGGACTAGGAAAAAGCATCAAAAACGTTATTAACTCCAGAATAACATGCAAAAAAAAAGCCTGGCCTGAAGTGAGACGTTTCCTACATTATAATCCCCGAAAAACATGCGACTTCCACTCTAGTCACGCTCCTGGTCAAAGCACAAGAAGAAATGCAACAATCAAGGCTATTCATCACTTAAGGTTTTGGAACCTATTATCCATATTCTATTTAGGTGTAGTCTGTGTCAAATTTTGGGGGACACTGTCAGTGAGGAATGTGGAAGAATTTTCAATGAACCCTATGTTGGAAACACCTTTCTGCCAACTCTAGTATATTCCCCTGAAACATTTTGTTGCTTGGATAGCTCATTCTACTCATGGAAAGAGTTTAGTTTTGCTAGCAAAGTACCTGCACACAACATGCATCTGTTAGAGAAAGTTACCACTGTGCCCTTACATGGGCTACTGTCAGCAAAGACCTTTAAGAGCAGACAAGATCTGGCCTCACCAAAACAACCTTCCCACAGAACCATTTCTGAGCTCCCTCTGCAGTGCCTTTCTGTTTCCTTCTCTGTGTTGCAAAACATTAATCTAGATTCATAATTCAGATCCTCAAAAGAAGTGAAAAGGGTTACATCAGTGCCTGAGTCAGTTTAAGTCTTGCATGCAAAACTGTGAACAAACATTTTTCATGAATGAAGTAGCTAGAAAGAGCCAAAAGGTTTGGGTATGTGTTCACTGCTGACAAATACTTATATTTCAAAAACCTTCTGTGGCTGATGCAACGTGAGAAATCCTCAGAGGACTTAGCATACAGCACCGTCTCCACATGCAGATAGACAAAAGTATTCTGCAAAAGAACACTGTCCTCTTCTTAGGGTGCCAGATGGGTGAATCTTAAAACTGACAAACATGAAGTTGCAGAGCGACCAAAAAATTCTAATTATAAACCTACTTTACATCATCCAAGCCGCATGCAGAGCAATTCAAAATAAGGAGAAACAGAAGAACAAATGGGTAGATGAAAGCAGAAAGTTCAGGTCTGCTCCTCTTCTTGAGACCATGTACAGACAAAAAGCTGCCTCCCAGAAGAACAAGGCCCCTTTGTAGCATGCTGGTTTTCAGACAGTACATCTTACTTCACAGCTGCCATGCTACCGCGATGACTGCTCCCTTTCCATCCAACCCATCCTCGCTGCTCTACACGAGTCAGACTGGAGACCTATTCAACCCCTAAATATGTGCTTAAGTCTTTCCATATTCAGGAAAGAAACGCAGATGAAATTGTGAGTAATGAAAAGCATGTGCTTAAGTGTTTACCTGAATAAAGCTACTCTGCTGAATTTGTGCTAAAATGTTAAGCACATGTCAGGCAAACTCAGGATCTTCTGCAGCGCTCCTGCTTGCAGAGCCTCTGCCATGAAAAGCACAGTGTCCCAAAGGGGGAAAAAGTTTTTTCTGGAGACCAGCCCAGAAAGAAAGGAGCCATCAGATCAAAGATAAGTCTTACCTCCCCCGCTACACCCCTCACTTCCCCAAACAGCAGATCAAGGCAGAGGAGGACTACAAAAAGGGAAAAAAATAGATTCTTTTTCCAGCAGAAAAATGAGACGTTCCCCCAGCTCCCTTGGTTCCTCCAAGCAATGCAGCTAGGAGCAGGCTGTTGCTTGCCTGAAAGCTCATAGACCACAAGATGTGAAGTCATTGGAGTGCCAGTGTCAAGTTATTTATTGGCATCTTCCGCCTCCAAGCCACTTCACAGCTTGGCAGTATGCAGGAGGGTGTTCAAACTGACCACAGCAGGCTGACCTTTCTGCTTCCACAGACAGAATGGTCTCCAGCCCCCATGATTCAAGAAGCCATGGATACTTTTGTTTGTTCGTCATTATTCATTAGATTTGGGAGACCGAGCTGTTTAAGCTCAAACTTCTTGGAGTGAAGAAAAAAATGTTGCACATTTTACATTATCTCTTGCAAATATGAAAGCTTGCTGCAATCTTCAAACACAATATTTATGATTCGGTCTTTCAGCCAAATCCACTTTTGCATAAGGATACACAGCTGCTGGTACCCAAAAGTACGATACTTCCCAAATATATCTTTGCCTTTTTAAAAATCATTCTAGAGGCTTGAAAATAATATTTTCTTTCATTGTAAGTGAAATCTCTAGTTCTGATGTTTCAAAGACAGTCTGAAATTAGCTGGGTTTTGTGTGTGTTTGTTTGTTTGTTTGTGCACAAGAATAATTGATTAAATCAGCACAAGCGTAACTGATTATACACTCTAACAAAACTACTGAAGAATTCAGCAGCAAAACCAGCAGTATCATGAAGAGCCATACCCAATTTTTATGCTTACGTCTCCTATATGGAATCCCCTCTTAATTACACAGTAGCAAATTTGAAATGTGTCATCACCTCCCACCACCAGATATCATAGATTTTGAATGAATGTAACCTGCGTTTTTCAACACTGTTAAAGACATTTTTTAAGATGTCTCTTTAAACTTTTTCATTAAAGGGGAAAATTTGCATAGAGGAATATTTAAACACTCGCAACTTACAAAGAATGTCAGCCCTCTTTCATTAACCAGAGCAATGACCCTCTAATAGTTTCACACTGAGAAAAAATATGGAAAGAAAAAATATGCAGAGAAATATGCCAAGTCTAATGCCAATTAGGACTTTGAAAATACATATATTATAGACTGGTCAAATGAAATGTGAAATTCAAAGTTAAAAATTGAACTTAAATCCTTCAGACCTCTGAAAAATAATCTATTTTGAATGGAAATAGAAAAGCTATCTTTATCAAATTTCTCATTCAGTTGACAACAATAAATCTATTGTTCAGATGCAGTTGAAATGGGTCTTTGGAAGAGAAGGGTTTTAAGAAAATCAAATAGAAATTGCATCAAAGAAGAAATGCTTCTTTAACTGTCATTACTCTCTATATATAGCCTGCAGTTTTTGATTCATTTTAGGTTTTCCAGAGTAACAGGCAATTGGACACCATGAAAAATTATTTTTTATCATTCCACTAAGAGAAAATGTGTTTGCTTGTTTAAGGGAGAATAAGTGAGTTTACTGTTGTCTTTTACTTTAAGTATGTCTGCAGGGATCCAGATGCTGAAAAACAGTAAGCTGATAACTTTCGTTTGAAATGCTATACATTAAGACGCCATACACCTACTATTTATTTCACAAGCATGAATTAGGTCTTCTGAGAAAGAACACAAATTTCAGTCAGACTTGCAAGAAAATAACAATACTTGGAACTCTCAAAATGCTTTCCATCTGAAAAATGCAAACAGTTAAGAGGTAGCAGGGTGGGGGAGAGAACTGAGCCACTGTGCAGGACACCAATGGAGCCAGGACATCCAGGGAGAGTTCCAAAGCCATCAGGTGCTGCACAGCTGGAAGCAAAGTGACAAGGTACTGCCTGATGTATCCTAACCACAGAGCTGAATCAATGCCCAAAAAACCCTTACTGTAGCTCCTCTTCCTGTCAATGGTATATTTAGCATCCCAGGGCCCCCTGTTTCGTGCACCCCTCTGACACCTGGTCATGACTGGCACCCAGAATTGATCACACCCTACAATACTCTGTAAAGCTGCCCCAGTTTATGGATCAGAGACGTGATGCACAGAAAGCATTATGTATGCAGTCTAAGCTCATAACATTGCACAGTAAAGAATTATGAATAAAACCCATTTCTCTGGAGATTTCCAGTTTTGTCACCCTCAACAAAACCCCTTTTACACAGACTTCAAAATCCGCGACTATTTTTTTCTGACTGCAATACTATGCCAAATATTTATCAGCCCAAAACTCAATTTACTGCTGAAACCCTTCATCAATACTTCAGAGGAAATTCTAAGATTCTACCCAGAAGAAGAGGAAGGATTACTGAGATGAGTATTGTCCAAATAAATCTCTGCCTGCATCACCAATCTTACAAACTGCTGCTTTGCCCTAGGCAAGCACCTTAAAATGAGCACCTGTACATAGAAGGGGTCTAAACAAGCTAAATGAAATTCCTGGAAACATGCATGATGTGTATCAACTTTTTACAGTGCTGTAGTCAGAGAAGGTGAGAATAGCAGACTGAAACAGAGTGTGAGACAGTAAGAGCAGAGAAGAAAGGAGGAGAGGGCAAGGTGGGAAGTAGAAGGTCCTAAGACCTGACAGAATTAAAAAGAAAAAAGATCCTAGTAAAGGAAGCTAAAGATTCAAAACCAGAAAAATAAAAGGAGAGGGAAGGGTTAGAATACAAGGTGAGATAAAAATCTAAAATTAAATTACAAAAAAAAAAATCAAACCCAGAAAGTGAGAAAGTTTAGACATTTCAGAAACTCGAGTCAGTAGTTCTCTGTCAGCCAAACTCTCCTTGATTTCAGTGGGAGTTTTGCCTTAATGAGGACAGCAGGATAGGCACCAAATGCAGCTTCATTTCTTATACTTGAATTACAGCAAGGTATAGAAAGATATTCTGTTGTTGAAAAAGATGATGCATTTTTGAAGAAATATGGATGTTAGAGGCAAGGCAGTATAAATGTAATTGCTACAACGCGCTGAGTTACATCAGTGTGCATCAGCTGACAATAAGGTCCTTTGTGCTGGAAAAAAAGAAAAAAGATGAAAAAAATGACTGGTGCCACTCTACAAACAATCAAATTAAAGGCCCAGAATTATTCCAGCAAAGTTTCCACTGACTTCAGTGACAGCCTGGTGAAGATTATTTAGTCCTTCTTATAAAAAATATAAATACAGGAGTGACTACAAGTGACCTATTTATTTTTTATCTGTTTTGCTTTTGCTGAAATTGTTGGAAATGCACTCAGCTGCTTTACAGAACTATTGTTTGATTAGGCTGTTTATGTGAAACTATCTTTCCCAAATATTGTATTACTACATGGAAAAGAAAGCATAAAAAAAGTAGATTGGAGAATAAAATACTCTTCTCATCTTGGTAGCCAAAAATAAAGCAAATTATAACAACTGATTGTTTATCTGATGAACAGGATGAAGATTTTGCTTAAGCAAATAGTGGCCTTAATGGTCCATGTAGAAATCACATAGCTGTCTTCCCCTCTATAAATGATAAACTAAAGGAACCCTCACTGGAAGTGTAACTGGAATGTGGGTATGCCTCTAATTTAAAACCTTTCCCTGTTTTATATGTCAAAACCACGAACAGACAAAATACCACAAGTAAAATCCATAGAATTACCAATGAAAACACCAAGGCAGATATTTTGTATGAGAATTAGAAATAACAGAGAAATATCCTATCTCTAGTTGATCATGCTGCACACAGTATTTATTATTGACTAGATTTTGCAAGCATACCATTCTTATGCATAATATGGGAAATATGTCAATTCTCCCATAAACTATTAATGAGAGGTGTCCCACCCAAACCAATAAGTCTAGGACATGCTCAAAGTCAGATTTATTCAGCCTCTGACTCAATCAGATAACCAGTGATGCTCAGATTTTGCACAGTTACATCCACCTGTTGATTTAGAGATTACAGGTGGAAGCTGCCTTATTAAAATTGTTTTCCAGCTTAAAAATTTGACACACCTAACAGAGGGAATCAAGAAAGAAACAGTCTGAGCTGCTCATCAATGATAAAAGGATAATAAATAATCAAACTCACTTATTATTGTTTGCAGGGCTAACATTATGCTTAAAGAAATTAATTGCCATCTGCAAGCCTGTTAAAATTGATTACAATTTTCTCGTGCTAGTTTTCTTCCCAGTGGTTGAATAGTATTGTCTATTTTTAAAAGAAAAAACCAAAGCTGCTTGAATAATAAATTGTTTATCCATTGATAGAACAAACCATAGTGATGAACTTTAAGAATGGTTACCAGATTAGAAATGAGAGTGAAAAACAAGTACTTTCCTGTTCAAGGCTTTGTTTTTAACGTCTTTTTATTTTTAACTAGATTGAGTGCTGATTACAGAAAATTCAAGGCTACCCACACATCAGGCTGCTCAATTGACTGGAAAGTTTGAGGACTTCTCTAAAAAGTGAGGTCTGTGCATGAAATTAAATCAGTATCACTGGTCCCAGATAACTTCGGGGAAAGAGAGGAAAAGGTTAATATTGCTTATTAAATAATGTTAAATGAGATCAAACAAGATGCACAGGATTCAGGAGGGCTCTTGGAGCTCCGGTTGTTTCCCCAGGCTGCTTATGCAACCTTGTTTGTGCAGGCAGTGCAAGGCCCTGCCATTTTATTACATAAGGTAGCCCAAAAATATACAGCTAGGCAGTTGTGAGCTCCATTAAGTGCTGCATTGGAGTTTCTGTATCAGTTAGCATCTGGAAATTTTAAGAAACGATGAGAAGGACTTAGGACATTGCTGAGTTTGGGATTGGTGCTTGTTGTTTTAATAGCAATAGACTTCATCCAAAAGCCAGCAAAATACCATCAGCGTGAGCTGCGTTTGAATACATCGTGCTTTGACCATTCCTTAAGTGAACAGCAATACAGCCTTTGGTTTAGCACAGCTGTGGTAAATGCAATCCATGGCTTTAAAATCTGCCTTTGAGATGATTAAGCAAATTGTCTGGTTTAGTAAACAGCAGTCAACATGACGTTTTTGTTTTAACCAGTGCTTAAACGCAGTGGATAGCTGAAGAAATTTAATTCCCAGCCCACTCATTTTCAGTTCAGAATGTCAAAGCCTGGTCTTGTAGAGACAGATAAAACCCCTAACTGCAGCAACACCTCCTCAGGGAAGATGACCACCTTGGCCCAAATCTTCTCCCTGACACAGGGCAGCAGGGAAGGCTGGGGAAGCCTGTGTCAGTGGGGCAGGCATGTAGCAACAGTACAATCTCCCAGCAGGGACTTCTTCAGCCAGGCATTGTATCTCGGTATTCACTGCCTTCTGGTGGGATTGCTTCCCTGAATGAACTGCTTTCTGAATCTACTTGAAACCAAGAAGATAATCCTCAGCATGACTGCACAGCTCCACAACAGGACACCAGGGGGTGCGCTCAAGCATCCTACCCTGCTTTTTGCAGTACAGTTCTGCATCATGCCTTGGCTCTTCTTCGGAGCACTTCAACTAGCTCCTCCCAACCAGCCCATTCCATGGTAGATGTGCTGTAATGGGGCCAGCCCTAAGCAGTGAAGGTACAAGCTACCAGTAGCATCTTGGTCTTGGGAACTGAGGGGGGCCAGATGCTGGCCCACTTCAATTTGCAGAGCAGACACAGGTCAGCAGCCCCTCTCAGCCATGGCCAGACACAGCTGCTGAGGAGAGAGTACAAGAACAAGGCAAACCAATGGTGGCATTTCTTCAGGATACTCACCAAGCTTCCAAAATATGCAGCTCAAAACTTCCTAAGCCAGAGGCAGTGGTTTTAAATTTAATAGCCCTTGATGGATTTCTCTTCCATGAACTCATCCAGTCACCTCATTAGCTGATGTAACCTCTCAGCATCCACATCCTGTGGTGAGGAGCGCAGCAGTCTGACCACGCCATGTGAAGAGCCATCTCCTTTTGTTTCCATTCCTGCAACTGCCTGCTTCACCCAGTGCCCTCTGCTGCAGTTGCTGTGATCAGTCATTCCTGGTTTGCCTTCTCCATGCTTTGCTTAATTTTACAGATGTTTGTTGCATCACTTTATCAGCATTGTCAGAGTCCTCAGACAGGAGTCACTGTTTCTCTGATCACCTTTGCTACGTCCCTCCGAACCTTCTCCCTCACCATTATACATCTCTGAGGTAGGGGAATCAACAGCACAGGATACTGAAGATATGGCACATCATAGCTGCTACAGTGAAATAATGAGGATTTTTTTTTATTATTTTCCATCCTTTTAGAAATAATCTTAATGTTCTATTTCCCTTTGGTTTTTAAATCACATCTGCACATTGCATTTATTGTTTTTTTCTGAGTTGTCCATGGAAGATTTTGTCCAAGCTTCGGCATCTTCAGTAACCTGTAGCAATTAATTTCTATGATTATAGATACATTTTTTTCTATTTATTTTCAACCTGACATGCATATTACATTTATCTCACGTGAAGATACTCAAAGAGAAAGGGTGATGGAAATGTCCCAGTAGATGACACTGTCATGCCAGCACTTCCTGTACATTTTGAAATGAGAGGTTTCATACCTGAACTTCCAAATTTCAATTCTGATCTCAAATGTACATACATCCTTTAGGTTTTTTTTCCCATATCACATTTCACTTGGCTAGAAATCTTCTATTTTATGCAGATCCCTAAGAACAGCAGTAAAACAGCTGAAAAACACCTTCTGTCATAATCAGGCCAGCAGAAGCCCAACTGTTTTACACAGACTTGTGCCCAAACAGGAGGCCAGATAACCACCCTGTTCCCACCATTTACATAGTCATTTTTGGAGTATCCTGGCACTCGAGGCATGCTACCTGCCACACAGACACAGGAGAAAGAGATGGCATTGCCTCAAAGTGCTTGCAGGTAAAGGAGAGGACAAGAAACAGTGGGCAGATAAAGTACTATAATACTGGTATTATAATATGGCAATACTATTTCCTAGGGACAAAGGTCCAAGCTCACCACTGACCTAAGTTTTGTGAGAGCTTTATTTTTCTAAAGTCACAAGTGGATTTTCAGACTGGAGTAGGATTAAAACTAGCACTGGAGATGCACAGACTATTCCTCTCAAATGTGGCAGGCAGCCTGCAATAAACACTGACTTCTGCCGGGTCCTTGGATAAGGGAATAGAAGTGTCTTTACCAAAGTGTAATTAAAAACAATGTTTTGGTTGGACTGAGCTGTGCTTCATGGTTTGCCTTCAGGGGGAAGAGACATAGGAAGAGAAGCATAAACCCCAGTGTATAACCCTCTATCCCCCAAATGTACATTGAATTTATGTGGACGAGGCCAAGAGAGCCATTCCCCTAAATCCCTCAGTCTAATCTGCCAACATCCCCAAGCCACCATGAGATAAATACAAGGAGCAGAGAATGAACCACATCTGCAGCTTCTCAGCTCCTTATTCAGAGCATGAGCCTACATGACCCACATCCCTTGTCACCCCCTTGCCTTTCCTGCCCTGCAGCTCTTGTACTTCTGAATTCAGCTGGCAATATACTGTTATATATATGTATGTATGTATGTATGTATTCTGTGGCCCATAGCATGTCACAATGGCTTTAGTCCCTCCCGAAAAAATGCAATGCCAAAAGCAACACTGCACAAATAAACCCACCTCCATCTATGCTTTCTGCTTAAAAGCTATTACATGGTGTTTCCTTTTCAAACTTCAGTAGTCAGACTCATAAAATGAGCCTATCAGCTGATGTTGATTACTGACTGAATGAAATTAGCTAAAATACAAATATTCGCATGGCCTCAGCCTAAGTTTTCAAGAAGTTTTATTAAGATCAAGGATCGACAGACTAACAGTTAAGCCAAATCTAGGAAAATTATTTTTTTATACAGATAATGATTCCACTACAAAATCTGCGACTCAAGTGCATCTGCCCTAAGAGCCTAGACACAGAACTATAAACACAAATGGAAGTTACTTAAGTTCATCTAAGACAGAAAGAAAAGCAATTAAATGCACATAGAATGTATATTTGACTGTTATTTTTAACTGTATGACATTTACCAATCCAGGGCAGAGGCAAAGAAGTAGAGGCAGGGGCTGAAAAACACAGCAGACAGTGTGGGGAGGAAAATGAGAAGGATGAAAAAGTAGTAGTACCATGCCCTGGTTATTCAAAGACTGGAAACCACTGGTTTTGCACGCTCAGATCTCCTGTCTCTGTACACTACAAGTCTCAACTTCCTTCTTCCCACCATTCCTTCTCTTGGTCTGGGTTTACCACCCCTATCTACAGTTCTCTGCACCTTGTTCCCAAGCTTTGTCATCTATGACCCCACAAATCCTTTGTCTCAATTCTCTGCTCTTCAATTTCTCCATGTCTCCATCACCAGTACTTCTCAGTTCTAGTCCCACAATTTCTTATCACCATGCAAGTGAATTAAGCAGTTTCCTCCTCCACCCTTCCATGGCATCACCAGGCACACTCTGCCACCGAAGACACAGTTGAGAAAGTCTTCAATTCTCCGTCCTTATATGCTCACTGTAGAAGCTACACCTTGAAAGAACTGCAGGTAAAGTCCACTCAGCCCATCAGCCACCAACTGCAGTGCTCTCATCCTTCCCAGGAAAGGGAGCAGTTGCAGGGGTGCAGGGATGTTCAGCATGCCTTGTGCTGAGAGCATCTTCAGCGAGGGCAGTGGTCAAGTGCTCAACAATTCCTTTCCCAAGAGCACACACCCTGAGCATTGCGACAAAATTATAATGGAGATAAGTTCCGGAAGATTGTCAGAGGCTTAACATAAGGCACACCCCCATCACAAGACTGATCCCAAGCCAAATATCTTTTCCCTGCTCCGAAACACGATGCCACAAGAATTCAAGTCTCAAAGAAAGTGCTTTTTAACATAGCCAAAAAATTTCAGATTCCCAGAAAGATCAAGATCTCCTAATATAGGATGTATACCTAAACCATCTTCACCAAATGCCTGGTCAAAGAACCACCAAAGTTTTCTTCTTACCATGTTCTCAGAAATAACCGAACCATCTAATCTGGAACTTCCCAAAGACAGTCTGTCTTCAGCAGACACTCAACCTGGAAAATAATCAGCCTAGGCTTAAGCTTAGCAAATGCATAAGCACCTGACAGCAGAGCACTGTACTAGAAAGCACTAGGTAATTTTAATTGTAGACAACATTGCTGCCTATGATAAAATAACAACTTCTTCAAGGGCTCTGGCATGCTTCAGGGTGGACACTTGGGCAAAAAATCCTAATTCTGCAAAGTATAGTCTGTGGATTCAACCCTGCAAACATGCAGGGAGGCACCTTTATTTGTGAGGGAAAACAAATTTAGGCAAGCTCACCGTCTCCAGGCTTTGGTGCAGGGCACAGAAGTGCTGCCAGCTTGGGGAATCACCCTGATGTCACATACCTGGTTCTAGAAAACCTTCATTTTCACATCTGCAGTGAAATAATGTACAGTTTGGCAATCACATTCACCAAATACTCCTGGCCATCTCTGCAGAACACCGTTGTGTCCATATTTATCCACTGAAATGTATGCAGGATTGGGCCCTCCACCAGCTGACAGCTCTCAGAATCAGACGTGGATCAGAGCTGGCTATGTCTGGACACTGTGAACTATAATTATTTAGTACCACCAAACTAAACCCACAGGTTAGTGCATTAACATCTCACACTAGCGTAAATGAGATAATTTTCCAATTCAAGAGGCAACCACTTGTTGAACTGAATGCTCAGGTTGGCTGTGCCCATCCAAGACATCCCTAGAGCCCTTCTGGAGGTTTAGCGCCATGAAAAGATCCAAGTTCCTCTGCTGATTGTAATGCTTATAACCGCTAATTATTTCTGAGTCACTTGAGTGAAAGTAAGCTGCCATCCTGCAGACAGCTAAGAAGTACGGAGCAAAGTTTCTGGATGAGCATGCTTGTTAATTGACAAATCAGGCTAGTAACCATAGAGGAAAACACCACGGCACAAGTCCGTGTGAACCCGGTGCTGCCGTTCAGCCGTGGATTTAACATTTACCCCATTCCACACACGGAAGGAAACACGCGGGAGTCCTGCGCAGGGCTGCTGCAGCAGCAGGGCTCTCCCAGCACACGACACAACCTCTGCTCCCCACAGGAGCTTTCGCCCATTCAAAAACCCCACTGGTCCTACTGGAAGTTTTCCTTTCCACCGTCCGGTCGCATCGCAGATCCTGTTCCAGTGTAGCCTACATGAACCCCCAAAATCAGGAAAAGTCCAACCACACCAAAACAAGATGGGGAGGAGGACTGCTTAGGGGGCAACTTATTTTCGCGAACGGAGGGGCCCGCCCGGCCGGAACCCGCCAGCCCGGCCGGGACAGACACGCCGCACATACCGTGTTCCCCACGGAAACTTTCCCGCGGCAAGGCCGATGCCACCCCGCACCACCGGGCGCGTCCGTCACCCCCGCGGAGCGTGGGGCGGCGCGGAGCTGTCCCCGGCCGCCGCCGCGGGGGTCACGCGTGGCCGAGCATCGCGCGTGGGTGCCCCGGACGGGCGCCCCACGGGACGGAGGCAGGGTCGGGGCCGCACGGCCGCGCGTTACCTGGGGTGCCGGTGCTGCGGGAGCGCGGCGGGGAAGCCCCAGCCACCGCCGCCGCCGCCGCCGCTGCTGCTGCTGCTGCTGTCCGCGGTGGCCACCTGGGCGCGGGAACCGCCGCCGGTGCTGGTGCCGGTGCCGCCGAGCTGGATGCCGCCGCTTTTCCGGTGCCTGCCGGTGCCGCTGCGGCAGCGGCCGCCGCTGCTCCAGCCGCGCAGGAGGCCGGCCTCGGGAGCCGGCAAACTCTTCCTTGCCGACGAGGAGCCGGGGACACTGCCCGCCTCCTGCCTGCCGCCGGTGCCGGTGCCCTGTCTCATGGTGCGCGGGGCCGCCGCATGCCGCGCTGCCGCCGCCCCGGGCGCCGCGGGACCCACGCGCGCCGGGGCCAGGGGCTCCGCCGGCACCGGGAGGCCGCCGGGATCCCGGGCTGCTGCGGGGGGGTGCGGAGGCCAGGGGCCGGGGGGGCTGCTGGCTGGGGCTCCCGCTGGGGCATTAAGTTGGACGCGCGGCCGGGAGAGGCAGGGCGGGCGCGGGGGCTGCGGGGCCGATAGTTCTCCGCGAAGTTGGAGCCCGGCGGGCGAGGCGGGGGCATCCTCTCCGCCGGCCCTTCATCGCCGCCCGCTGCCGCCTCCCCTCGCCTGCCCCCGCCGCCGGGCCACCGCCCCGCGCCCTCAGCCGGCGGCGCTGCGGGGGCGCGCTCCGCGCCCCGCGCCCATGGGCGCAGCCGCGGCCCCGGCGGCAGAGGATCTCCCGCGCCGGCTTCCTCCGCTGCTCGCTCGCCTTCTCCGGCAGGGAGCGGGGGGAGCTGGGGGGGGACGGGGGGAGGGGGGATTGAGGGCCGGGGGAGCCCAAACGCGTGGCTGTTGCTCGAAATGGGTCAGGGAGGGGGAAAGAGACCCTGGCGCTAGGCGCTCCCCTACCCGCGGTGGGCGCCGGGAGGGCCGGGCTGGGGCGATGGGTAGCGAGAGGGCTGCGGAGGAGCTCTCCCGCCCCGGCTCCTGTGCACAAGTGCAGGGAATGTTCCACTGACCTACATATTTTTCCAAACATACGTGACCTTTTTTTTTCTCTCTCTCTCTCTCGTTCTGTGGGAGGAGACAGGCGAGGATCCAAGAAAAGGAGAAGCTGGAAAGAGAACGAAAGGGGAAGCAGGGGAAAAAAAGCCCTCAACCAAAGAGCCAGCCCCGCATCAAGGATGGTTTCACACCGCCGCCGCGAGCGAACCCCGGCGTGCCCACGTTTACATATGTCTGTAGCGACATCCCTGCTCTCACCGGCGGCCGCCCCGGTAACCTGACCCCGGGAGCCTCCGCCGGTGCCGCCGGCCCCGCCGGGCAGAACTGCGCCCGGTGCCCGGCCACGGCTCCCGGGGCGATCCGGCGGGACCCCTGCGCGGCTCCGCTCGGCGGGTTGGGGACGCCTTCCCCGCTCGGCCCCCGGCTCGGGGGTGATCCCGCGCCCTGTCCGTGCCCGCTGTCCTGGCGGTGGTGGCGGCCGGAGCCGGGCCGGAGCGAGGCACGGCACCGCGCTGCCCCGGGGCAGGCTCACGGCCTCGCCGGGCATAGGCAGGAGCTCCCGATCTGGTTATGCAACGGCGCGCAGGCAATTGGAGCAAAACCTTGACAGAGAGCGTTTTTTTTTTTTTCCTTGTTTCAAAGTAGGTCATTCTTTTTATTCCCTGTTTTGCCTTTTTTTTTTTTTTTTTGCCTTTTTTTGCCTATGTTTTTTCCTTAATACTCGTCCTGCAAAGTGGCCAGTAAGAGAGAAGGCGGTGTGCTCGAGCCGGGTAGGAGCTGGCGATCGAAGCCTTGCTCTTACCTCGACTGACACTCCTGCCGGCTTCTGGCGGCGGCTCCAGCGGGGTCCGGCGTTGCCCTTCTTCCCCAAGGAAGGTAGAAGTGGCCGGGGAGCGGGGGCACGGCTCGGTCAGCTCCCGCCGCTCCCCCCGCCGCTCCCGGTCCCGCTCCCCGCCCCTCCCGCCGAAGCAGCCCCGGGAGCCGCGTTCCCCGGGCCCCCGGCTATTGCCCCCTGCCCGCTGTCGCCCTCGCACCGCCAATGGACCCGGGGCTTGTTGGCACTGCTGGCAGACACCTCTTCCACCGGCAGCAGGGGTTTCTCCCCGAGATACAGTATTTGCTTTCAGGAGAATTGTATATTTTTCTGTTCAGAGGAGGGATTTGTTGGGGAGGGGAAGCCCCCGTATCGTGGTGCAAGCTCTGTCCCCACCAAAAGGCCTGACTGCACAGCCATGCCTCTTCCAGCAGAGTTTGTGTGGCGGGCAATGTTTCCCCATCTCCCCTGATGCCTCCCTTTTTAAAGACACGCTAATCCTCGCAAAATACCCACCAGCAGAGAACACTCTGCCCACTCCGGGTGTGCGTGTGTGGGCGCAGCATGTGGACTGATGGTTGCTCCAGCTACCTGGCTCCTGTGAGGAGTTGTGCTGCTTCTCCCGCTACCCCCACCACCCAGGTCACCCAGTTACCCCCCTGTGATGTCCGCCTCCCGCCATACACCTTATCCAGCCAGTTATTTGATCCAATTCAATCCCCAGTGCAAATGTAAGTAGCTACAAAGTATGGAAAAATGTTGCGCTCCTTTGCTGAGCGCTTTTACGCCATACTTTACACAACAGGCATGACTAATGTTGAAAGGGTAAAGTTGTTTACTTTTAACCAAGATTAAATACAAAACTTTAAAAAGCTCCTCCCTTCCTTTGGATGAAACCCAGCATTTTTTCCCATTTGGAAATTGTCAAACAGTGGTTAAACAATCCTTTGGCAAACAAGTAGTGCCTGAGGGAATAAAGCATCAGATACATGGGGAGTGGAATAAAAGACATTTCTGTTCCTGAGGTACTTTTCTTGTGTTGCACAATGAAGTATAACATAAAATCTTCAAGCCTTGTAAGGTTAGAGAAAAGGAACTTCCCATGATTATATACACTACATGATTTGATATTCCAGTCCTTTTGAAAACCTACCAAAATTCTTTCCCCAAACCAACCCTTTGCTTTCAGAAGCTGGGAAACCAAGCACCTTAAGGAAAATACCAGGCTGAGAAATGCAATCAGAGAAACACAGGGGTGCATGTACAAAATTACATCTTTACCGTGCTGTGTTTCAGCGTTTCCCCTGTGAATTTCTAAGGACTCCATTGCACAAGTGAAGAAGTGAGACTGGTTGAGGTTTGTTTCTTAATTCATTCCCTAGGTTACCGGTGTAAACTTTAATTAGGACAACAAAAAGCAGAGTGGCTGAGGGTGAGGCAGGCTTTTCCCAGCTCATACCTGAACCTCGTTGTGAAATACCAGCCATTCAAAACACACAGCCTTTCTCTCTGTCCAGTGACACATGGAAAATAACCAAATGCTGTGAATACCAAGTTTGGGTTGGAAATTAACCAAAGGGTTATGCTAGATGCTACATGTAAGAACTTTAGGCAAGGAGCCCAGCGTTCAGTTTTAAAGAATGAAATCTTTTAATAATAATGAAATACTAATAAGCAACTTTTCAGACACCAGGAGCCTGTGATCCAAAGACACAATCCCTTTTGTTTCGACGAGAATAGGCTGGCCAACCTTCACGGCCCAGAAACAAGGCAACAGGGTTTTCAATAGGCCATGAACCATGGGCTAGGTGTCTCCCAGGCTGGAGGGCCAAGGGGAAGAGCCTGAGACGACAGCAGTGCCCCAGGGATCCTGCTGCTCCATTGTGGCAAGACCATGGGAGGGATTTGGGGTTGGGTGTGAGTTCAACCCAGATGGACTGAGTTTAACTCTGCTGGTTTGCTTTCTCTTGCTGCCAAGAGTTAAGATTATGAGGTGCTGCTGCTGCAAGGTGTAACCCTTGGCACAGGGGCTATCTAGACATCCCTTGGCTCCAGAAGTGGAGCCTGGCTGCCACAATCTGGAAGCAGAGGTCTTCCAAGTACCTAAAGGGGGCCTACAAGAGAGCAGTAGAGTCACTTTTTGCAAGAGCATGTAGTGCTAGGACAAGGTGTAATGGCTTTAAAATGAGAGAGGACAGGTTTAGATGAGATATTAGGTGAAATTTTTTTACTGTGAAGATGGTGAGGTGCTAAAACATCGCCCAGAGAAGGTGTGGATGCCACATCCCTCGCAGTGTTCAAGGCCAGGTAGGATGGGGCTTTGAGCAACCTTGTCTAATGGAAGATGTCCCTGCCCATGGCAGGATGATATTTAAGGTACTTTCAAACCCAAAAGGTTCTGTGATGATTCTATGATTCTCTGTGCTATATAAAGGCTTTTAATTTTCAGCAGACACCAGTAGAGGTTGGGGGGAAATAGGATGCCATTTGCAGCCCATAATTGAAATATGAAGCCTACTTTGGATTAGTGTTTGCATAGAAGTAAGTAGGTTTCTCCCAAATAATCATCCTCTGATCAAAATAAATGGCAATAGTGGTGCAAAAATCAGAGATGGCACTGTAGGGGAGAGGACCATGATGGAAAAAAATAAAGGACCCTCAAAGACCTGACCAAATTCCACTGAATATGAAACTGTTCTCTTT
The DNA here is from genome assembly GCF_000738735.6 of Corvus cornix cornix. Lineage (NCBI taxonomy): Eukaryota > Metazoa > Chordata > Aves > Passeriformes > Corvidae > Corvus > Corvus cornix. The sequence goes on along the minus strand of NC_046332.1, from coordinate 87,728,999 downwards.
AGTTTTCAAGAAAGTTAGAAGAGGGAGAAGGATTAATTTGATTAATATTAATTAAGGGGCAAGACAGACTTTGGGCCACTTGTTTTCCTACCTTCCATGTTGAAAGCGAGAGCACCAGGAACAAATAAATAGCAAATAAATCTAATGTCTCCTGTTAGTTGGAGGAGTCACACCATCTGTGTCTGCTGGGAGCTCTGCGCTTCTTCCCAGACAGGCTGGCTGGGGGAGGCGAGCATGGGAGCACAAGGACAGATGTGAGGAGCTCCTTCTTTGGGTAATATACTTCTGTAACCAATTCTGTTAGAAATTTCTGCAGGGAGGAATAGTCTTCTGGGGATCAGCATTATTTTTCATTCTGTGGCTCGCAGCTTCCTGAGGGAGGGAGAGGTAGCGCATACCTATCAGTCAGCAGCACAGTCTCCAAATGAGGGAAAAGCAGAGAGATGCCACAGTGAAATGGACTTCAGATGCATCCTACTGGAGATGCCCCAAGCGCTGGAGTAGGATGTCTGATGGGTCTTCAGGATCTCTTCCCCTAGAAGACCAAACTCCTTGTTTTTCTGCATGATTATTACAAGAGAAGAGCCAATTTGCTGATTTGAACTTCCTTCAGTCAGATCTGGTTTGAAAAAAACTCCTTTGCTATGGTTTTCATGGAAGAACTTAACCAGGTGTACAAACTACCTGAGCATTTGACTTAGCTCATCCAAAAAAGGGGTTGTAAGTTCCCTTTAAGTGGTAAATGCAAGGAGTGGGGAGGAAGAAGGTGTGGGTTGAAAAATTAGTTGCTGAACATTGAATAGACTTGCTGCCTGGAAGGGCTGGAATTGCTGCTGGGTGCCTGGAAAGCCCTAAAGCTTGCTGTCTGGCAATCTTGTGGCTGAGCATTTGCATCTTTTCTGGGAAGAACTTCTAGACAGCACAAACTGTATGTGTGCACTCAATTGCCACAGACCATACTGTATGTGTGCGTGTGTCAGCCTGGTGAGCCAAAGCTCAAGGCTGTGGAAATAATTCCTCCTTGTGTGGGAAAGAGATGAGCCACTTCTGGCTGACAGTGGTCTATGTACCATGTACCTCTTGGCCCGTACAAGACCTTTGGTTCCCTCACAGCAAAATGGGAATACATCTCATGGGAATACATCCAGTTCCAATGTGACTGTGCTGGTTAATAGGAATAAGAAACTATGCCATGTCTGTGCCTGGGAAAAAGGCTCTGGTCTCAAATCAGGCTGGTGGAGCTTGTTCAGATTTGAGAGCTGTTCAAGTAAAGGAAGTTCGAACTCAAACCCAGGAGTAAGGGATCTGCTATTTTTGCTCTGGAAGTCCCAGTGAAATGGAAGATAATAAGGGGTTGTAGTGCCACAACTGAATTAAGAACATCTGGGAGAAGTCTGAATGCAAACGCAGCATCTTTGTCTTTACCTTGACTGAGAACAAAAGACTATTGCTAATAGTTATTACATTTTACATCTTACGTTATTATTGCACTGTGTTAGTACTTTTCTGGCAGGCACATATCCCTGTGGACCTGCATAAATATTTTAATTCCTAGCCAGTTTTACAGAGACCTTCTACCTCATCCAGAAGCTCTTGATAAGCAGAAGGAAGGTGTAGAGAACTGTTGCCTCTCTCCTTACAAGAAACAGCCCGATCCCGATCTCCAGTGATTTCAGCAGAACCTGGATTAGGCCTGGATTTCATCATCACAGTCAGGATTCCACAGTTTTTCAAATCATTTTGATAATTGCTCTCCTTCCTCTTTTTTCCTGGTACCATTTTTGCTCACACATTTGGAGTTATACTACTCACCACCACACACTCGCCCTTTTAAATTCTTCTCAGCTTGCTGTGATTCCGTGTACCACTCTACCCTTGCACCTACCTTAAGCTCATGATGCTGTTGTTAGTCACAACACTTGCTACTAGAAACATGGAGAATTTAAATGTGAAAGTTTAGTTAATAACAAAAGAAATATAAAGAAATGTTCAAACTCAGGGGTATATGAATCTGCCCACATATATACAGCTCTGTCATCTATGATTCTCAAAGCAGTAAACAACTATCAATATCAAGACAGTGTGAAAGTCTGAATTTATCTGCTGTTATCAGATTCATCTCTTAATTGTGTCTTTCAATCTTTTTTAAACTACTGCAGTCCATAGGCACTAGATGTCAATGAGGCCCTGGGAGTGTTCTGCCATGTACTCATCCATGTTCAAACAGCTACTAAATTCCTGGTAACAATTTTAAAAAAACCTCCTAAATTAAACCATGCATTTAAAAACTATTTACTTTGCTGTTTTAAACTCTTAGTTTGAGCATAATGATACAGTTAAAAAAAACCTTCAGAAAACTTTTTTCCTTTAAACTAGATTATTTCCTTTCTCTATTGTCAATGAAAATGGGTGAGTTCATGGACTGCTCTTCCTTTTTTGTTGCTGTCAGCTCCTCATACTCATATTGATGCAAATGTGGTTCTGATTTCTTTGTGACTGCCCCAGGAGAGTGTCAAAATACAAAAAATTCCAATTTCAGTCATGCAAAATCAGGTGAGGTGTTTGCTTGATTTTGCAAAGTCAGAGATGTGGCTGTAAGGATTTGGAAGGTGCATTTGACCTCCATCTCTAGGACAGGCAGTGCCCAGCAGAGGCTATGATATTCCCCTTCCACAGAGCATTGCAGGAGAGAAGGAAGCAGAGGAAAAGAAGGTGTTAAAAAGGTAAATATTGACTCAAAGAAAGGAGACATAAAGGAGAATGTGGGAGAACTGTAAATGAGCCAGAGAGGATGGAGAAAAATTCTTCAGCAACTGTAATTAGGTTAGATTTCAGAAGTAATTGCAGTGTTCCGGCATCAGCAGATACTGTAGGCAATGTTTGCCCTCAGCTCTGTTTGCTGAGAAGGCGGTGAGTTGTTTCAGCCTGCAGGGCCTGATCCTGATGTGGTGGCACCGATTGCACACAGACACGAGTCCAGTGAGGCAGCCAGTGTCCTCCCTCTACATGCCACTGGGAGCAGCCAGAAGGTTTGCAGAGAATGGAAGTGGTGAGTGCAGAGACAAAACCACAGTGGTATGTGTGGATGCAAACACACAGCCTAAGTGAGGAGTATGTATCTAATTGAGCTGCTGGTGCAAAAGTGTGTTAGCAATTTAATACTGAATAAAAGATGTTTAGATTGTCACCAGTGTCTGGCTGATGCTGCCACCTCTGCAGAGGTCATGGTGAGGCTGGGCTAGTGCCTACCTCTCATCACAGGCTGGAGCGGTAAGTGGGATGCAGAAACTGCATTGCCCTCCGGTTCTTTTCAGATAAAATTCTCCTGTGTAAAACCAGATTATATAGGCTTTCTGCAGGGAGAATAGATTTCACCTCTAAGTCTTCTGCAGACATTTTACATTAGCAGTTCATGCGCCATCAGAAAATCAATTACCATTGGTATTACATGCAGATGAACAGTGCAGAGTAACGGAGAATTCATTTTACACAATGCTTTTAATAAAAAGCTAAATAGAGCAAAATATTTTCCAAAGGGCTATTTATAGGATCTGTGTAGGAAGTATGTCTCCAAGGGGAAGTTTGCACCTTTGTGATTTGGATGAGGAGTGAGTGTCAGCATTCTTAATGCTAACATTGGTCAAGAACATATTTCTGTCAGGCTGGACTGTAGATGAGAGCAGTCCATCATCTATAGTACAATGGCTGTCACTTCACATGGAAAAACACTTTTTCTTTTAAAAACAAGGGTTTCACACGCTGTGTTGTTGTAGTGCCAGTTGTTGCAAGACCCTAAAATAACTGAATTACTGTTTCATTCTTGACACTCTTATCATCTTTTCCTGTTCTTGATGCCAGAACAGTTTGCCGATTAGGTTTGCTGCATGTATTTCAGTAAATCATTTACTTCAGCACCTCTTTACAAACAGACATTTCTGCAATAGCAGCCCTACTCCTACCTGAGTTTGGGTATGTATCTGGGGCAAAGCAAGGGACTCAGGTGGTTTTATCAGGAAGCAATTATGAAAATAAGAACAGAAATTCAGGGCCAGACCAAAGTATGCTGCCTCTAACTGTGGCCAGAAAGAGAAGTCTGAGGAAGTGAATAAGAGTAGCACAAGCATGCACTTCCCTGGAGTGCTTTCTCAGCCATCAATAGTTTATGCTCAGAAGTTTCCCATATGCCCATGTAACCATTATAGGCAACATCTTCCTGCAGGGAACCCCACAGCTTAACTATGTACTTTATGAAGAGCCATCTGGTTTTGCTCAATTTGAACCTGCTGGTGTTATTTGGTACCTTTTTGTTCTTGGATTGGAAGAGAAGGAGAACAATCAGTCTCTCTTCACCCTCTTTATGCTATTTGTGGTTTTATAGACATATGCCATATTCTCTCTCAGTCATCACTCTTCAAGTATGGAAATTGCTCCATATTTTTGATCATCCTTGTGATTCTTCTCTGAATGTTTTCTACTACATTTCCTTTAAGGTGAGGACTAGGACTGCGTGTAGTGCTCAAAAGGCAATCTAACTGCACACACACTAAATATTTACAGGTGCACGATGGTGTTCTTGCTTTTCCTTCCCTAATATTTGATAGCACAGGGCTGTGGCTCTTGTTTCTTTAAGACCTTCTGAGATGCATGGTACAGTTCAGTTACATGAGCTCAAGAACAGTTCTTTCTGCTTACCTTTTATTTTTTAAATGGCCCGGATGAATCCAAAATAATAGAAATTTGTCTTAATTTATCTACATATTTCACTCTATTAAAAGAAAAGAATGGCTAGAATGTTGCTAAAGAGAAAATGTATTCTTATTCATTATAACTTCCAAGATTTCTGAAGGGGCTATATTTAAGTATGTATGCAAAAAACAGCCATGCTGGGAGGGGAAGGGGGATCAATCACAGAAAGCTTGAACAGCAAAAGGAAATGTTTCAAAATGTTCTAAACTTGTGAAAATAAAGTATGACAGGATAGAATAGAATAATAAAAAGAAATCCTTTGACAATTTCCTTGCAATAGAATATACTCCCTGCTTTTAAATGTTTTTGTTAGAGCTAAAACTGATGAAACCATGAGAACAACTAAAATAGATTAATCCTTCTGCCAGCTGCTATTGCAATCTATTACTTGCAGGAAGGAAGCCTGTTTGTTTAAAAATATCCTCCCTGCCCTTAAAGATGCAGTGAGATGTTTGCATTACTTGAAATTGGTTGTAAATATCATAATTACCCAGTTCCTTTTTCATTTCGCAATCCTTGCCAGGTGTATTATTACAAGTCTCATAAGTTTAATCTGATCTGTGCTGCTACTGCTAATATGTCACTGATATGGCACTATAGAAAACCAGCAATGATGACCTAAGTCTCAGTCCAATGTTTCCTACTTCCAGGGTAACCAATACCTATTTCCCACTTGGTTCCACCAAGCAAACCACAAAACCCTCCAAATTCCCCAGCTGATGCCCACCCTCAGGTTTTCCACTATTTCCTCCTGCAGCGCCGGCCTGTACCTGCTGCCACCACCCTGGGATTAGTTTGACAACCTCAAGCGAAGTGACATGGGGTACAAATATTGAACTTATGCCTTAAAATACCTTTCCAAAGTTGTGCCTAAGTATCTCCAGATGCTTTATGAGAGTGAGTGAAATGGCCTGAAAATTTCATTTCAATTAAAATAAGCTCTGCTCCAGGTCTTCTTGCAGTAATCAGCAGTGGCATTCAGCTTTCAAAAGCTGATGTTAATGCTTCATTGGCATGAGTGTCCTGGCCTGTTCGCTACTTCTGAGAAGCACAAACAGCTCTGGTCTGCATCACAAAAACAGAACTTCATATTTTTGAAACCTTTGATCTGAAAATTTGCTACCCTTACCACTTCAGCTTGGCTTATATACTTGGAGCTCTTCCATGGAGATACAGACATTTCTTTGGGGCATGATGAGCTTTTGACTTTTGCCTTTCTTTGATTATTTTTTTAGATAGAGAGCAAAGATCTTTTCTGTGAGCATGCCTGCCCCAGGCAGCCACTATTCACAGTGGAAGCTGAGTAACATTTTGCTATTCAAACAGAAATCTGAGTGTGTTGTACAATTGCAACAATACGAGACCGACATGGCAAGATGGCATGGAGCCATTCATTCCTGCCTGGAAAAGAAGGAGGCTTTTGGAAAGGCAGGTAGAGAGAAGGGTATTGGCAGTATATTAGCAAGGCATGAAGCAAGGGTGAAGAGGCCATTGAAGAACATGTGGGGTGTTGAGAAAAGGAGAGAGCAAGAAGATGGGATGAGATGCACAGAAGTCTGGTGGGAGGTATGGGCTAAGACTTGCAGGGATTTGGTGTGACCTGGTGATGTAAGCACTTTGCTGAGGCCCTGGATACTTCGGGGTAAGTCTTAAGTTCAGTGAGCTGCTTTATTGCCACTGGAAAGCCACTTCACCTCCTCACCTCTCAGATTTTCCCCCCATCTCTTCCTACTCATCGGATCAGCATCAATAAAGAATTGTCAAGAGAGGGGGAAAAGAAAGAGAATTTTTTCTGTAACTGAATGATGAGATCATGGGACCTGAGTCAAAAGATGACATGATTCTGTGTGGTTTAGGGGAAAGAGATAAGACAACTTTAGCTCCCTTCAGAAGATCTGACATTGTTATGTTCTAAGCTCTAAATGCAGATACATGATCCTAGGGATAAGGTACAGAACATGCAGCATGCAGCCAGCATGACAAAATCATTGCCAGGTAGAGATAAACGCAGCACAGCCAAATAACGCCCCCCTCTTGGTCTTTAGCTGCTAAAGAAGGATGGGGTGTTGAGAAACCCCTCCTGTTTGATGGGACAGAGCACAATCAGCTAAACTGATCCTTTAGTAATACTTAGGGAGACACACATGCTGGTGCTGCTTTGTGTTTATTTTTTGTTTTAATAATCAAAATCAGCTATGTCCTTGTGGATGTACTTGAGTTTGTTTTCAATTCTCATGTATGTGATGATACACCTTATCTTGCTCTGGTGGATTAGTTTGTTTATACAAGCTTGGCACAGCGAGGAAGCACTGCAGTCTGAGCCTTGGATCCCAACCACATTCTTCATTGAAATGGTACCACACACTAGCACCCCAGTCCTGGGTGCTGCACCCATGCCCCCTCAGAGCCAGATGTCAATGCCAGGACTCAAGATTTAATCAGTGTTAGAGACTTTCAGACAATGACTCCAATATATCTGGAAATTGCAAGCTGTTTCTGTAAATGTAGCCATAGTGTATCTCTTTTCAGAGAAGCCGTGTCCAGTATTTAAAAAATCTTCTAAAGTCAGAAAAAAGCTTATGTGCAACCTCAGGAACCCACTTGGTTGTCAACAGCTAGTCAGGCTTCCTGATGCCAAAAACAGTCCCTCTCTGTACCAAGAAGGGAGCTCCCAGCTGATGTCATGAAGGAAATAGAGCAAACTGTATACATCTGAAAGCACTGAGCTCTCCCAAAGCAATTGTTTCTTTCAGATGAGGAAGAGCTATGGACTGGTGTAGGGAAAATCTGGGACTCCTAAACATACCAAATCCATCCAGCATAGATCAATTTTTAATAACACTATAGACTTTAGCTGATATTATGAATGAATTAAGCTCCCAATTCAAAGAATCCAAATTGTGTCTACCTGTCTACCTAAGCTTCTGCAACAGCCACTGGAGACCTAAAGCCTACTTCTAATGCAGCCAGGGTAGTTCAGCTAAGCAAGTGGTGGAGTTTACCTTCTAACAATATGAATTTTTGCTCTTAACTCCATTCCCTGTTGACTAAACTTCCATTGACTGTAGTGGAAGCTTAGACATGTAGATCACATAGGGATATCTGTATTGCATTCAACCAAATTTAGGCATCCCAATCAGCAGCTAAATCCAGCTCTATAAGGTTTATTAGGTCAGACTCATCTGAGCAGGTGAATGGCCTCCTGTTCTGCATCCATTACCTCAGTGCAGAACTTCTCATATTGTCAAGACTGAACATTGAAGTGACAGGTCTGAAAACAGAATAAATTGCTTCAGAATATGCTTTATATAGATGAAATGCATTTGAACTTTCAGATTCATGAGAACTAAAATTAAATGTCTGAAAGAACACCTGAATGCACCATCCAAAGAATGTGATCCTGAAAATGCAGTCGTTAAAATGACAGGGCTGATTGCCACCAACACTTACCAGAGAGGCTGAACTAGACCAAAGTTAAGGTCCATTCAACCTCACACAGTTTTCAATGCAGACAGTCAGGAGACAGTCCAAAAAAAGAGTGATCCTTCCCAGTCTGCACCATTACAAGTTAAGCAATCAACAACCACTTGGGTATGTTGTATGCTGAAGAATGCATCCAGACAACTTTGTGTAGTGCCCCTCTCTCCTCCATGAAGTAATTCAAACCCTTTTGGAATCTGTTCCTGTCTTGAAACCCCATAACATACACTTCTTCAGAATGAGAAATTCAGGACCTACTGCTGTGGCACTAAGCTCCACAATTTAAATATGCTCTGTGCAAAATCCTTTGCATTCCCTTGATTTTCTTCCACTGTGTTTCTCAGAGGTGCTGCCTTGTTCTAGCATCAGATGAAATAATGAACTGCCTTTCCCCACTCACCTTCTCCATCACTTTTCAGATTTTATAGACGTCTATTGTAGTCTGTCTCTGCCAGAACAAATGTTGTTTATAACAGCTGCAAATGTTTGAAAAGATACCAGTTTGTATGATAATCAACTCTAACAACCTAAGCAAGAGCTCACTGTAGAAAGACACATCTAATGAATACAAAATAGCTAGGGAAAAAGTAATCACCTTTAGAGATCTAATACTGGATTTTGTCCCAATAAAGTCCTTTGTTTTGGTCAGACATTTTTAGTACATGAGTTGTTGGTTCCTGTGAAACTAGATGGAGGTTGACTGGATTCTTTTTGTCCACTTGTTTTAGTTCCCACATGAGATCCAAGGTATGAAATCCTTATCTGTTCACAAAGTTCCCTCAAAGCTGAATGCATTACTAGTGGTATCTTTAGCTTGCATTTCTAGGGAGTGAAGAAATGAGAAATACTTGTAAATGCATATTTCAAACCACTAGTTTAGATAAAGCATGTATGTAATTCACATTAACTAACAAGTTTCAGTCACTACAGGATATTATGTTTAATAGCAAGTTTTAATACAGCCATAATAAGATGCAGAACCCTAATCATCATTAACTTGCAGTTCTAGACAGAAGGTGTACATGTCTTGGTTCATATGTTGAGGAAGGTCTCCTTAGGTCATTTTGATAGATAAATGTGCTATTCAGTGATAAGATAAGGAGATGATATGATTTCCATTGTTTTATTATTCACACATTACTTAAAATGAACTGGGAAAACTAGCTTGACAAATTTCAGTTGAATTTTACTGTAAATACTTTCAATGCATTTAATAGATCTACGGAGCATTACTTACGAGAGATAATTTCAGCAGTTAACAGGAATATGGACTGAAAATTTGAATGCATATTACTGAGAGGAAGATTGGAAACTGATAGATGAGCAGGAAAAATTAGTACAAATAAATGCAGCATAAATTACAGACAACTCAATCTCCTGTAGAACACTGATTTTTCATAATCTCTGAAGAGAAACTCTAGATCTCAAATCCTGTGTGTTGGCATAAAAGCCCTGTTTATCCTACGCAGCTCCTGTCTCTGTGTGTATGTCCAATCTATCACTGAATCACAGCTTTTCACTGAACCTGTTCTTTTGGGACGTGGTATATTATATGATAAAATTTTGAGTGGCGTATTGTTGAATAGCCCATGTTCCACTCATCAGAAACCAACCATTTAAAAGAAATTAGCTTGCTCAAGCACCTGCCTTTCTTACAGTTTTTCAAAGAATGCCCTGGTCTGGAAAAAGCTCCTGGTTCAATGTCTCACATACACAGTTAAATTAAAATACTTAATTGTGCAGAGCATTACTCAGTGCTGATCTCCCGGGGAAACAGGAACTTTATGAATGATGTCTGCTTCCCACTGTGAGGAGTAAAATTACACTGTTTAAAGAATATATGTGTTAAGCACCTAAGGCTGTTTAGAGAAGTCTGAGATCCCATAATAGACTACTGTGGTATTGTGAAAAAGAGTTTTGTGAAGCAAGGTATTTTGTTTGGAAGCTAAAAGGAAGAAATTGTGAAATAAAATGGGACAAAATAATTTTTTATTTGTTGATAAGCAATTTGCTAATTAAGAAGAAGAAAGTGGCTTTGTTGAGCTATGCTGCTGAAAAAAACCTGGGAATAAGAGTCTAGCTGTATTTTGGAGGGGAAAATGAAAACACATTTGCCAGTGTTCCATGTGCATCTCAAAAGCATGCTGATGAGTGTCAGCCCATGAACACTCCAACCCAAGTGAAGTGTGCTACCAAGTGCCAGCGGCTACCAAGTGTGATATTGAGAGCAAACCCATGGTCTGCAAGCATAGGAATATGGATTTTCTGATGAGATTCGGATGCGAGTACTTTGGGCTCAAGCAGGTGATCTAAGCATGCACCTGTACACCACTTTACGGGCAAAGGGGCTCTGCCTGCTCTGGAGGAACCCTGACTGGAGCCAACAGGCAGCTCTAGCTGGAAAGGCAGGGAGTCACTCCTGCAGAACCCTGAGTCAAGGCATAGGTGCCTCCCTCCTGTCCCCAGGAGTGGGGGGTCTGGTGTGCCTGGTATCAGAGGACAGAGGAGCACAAGTACTTTACCCAGACCTGGCTTGTCATGGCTCTGTTTCTCTCCTGGTAAACAGCCTAGTGCACAGGTACCTGCCCAGGAAATAACCCGCTTTTGAGCCACAACAAGACAAGGATAGAAAACAGTAAATGCAAGGGAGGTTTCAGAATCTTGCTGGTCTTTGGTTTTGCTCTATCTTTAGTTCATAGACCTGCCAGCCTGCAGTCCTGATAGTGCTTATTGCATTTGCAGATCTGATTCTTTCCTGGGTCCATCCTTGAACAGAACACTACTGAAGGCAGTATCATTGACATTTCCAGTGACAGCCATGCATGGGGCTGCCATAAAGCCTTGGGACAATCCAAATTTGGCCCTTTGAAAATGTTGGGGTTTTTTACTGGAGAAAAAGAGGGAAAGGTTTTCACTGGTTTGTTTTGAATGTCCAAGTGACATTACTGGGAACAAGGTGGTGTCCCAAGAAAAAAGAAATCAGAAAATCCACATTAATAATCCCACTTCAAGCCGACTTTAAACACTGTCCAGGGCAATGTCTCTATCAATAGGGATCAAGCAAGACAACTGTGCAAACACACCTGTGCTTTCTTTTAATTCTCACTTTCACCTGCAAGTCAGGAAAAGTGAAAAAATACTAATTAAAAAAACCCTGCTTGTGTAAACATTGTCTGTAAATATTTTATCAGTTTATTTTCCTTTTACTCGTGGAACATGATTAGAAGAAGTAAGGGCAGTAGAAGAAGGAGGGAAAGAGTGGGGGAATGTACCTGCAGTTTTCAAAAAAAGTATCAAGAATTTTTCCATAAGGCAGTTTTAAGCTGTAAGTGCCTTGGCAAATCTGTAATGTGATTTTCCAAGTGGTGTGCAAAATGTCATCCAAGTTTAAATCTGTAATATTGCTTTAATCTCCAGAAATTAAACAATAATGTTTGTCTTTACTGTGTTTGATCCAATCCTGCACTCCTTTCCAGAATAAGCTCCTACTGGTTTTAGTGATCTGGGCCCAGTAATGCACATTTGACTTACCCGTTTATTTACAGCTTGGATCTGTCATTGCCATTAGGTATCTAGGATACACATTTTGCGCACATACAGCACATAGAGAACATGTACTTGTAGATAGACTTTCATTGAATATGATAATGTAATGATCGCTATCCTACCTAAAGAAATGCATTTGAATTGCATACGTCTCAAGCTACCCTCCAAACACCAGATAAATACCTTCCAAAAATAGCATCACTCATTTTTCACAGCAGGTGTCATTCATCAGGTATGAGGCTGCATCTAAACGTGTTGGTAATAATAATTCAGTTTGGTGTGTGACTCCAGCTCATTACCAGCAGCCCCAGGCACCGGAGGCTAGTGAAGTCACTAGAGCAGCACAGAAATACTTAATCCTATAGCAAATATTTAGTCCTATGACATGAATATTACACAAATATTGATCCTGTAAGTTAAAAAGACTCAGAAGAACATGGCTTTTCTCCTTCAGCTGTCTGATGTGCCTCGCTGTTTGCTCACCTCTGTGGTCCTGTTTGCAGAGGTAGACCAGCTCGAGGCTGCCCACCTTACCTGATCTGGAAGGGGGTGGTGGGCACAAGAAAGGGGGAGAGGAGGGACCAGATCCTACCCGTCCACAGGCAGGACCAATGGCTGTGACTGCACCTCTCCCTGTGAAGATAGGATATGGCAAGTGTGGGATGGTCCAGTCTTCCATGCTTCTCCTGTCCCTCCTGTGGGATCTGCTCTCAGGTGGCACCCCCAAAGTGAGTTTTTTGAGCTGGGGATGATGCCCTGTCACTGCTTGTTGTGCCTTGGGCACCTTGCTGCATTGCCATGGAACACGTGGTGGTGCCATGGTTGCCGTCACCCTGAGGACACGGTGCTTGGTGTCCCCCAATTGCCATGCCACCATGGTGGCAGAGGATCCCTGCCAAAAGCTATTTTTGGCATCCCCCTGCTACATGGACAGTGCCACCACAACTAGCAGAACTGCCGATGAGCAGTGCCACCGTGAGAAGGCTAATTAGGAGTCTGCAAGGAATCTTGCTGCGTGTTTCCGCTTAATTTGTAATATTCACACTAGGCCTGACAGAAAGCCATGGAGGGGACAGGAGCATTTCCAGTGGCCTTTAATGGGTTGTTTGCCCTGGGACACTGATAATGACAGCCCTGTTTGTGCAGGCAGTGAAAGGGCTCTCCTCAGGCCCCACCAGACACCACAGCCTGTTGACCTTAATTAAATTTCATGGCACACTTGGCTCGGTCCTGCAGCAATTGCTCAGCCTTTACTTATATGCGTTGGCTAAATGGGAATGCCCTCCTAGGCGGTGGTTCACAGGGAGCCCAGGATATGAAGAGACCCTTCTACAGTGCCTTGTGCCTCTTTTCAGAGCAATATGCTAAAGATTAATTTTTTTAGCAGCATAACAGTGATAAACAATTTCTTTTCTGTTTATTACTACTCACTATTGTTACAGAAGTGTTTCCAAACTTGACTTACAACTGGTGTGTTTGTGGTGCTGCACAACACAAACAGCAGGAGCCTGTATCTTCACCCCAGGATGTTGCCACTCAGACACCTGCTGGTTTTAGTTTGAAATTTCAGTTACAGACACAAGGCAAACTGAGGTATGCTCAGGTGACAAGCCCCAGGCATGGACAGTCACCTGTAGGTGGTACATGAGGATGGGGCCCGACCCCATGCTGGTCTCTCCCCCTAGGGATGCAGGGCAGCTTTGCTGCTTGCCTATGCCTAGGGGAAGGAAGGCTGTCCTTTGCACCAAAAGTCACAGAGCAAGTGGTGGAATTACTGTCCCCGCTGTGTCCCACCACCTGACTTCTCCAGCTGAGAAGCGTGGAGGAGAGGGCGAGGGCTGGATCCCTGTCTGGCAGGTGGAAAGAAACACCTGCAAAGGCTATGCAGCAACCCCAAAGAAGCCTTTGCCCTCACTCATGCTTACAGACCACAGACCTAGAGAAAAAACTTTCTCAGTAGGTCATGAGGCTTTATCCTCCCCTGGCATCCCAGGAAATACAAACAAGATCACACCAGGTCTCCTGACATTCCTTTTCTTGGATCTTCTGGAAACAGAGATAAATTCCCCAACAACCCTTGGGGAGTCAGAAAAGGAGTACTCAGGCTTTGATCATTTCCTTGAGGGGAAAAATGTAGAGAAATGGGCAAAAGATTGTGTGCAATGCTGAAGGGATAAGAGAAGGTGAGAAGAGGAGGAGGCTGTGGTGAGGAGAGAACAAGGAAAGGTGAAGAGTGGAAGGGATGGAAAGCAGAGAACAAAGGGGAGAAGCCCTGAACATTTGAAAGAGCAGGTAAATGAGGGAGCGAGCTGAGATGGGAAAGAGAAGAGGGGCACTAACTTAAGAGAGACACGTAACAAAGGGAAGAAAAAGAAAGTCTTAGCAATGTATTAAATAGGAAAAAAGTAGGGAACGAGGAGCTAAAGAAAGACACAATCAGAAAGAGAAGACTTCCTTGTAGAGAAAGAGAGGTGAGAGCAGGCTGATTCTAAGGGAGGAAAATACTGAAATCTGAAGAAATACATTACAAGCTAGACCCACAAAAGCAGAGGCATAAACTGTAATAGAGAGCAAAAGAAAATGAAGTGGAAAAAGGAAGCAGGTGGAACAAAAGAAAACAGTGCATGTAACATAGTTTTAAAATATTGAACATAGAAGTTGGATTAAAAAAATTTTGCTGAGCTCATTTCTCTCTTTAGAACTGTACATTATGAAGTGAAACATATGTGCAGTCTGGCATTGCGGTTCAAATCCGCTTTTAATGGGTACAGATAATGAAGCTGGTGACCGTTTAAGAGCAAATGCCATTACATATGATGACCTGTAATCCACTGTAAACTCTTACCCTCTGCTTACACAAACAGACCTGGGTGCTTGAAATAAAAAGAGACTTTTATTTTTGTTCTTTTCATGTGGAGACCACTGGTCTCCTGGCCAAAGTTCACTTCCCAAAAGACAAATGGTTAAAACACTGGGCTGCAGGGTCTGTCTAGAAAGAAAACAGTTTTATTTCATATCTCCACTATTAGGAGATGTAGTAGTCTATTCTGTTTACTACCAGTGAATGGCATGTGGAGAATTACTAAACAATTTGGCAGAGGATAGTTTTTTTTTCAAGTGATAACGTGTTATGGAAGAGCTACTTGTTCCCAGCCTCCAGCCAGCTTCCTGGAAGGCTCCTTGCTCCTGCTTTGCATGCACAGGACCAGAATTGTACACTGTGCTGTGCAGGGAAAGGAACAAGCCAAGCACTCGAAGCCACCCAGTGCTGTCTCACCTGGCATGATCTGAGCACCATGCGTGCAGAGGGTGTGACTTACGCATTTACGAGAGATGGGCAAGGGCATGTGATGGGGATAGTCCTGGTGAGAGAAGAATGCAGAGCCTTTCCTCTGGCAGGGAGAGAGTTGCCAACCCCAAAAGGAGAACCCAAGGCCATAGTCTAAGCAGTGTCCTGCCCTACTCTGCAGAAAGTGTCCTTGGAAAACAGTGTGGCATGTCCCTTCTGAGTGCTGTGCTGGGCTGTGGGGCTGGAGGTCAGCTGCAAACTCAGCTCTTCATACACGTGATAATGTGAAGAAAATGTAGTGCCAAATTAGAATAAGAATGCCTTATTGCAGGTCCTGTGATTTTTAACCACTCCTCCCATGTTCACCAAACTGCTGCAGCTCCTTATGCAGTAACCAAATATGATCACATTGTGTGGCAACATTGTCCTTCTAGAATCAACTCTTCTACAGTCACCTTTGCCTCTGTCCTTCCCTCCTTCTCCCGTTCAAAAATCACCCACACTCTGGCTCCCCATCTCTCACCAGAACAAAACAGAAAAAACACCCTTTACCATGCATGCCACAAAGCAGGTCCCAATTAAAAATCTAATTTTAATGTTGTTTTAATCCTCACTGGACTTGTGAGTTGATGGCAAGAGATTGTAACAAGGATGGACAAAAGACATAGAAACCCACAAGAAAAACTAATGATGAATCATCGTTTGAAGGGTGAGTCATGCCTGAGTGCATGCATATGTCAAGCATGAGACTGGCATAGCTTCACTTGATTAACCCAAATCTGCTTTGTTTAAGTCTTCTCTTGCAGCTCTGCTTTAAAGGAAACAGTAACACAAAGCAGTTGTTTGTACAGTGATTTTATTTCCTCTCTATGGTAATATTCTGGTGGATCCCAGCAGAGAAGCTGTGGCTGGAAGAGATACCCAGTCTCACTTCTAGTCCCAAGACAGGGTCAGTTCCATCCTAATTCTTTCTAATAGAGGTTTGTATGATCTGCTTTTTAAATTCACTGGAGATGGAGATTCAGACCATCCCCATCCACCACTGTAGACTCAGACCTCTCACAGTCATCACTGGATTTACAAGGAGAGGAGCAGCTATCATTTAACAGGGGCAATTTCAGGACCACACACGAAGGTGTGAAAGCAACCATCCTGCTTTCAATGGCCCCCTGCTCTCCCCGGTACCCCTCCCCAGTGACAGGGGGCTGCACAGCAAGAGATCTGTGCTTCTGCATGGACGTCCCTGACGGCTGCCTGACCACTGGTGCTGATGTGAGGGACAGGGCAGGGATGCACAGCCACACCAGCAGCAGCACAGGGAAAGGCCAGTGTGGCGTGATGGAGAAGCTGAGCCCCAGGCTATGGCCCATCGTGTAGTATCTCCAGCTGCACTTTGACAAACACATTGAACTTACAGGAGTCGGAAGTGATGCTGAGTGAGGGGATGGTGGGGCTGCAGCTGCTGCTGGCAGGGTTGCCCAGCATCTCCAAAGAATATCTGTTCTCTTCAGGCACTGTTCAGCTCCCTGCCCCGTGGTGAGGCTGATCTGCTGTTAGCACCCCTGCTATCAGCAGGGCTACCTTGTGGTGGCTGTCAGAGGTGGGCTGAGCACTCGGCTGTGTCCCTGCGCTCGGGTGACACCACAGCTGGGCAGCACAAGCCCATTTACTGTTGCAGTGCTGTGCTGTTCAGCTGGCTGCTGGACTGCTGGCATCACCAAAGCTTTGCCAGCATTTATCTCGAGTGCTACCAAAAAAACCACCCAAACCCTATTATACTTGTTTCTACATTTTTGGATAGTAGGAGGAAAGATCTGCTTCATGACAGTAGAAACTGCGTGGCAGCCTTCCATGATAGGCATGCAGAGTTTTCTACCAAATAGAATGCATTCACTTATTATATAGGAAAACACTTGTATTTTAGCAGTTAAGGATCCTGGGTCATTTTCTGCACTGATGCAGAAGGATTTGGGTTTTGAAACTAATTTAGAAAAGGATCCAGTGCTGGTAAAGGCATCAAATTTTGCTAAGCAGCCAGGTGGTCTAGAGAATTCCTGATTTCTAGTCAAGTGCTGAGCTGCACAAACACAGAGATAATACCGTGTAACTCTTGCAAGCATTTAGCCATTGGCAAACAGCTGCCTACCAATCTCTTTATGAGATTTATTTCTCTCTCATGGTTTTGTCAAGGAAACAGTAGCTGTTGATAACATTCAGAAACACAGAGGTGCTATTTAATACTTGGGATAGTGAACAAGCCAAAAAGCCACTGTAGAAAATAGGCTTGTGTGAACATTTGACTTTTAAAATAATTTTATAGATTATATGTGCCTAGTGTTTATAATTCAGGGAGTATTTATTTGCAAGTAACATCAGCCCCAGTATCCCTGGAGCTATAGGCTTTGTGGTTCTCTGATCCCTAACCCTAACCCTAGTGGCAGCTTGGGGCTGTGGCTGAGGTCCCCAGTGTCATGAGTGACCCAGATTAGAAATTATGTGTACATAGCAATGCTGGTACAGTGCCGTGCTCCCTTTGGCATGCTTTTTCCAGCCCCAGTGCTCTAGAGCTGTAGGCTGTGGTTCTCTGACCCCTAACCCTAACCCTAGTGCCAGCTTGAGCCGGAAGTGCCCAGCATAATGGTTGGCACAGATAAGAATGGTGTGAAGGCAGCAATGTTGGTGCAGTGCTGTGCTCCCTTTGGCATGACTTTTCCAGCCCCTGTGGAAAATTTTTTATTTTATCCAAACATCTCTATTCTAGCAGGCATTTCACACAACATTCATACTGTGGATTGCAGCAATATCACTCATCTTCCTGCAGGCAAAACTCTGTTTTGTTTTGACAGTCATTCCTGATGCTTTTTCCTTTTGCAAAAAAAAGGCGACTTACCCAAGATAAGACTTGGGGCAGTCATGGGAAGGAAACAAAACTGGAATGCAGTTTGCCCTGGTGAGGCATTAGTGCTTTTCCTCTTTCCAAGCAGAGCTGGATCATTGCTCCACAAAGGGTCAAGCTGGGCAGCCAGTGCCAACATCTCTCTAAAATTGAAGCACCTCATTTTTTCTCAAAACAAAAGCACTGCCTACAGTCCTGAGCCTGTGGGAAAACCAATCCTGACAGCTGAGCACAGTTGCAGCATGCTGCAGCTCTGGTGCTTGCTGATTCCTCTTGGAAGGGGGAAAGGGGAGACTGGGAAAATTACACTTGAAAATTTATTTCAGCACATCAGAGAAAGCTCCATCCTCCCTCACCTGCACAATTCCAGCAGATTCACCCTGCGAGAGGCAGCTGGAGGCCACGTACCAGGCAAGATCCGTGCTGCAGCATAACATTTTGCCTTAATTTTGGCTCACTGCCACAAAAGCACCCCTATGAATCCATCCCTGCAGGCTCTGCAGGCAGCGCACGGCTTAACGCCATATTAAATTGCCTCTTTCATTCTGCGCAGCACTGCACAGCAGTATTGGCAGAAAGAAGAAAACGTAAAAGCATATCACATGAGTCAAGGCAGATTCTGTACTGCAAACTTGCTCACTCCATTAGGGTAGCTTTATAAGGGCTGATTGGTTCCTCTAGAGGAAAAGATGGGATTTGGCACTACAGTGCTCAAGTGCTTTCTCAATAGGAGAAAAAAATCTATTACGGCCAACTTTTATATCAGGGCTAGCACTGAGCTTGCCTTTAAATTACGAAACTGCATTTTAGGGTTTTGTGTCTTTGCTGCTTATATTTTCCTCTGTAGGGATGCTGCTGCATTTGGGAATTTCCACATGTGTTTGTGGTGTGGACCAACCGGTCAAATCCAATTTCTGCTCAAATTTATAGTGAGCTTTTCACTCCATCAAAAATAACCCAGATTTAATACCAAGAACATTATAGTCCCTCAAATGCATACTTCTTCCTCTGACTCACAAGTAAAGAGCAGTCTTTAGGCACATCCTAAGGACACAAGTGTACATCATCAAACAGCCCCAAACCTGACAGAATGGTGTCAGTTCAGCTGAGGGAACAGCCTGCTCTTGCTAAGCTCACAGCAGGGAAAGGAAGGGATTGTGGCAAGTCACTGTTTTCACACCTAGGCAAGGACTTCTCGGGTGCTTCAAAGCTTGGGTGCATTCCCTCCATACGTCCAATTCCTGGGTTAATTTCCCCAAACAGGCACCACTGAGGATTGCAGACCTGCTCTGGCTCTGCACACCGCCAGTCAGAGCAAACAAGGAGAGGAGGAAGGAGGAATTACCCTGGTGATCCCTTCTGTGATTCCCCAGCAGCTGCAGTCCTCAGCTGACCCCAGCGGGGAGAGAC
The DNA here is from genome assembly GCF_000738735.6 of Corvus cornix cornix. Taxonomy (NCBI): domain Eukaryota; kingdom Metazoa; phylum Chordata; class Aves; order Passeriformes; family Corvidae; genus Corvus; species Corvus cornix. The sequence goes on along the minus strand of NC_046332.1, from coordinate 87,709,632 downwards.
TGTGAGAGTTAACGCTGGATTACAGATCCCAGCTGCTCTTAACCCGGGGGCAGCCACGACTGCCTTGGCCAATGGTGCAGCAGGAACTGCCTGCATGCATGGCTTCATTGCACCCAGGCGGTTATTTATACAATATTCCTGAGTTCCCTTTTCCTTTCTTTTTCCCTGCAAATCCTTACTATGTCATTGTGTGGCAATAATATCATTGCCACTAATCTTGAGACAGTTTGATTCCTATGTTTTTAAATTCAAGTGGGTGGCTAGTCCTGGGAACCCCCACAATTCAGCAGAGCAAAGAGTCTGGATCATAATGGAAGCTGATGGTCCGTTCCTCTTTTCCTTCCTTAGAAGGTCCTTCCTACATCTTTTGGTACTGACTGGTACAAAATGAGAGGATGCAATCAGCATATCTGGTCACCAGGAGAGCTCCCAGTGGTGCAGAGACTGTCTCGAAGAGCAGCAGTATTGCACTGAAGTGGATTACCTGATGGTAGCTGGGACCTCATACCTTTTCCTGTTTGGATCTGCCTGGGAATTCACACCCCTTGTGCACAATGCATCTTTACTTCATTCAGGGGAAAATGGATGCATTTCTCCTTGCCAGTTTTGGAATATTTTTATTTTATATTTGGTCTTCAAGGAAAAAATATTTGTACCACCCACATCACTTCTGTCCTGATAGCTTGTTGTTCTGTATATAGCTTTTTTACATAGGGATATACATCACAGTCACTTACATCTGTAATTTTTACCCCTCACAGCCCCCCCATCACTGCAGCCATGCATGCCCAGAGCTGCCTTGTAAGAGCAAGGTAGCATTGGGAGGATCCAGAATCAGGAGATCCCTTCTGCCCCCTCCCTTATGCCTACCCTAAAGCAGTCCTGGTTGTGTATTCAGTGCACTGGGAAAAGTTCAGGATCTCTATCTGACACTCACACTCATTTTCACTTTTGCAGCATAGGGATGTTCAATGCCCACGGCAGCAGAATTCCTAACCTACATGAGTTTTTCTGCCACGACAGAGAGTTTTGGGCTGCCTCTGGTGGGAGACTCACACACAAACTCCACAGGCTAGGGGGAACTGGGGAAGAATGAAGAGCCCTCAAAACCAGCAGGATTTGGTAGAAAATTTGGGTCTGGCCTCTTCCTTCAGTGAAAGTCCCTTGACGGGGAATATTTTGGCTATTTTTGAGGCAGTCCTAATAAAAATAAGGTTGGGGTTTTTTGGTTTTGGTTTGGTTTGGTTGGTTTGTTTTTTGTTTGCTTACTTGTTTGTTTTATTTTTTGCTACTGGAGCATCAAAGTACATTTTGCTCTGCCTACATGGAGTCCTTCTAAAAATCTAGTGTTTGTATAATACATAGTTGTACTTAGACCTATTATTATTCCATAGTTTTTTTCAGAGATCTCTGTTGCATGTTTCATTACCATAGAGCTGAATCTGCTCCATATAAAATGAATGGAAAATATCCATTAAAGCAATTCTGAATTGAATTATTTTCTATAGTTATTGAACATTTTCTTTTTTTAAAGAATCTCTGAATTTTATGAGAGATGATCAGGTCTAGGAATGAACATTGTTTTGTAACACTCTTGCTTTATTCCAGAGATTTGCATAATATGTAAAAAATTAACAAGTGAGGTGTTTTGCACTTCTTCAAGGGCTGCTGCTATCATTCTGCTTGTCTTCTGTGGATGCTACTGGCTCTATCTCACACTCATCAGCACACCACAAGGCTTCTGGAAAGAACAAGAGAGGGCAAGTTTTCAATAATGAGTTTTGCTTACTTTCTTTAAGCAAGGCCTAATCCATACAACATGTGAAACTAAGAATCCAGCTTTTCAGGGCAGCATTTAAGGACATGCTTGTCTTTAGGCCGCAGCTATTAACAGACATGAGAAAAGTTATGGGGTTTTGCTGAGCCACAGCCTAAATTGTCCAGCATACACTTTACTCCTGTGCTTATTGTCCTGGGTTGCAGTGTATTCTATTACCATCCCCATCAGCTGTTGAAATCAGGTGGGGCAGTGTTTCCTTGCCTCCTCCCCCCAGACTATCTTTCTGTTAATTGCCCATCATTGTCCTGCCGCCTGACTCAGAGATAACTCCCTCCAGACTATCTTCTGTTAATGAGCCTAATCAACACTTTGCCTCATGACTCATTACCCCATTGTGAGATGCTCCACCCAGAGGGAGGAACCAAGCATCCCATCGTGGATATAATCTGAGGCTGAACACCAGAGACACCGGCTTCCTACTGGATTTCCAGAGGATAGGAGCTGCACAGCCACCATTGGACTTCCTGAGGAAGAGCAGACTGTTTTACTACAGGATCACTGCTTCAGAGGACTGCAGCCACCATTCTACCAGACTGCTACCACCACCCTGCCTAACAGGGTGTCAGGTTGTACCTTGACTCTGCCAGTTTGACAGTGTTTTCTTTTACCTTTTTTTCCCCTTTTCTTTAATTTCCATTAAATTGTTATTCTGACTTGGTGCCTCCCACTGGTTTGTTTTCAAACTAGTACACTTATCTAAGTCATTCCAAATCTTATTGACTGTTCAAAATCTTTGTGTGGTGTGTTTATGTTGCTAAAAAGGCCACATTAGAACTCACCAAGACTAACAGTCTTTAATTCCTGAGAATATGGGCCAGGTCCATGCTCTGGCTGTGGGAAGCGAGGAGGGAGGAGCACTGCAGACCTGGCATGACCTGCCAGCAAGCAGAGGACAGGCTGGCTCTGTGCAAATCACTCCTTCCAAGTGCCATAAAGTCACGGTGCTTATTAGGTCAGAAACCTTGAGCTGGTGGAAACAATTTCTGCCAGTGTACGTTAGAGCAGTCTGACGTGTGAACACCCTTACGTTATCAGCAGTGGGTAGGAAAAAAAATAAGCCATTTTCTCTCCAAAGGCAGTAAAATGCCCTGCAGCCCTGGCTCCTTACGCAACCCCTAAGAACGGACTACAGTTCACAAATTTGTGAATTAGGTTACCTGATGTCAGAAACAGGAACTCCTACATAATATCCTCATAAATACCCACAGGACAGAAATGAGTCTGCTATTCCAATACTTTCTGTTAAATAAAACCTGTCCCTGCTTTGGTTAATGCACTGGATATTTAAAACTTCTTATTCTTAATCTGTGTTTGTGTGTTAGAGGAGTAGTAGCCAACTCCAGATGACAGGACAGATGGAGTTTTACAGTGCATAAAAAATTGGGTTCTCGATAATAAGTCATATGTTACACTTGCACATTCTTCTACACAATTAAGATATTTCCTTTAACAATTAGCAAAAACGGAAGACAATTGGCACCACAGCATTTTGACATAGCTCTAATAAAACTACAGAGATGAAACTATGGAACTTGCTCATTCTTCCCACAGGATGCTACCCAGAAAAACAGATTTAAGGAAGCATGGTATGCTCATTGGGGTATACTGCAGCAGCAATTGCTCCTCTTTCTGGGTCAGAAAGGACTCTCTCAATAAAGAAGGCCACTCTACCTCTTGCTCTGCACAATGGGCTCTGAGACAACTGAGTTGACTCAACTTCCAAATGCAGGCCTTTCCAAAGATGTGCAATAGGAAAAGGAGTGTAAAACTTGAATTGCCTCCATCTTCTCCACTTTTTAGCAGCCAGCATTGGACATCACCTTCACCTCATAGCAATTCTAGTTGCTCCCTCTTCCAAATCGGCAGGAGAGGAGGTTATCAGTTCCCAGGGAGCAGGACACACTCCCTCCACACCTGGAGCTGTGATGTGTGACTTTGTTGAGTGTCAGATCTAGATAATAACTAAAAACCCTTACAAAGACTACCTAAAGATTCCAGGGAAGACATTGAAGGCAGGTTTTCAACATCATCCAGTGTGGGTCTGGCAGCCATTTATCTAGCCCTGAAGCGAAACCACACTTGTTCTTAAAACTGTATCTTCTCTTTTTAAGGAAGTTGTTTCCTTGGCGATCACCATGACCCAGAGATTCCACTCATGTTTGCAACAGGAAAAAGAAAAGAGAAAAAAGCTAATACAGAGAGAAGGGTTTGCTAAAATGGCTTTCATCTCCTTACTAACTGCAGTGGTTACCTAGAAAGGAAAGTTTTTACCTGCCTACCTTCTGATCAAAGATTTTTTGTGTAATAATGATAGGTAATAATAAATACTGGAGAGTGATATTGCAGCCACAGGACATTTTATTATTAAGTGAAGGAGGAGCAGGGTGAGATCCTGAAACTTAAATCTCCACCCTGTCCTCACCTTTGCTGAGACCTTTACTCTGAAACAGCCCCTTCCTCGAGAGCATTTTCTGGAGCAGATGTGGCAGTCCCAGTAATACACTTTACTCTGTGTATCGGCACAGCCTCTGGTCCCTGAGCAGCACTCACTGCATGTAAAAATCCCAGTGAGTGAAGTCCACAGTCCAGCATGAGTATTTCTGATTGCTTGGAGATAAATCCCTTCTGTCCCTCGACAAAATATATTCAGCCTCATGGTAGCCACAGAAGCAGAAAACTTTCCCTGGAAACTCTTTCCATAAAATGTCTCAGAGCTCAGCCAAGTGCTACACTGATCACTCTGCTGATGAGCTCAGAGCGATCAAGCAGAGCAGGTAAAGGGCTCGCAACTTCTCAGAGAAGACCTCCAGAATCATGATGATCTGAGTATGATGCTCTTTCCCATAAATCCATAACTAAACAGTGCTGGAGTATGTGATTTTCTTACTGTTTCTACTAATATTTAAGGCTTAATCACTCCCTCTGATGGTGCTAGGTTAGGTCATTTCTTCCCTGTTACATTTGCATAAACTAGCAGATTAAAAATGTTGTCAGGAATATTCCAGAACCTGTGGGTGGGGAATCATCCCCACACTTACATCCACTGGTCTGAGCTGTAAAGAGGCCAGTTAACAGTGAAGTAGATGCCTGGGAAGGAAAGCCAGAGGGCCATGGAGAGGAAACAGCTCCTGGAGTACCCCTGGAGTTCCTTTCCTGAAGCACCCCATGCAATGGCTCCATCCTATGCCAGCCTTTTATATATTATTTCTTTTCCTCAAGAACCTTGTAGCACACTCAGCCCTAAGGGCAAGGCTCATACCTGTGTTTGAAAATAGTCTTTTCTAATAATCTGCACTCAAGCAAGGAATGAGTACATCTTATGATATATCGTTCTGTAGGGCTGAATACTGAGTTTCAGGTAGCCAGATGCTAGGTCTCACACAATCTCAACAGACTGCAGTGGGAAAGCATAAAATCTTTCAGAAAAAAAAAGGATCTGTAATTTTTCTTGCATTTTTTCCCTTCAGAATGGGCTGAAAAGGATCCTCTCTTTGTAGTCTTTTCATTTTAGAATTTATTTTTTTTTTACTACAAAGAAGTATTTTGATTGCGATTAATTCAGAGGTGAGGACAGAGATCCTTTTCAGCAACTCTGGGTTGCCAGGGGTGGGTTATTTGTGCTTTTCACCTTACCAAGCAGGTTTTGAGTAATTCTAGTGAATATCTGGTTTTCCATGGCTTTGACTGACTGCCTTTTCTAACTGAATCATACTCAGACTTCCTGACATCTCTGAATATGTCTATTTTGGTGATAAAATGCAAGTGACTATATTTATTTGTACAAAAAGTAGGTCAGGGTAAAAGTTGTTAGGTGGACATTAGAAGCTGAGCCATTGGAAGAACTTGTTGGTTTATTTTCCTAGCATTTTTGAGCTTTTTTAACACTTCCAAATATTCTCTCCATCTGTAAGCATTTTTAACTTACATTTGCAATATCATTATGAATTTGCTATTTATTTTTTCCTATTTCTCGCAGAACCATGGACATCTGAGGAAGAATGAGAAATGAAGATGGATCCTGATGGATTCTTAATGGCTACTCCCATTAAGAGTGTATGAAATCTGTGCATTATTGCTTTGTTCATATGTAAGAATGATGGGGAATCATGCTGGTGGTAAAATGAACCTCAGAAGTAAAAGCACCCCCATAACAGACCACTCTGGAAACATCTACCATAGGAAAATTCTCTTTAAATCCACCGCATAGGTGTTTATCTTAGATGTTAAACTTTGAGGGTTCCTTATATAGGAACACTTCCCATTTCACTGCAGATATTTGCATTGCCTGTATGTGCTTTAAATCCCTCTTGAAATATGTTTGTTTATATTTGCTGCTCTTTTTGCATCATCCTGGGCTTCCAGTGCCTCCACTGGTCTGTGGTACTGCACTTCTTGAGATAACGATGAAATTACCAGGGTGTCTCCCCTTTTTCAGACGGACTTTACCCGAATTCTTCTGGCCCAACAGCCCTGTCTCTCTGGCAGCACCTCTGTAAGTTATGATAGAGTCATGGATCAGCTGAATTTAACAGCATCCTGTGACTTGCAAACGTATTGTTAAAAAGTCATAAACCAGCAGGTAGATAACCTTCTGGGAGAGCAAATGAAATCTGAATTACAGTTTGGTCCCAAGTCTCTTCTTCCATACCAAACTAAAGAGTATAAAACTAGAAAAAATCATCTCCTGAAACTGTTTATATCACAGGTTTTTGCAGCCTTCAGAAAGCTCTGAAGGAAAATGGCATGTCCTTATACCAGAACTGTCCCTCCCAGAAAAATGCCAGGGATGCCTTCCCCACCATATCTGACCTCAGTTGTCCTTTGACTATGCTCCGAAGGCAAACCTATGCTGGTAGACTCTCAAGAGCAGATTGTCTGATCTCTTTGAACTGATTTCCTCCTGAGGAACAAGTTTACTTAGAAAGTGTGAATTTAAAGAAGCCCAGGAGTCTGTGTTCTGATGGGAGCCTGGTGACAGATTTCCTCCAGTTTCACTGTTGCTGTTATAGATGTCCTCCTAGAAAATTTTAAGAGTTTCATAGAATCATCACAGAATCACAGAATCACTTATGTTGGAAAAAACCTCTGAGATCATTGAGTCCAGCCTCTGACTGATCACCGCCTTGTCAGCTAGACCATGGCACTAAGGGCTACCTTCAGTCTTTCCTTAAACACATTCAGGGATGGTGACTGCACCACCTCTCTGGGCATTCCAATGTCTAATCACTCTTTCTGTGAAGAACTTCCTCCTGATGTCCAGCCTGAACCTTCCATGGCACAGCTTGAGGCTGTGTCCTCTTGTCCTGTCACTGGTTGCTTGAGAGAAGAATTCGACCTTCACCTGGATACAGCCTCCTTTCAGGTGGTTGTAGAGAGCAATAAGGTCACCTCCGAGTCTCCTTTTCTCCTGCCTAAACAACCCCAGTTCCCTCATCTGCTCCTCACAGGACTTACCCTCCAGACCCTTCACCAGCTCCACTGCCCTTCTCTGGACATGCTCCAGCACCTCAATATTTGCCTTGCAGTGAGTGGCCCCAAACTGGACACAGGATTAAAGGTGCAGCCTCGTTACTGCTGAGTACAGAGGGACAATCCCTGCCCTGGTCCCACTGGCCACACTATTGCTGACACAGGCCAGGTTGCCACTGGCCTTCTTGGCCACCTGGGCTCATGCTCGTTCATGTTCAGCTGCTGCTGACCAGCACCCCCAGGTCCTTTTCCACTGGGCAGCTTTCCAGTCACTCTGTCCCCAGCCTGTAGCACTGCCTGGGGTTGTTGTGACCCAAGTGCAGGATTTGGCACTTTGCCTTGCTGAACCTCATGCTGCTGGTCTCAGCCCATCTATCTGTCAGCCTATCCATCTGTCTCAGCCTGTCCAGATCCCTCTACAGAATCTTCCTGCCCTCCAGAAGATGATCATAGATTGGTTTGGGTTGGAAGGGACCTTAATGATCATTTAGTTTCAACCCGTTCTCCCTTCCACGGACAGGGATGCTGCCCACTACATCAGTCTCTGGACAGTTTTCCTAACTTCTGTTGTCTAATTGCTGAAGAAGTGAGATTTGGGTTTTTTTGGTGTTTGGAGCCCAAAAAGATAGTGATCTAATTATTACTGAAGGCCTAGGCCCTAGGGTATATCACCGTGTCCCACAGCTGTAGGGAGGAGGAGGAGGAGAGAAGATCCAGCAGGCAGGAATTGTGCAGCAAGATTGATTTATTTAATTATTTTACAAACTCTTTTATAGACTTTTGTCTTCATAGTCTAATTGGACAAAGGATCAGCCACCCCTTGGGAGTGATCAGCTAAAATCCTAAAACATCCATTGTCAAAATATTTTTCTACTATACCATAAACAAGACTTTCCAAGGTTGCAGGTGGCTTGGTTGTTTACATTCCCTGCTACCTCTTCTGTGAGAGAGAAAAGTCTCTCACGGGCTTAGAAAATAGCAAGAAAATCCTTGCTAGCAGCATTTTTGTACCTACAATCTATTAAGAATAACTGACACCAGGTGTTATGTTTTAACAGACACCAAGTGTTATATTTCACTGTATAGGTTGTTACAATTCTGTTCTCCCCATTTACGGGGCAGAATGGTGAGAAACGAGTCACTCCATCCAGTAGATCTTTTTGGTTAATCCATATTGAATGACCGAGTCCTTCAATCAGCCAATGCTAGTTTGGAAATCAACTACTTGGAAAGGGGTATATAACATCTTGCCTAATGCACCATGTCTCATAGTTTGTAGCATCTGCTTACAGCCACGTTCAAGCACTTTGCACTGTAAATGTGCCACCCCATAAATAAAATTTTAGTGGATGGAAAAGGAATAAAGATGTGTGAGCTTTGCTGTAGTACTGAGGGAAATATCAACAGGGCAGTAAAGAATGAAGATATAAATTTATCTGGCACTTCCCTGACACTGATTTGCAGACACTTATGCACACAGGAGAACTGTCTCTGTGACCGCTGCTTGACAATGATAATATGGTAGTAATTGACTTTTCACTATTGTGTAACTATTAGAACAAAAATGGACATACTTCCAGAGGCAAATTTATCATCAATTATAGCTCCATCAGAAATTCTTTCAGGTATTTTCTACCTTAATTCAGCTTTGGCGCCTAATTCTTTTTGTAATTAGCAATTACAGTGCGTATTGAAAAATAGCACATAGAGTAGGCAAATTGACGTGAAATGAAAGTGTATCATTCACACCAAGTTCCTTGAAACCTACTATTTCTGTTTTTCTTTTTCATAAGATGGACAAGTGAGTCTACTTTAAAGAAAATTACTCCTTGGCAACAGTGACCCAAGAGGTCTCCAAGTCTGCATAGCAAGCAATCTCGACAGCTTGATTATTTGTTATAAGAACAGCTCTGAAACATTTAATCTATAGAGCGTGTCATGATTTCAGCTGAGAAATTTCATCTTCAATATTCCTGAGTACTAAACTAAAGTGAGAGGCGGGCAACTGCAAGTCACTCATTAGTACCCACACCATGGTTAAATCCTTGTTAGAGGAGAATAACAAATGTAGAAGGGTTCATTTTCCCCCTCACATGGGAAATGCGATTCAAGAGTGTATTTTTTAGCCTGCTCAGAAGCATGCAAAAATAATGTTCATTAGCATTAGGGAAGATACAGATGCTGTTTGAGAAAAGGATATAGCGATGATCATTGATTCTGGCAGAAGACTTCAGGAGCTCTCTTTGAAGTCTGACAACAGGAATCTGTGCCCAGATTTGCCAGGCTTTAATCTGTGACAATTAAATTAGGGGATAATGAAAATGATGGTGCTGTCTTCATTCTTGGTTGAATTAATGATTTCTGCGTTGTGGGAAATGCTTACCTCTCTGGCTGGTCGTCACAGAACTTCTGTTCCATCAAACTCTGATTGTAATACTGTATTTAAAGCCCTCAAAGCACTTATAATTCTTCTTTCCTGTGACTCCACTGTTACCTCTCTAGACCACTCAGTGCACACTTTGTAAATGCTACAGGGATGTCTATTAATACAACTAATCCAAGGATGCACGGAAGAGATGCGAGTACCAGCCATCCTTGCACAGGGAAGAGGACCTTTCAGTCCAGGAGGCGCAGCTGGACAGGGAGGGGACAGCTTTTGGTGGTGGGGAGGGTGTTGGCATGATGTCACCCCTGCCTGTCCTCATACTGCCTTTCTCATTTCTCTGTCTCATCTCTACACACTGAGCCTCGCTTCTGCCTAAAGCTACCCATGGCCAGTGCCTGCACATCTACTGCACGCCTGCACTGCTCCTGTGGCTGAACCGGGCTCACGTGACCTGTTATAAAACCATGTTATTGTCTAGTTTAAAAATGACATAGTTTAAAAATGCCCCAGAGCAGCTCAAATTTTTCCTTCTGGAGAACTCTTCAAATAAGATTTACAACACTCCCATTTAAAAATCATGCAGTTTAGTAAAAATAAATTACTATTTTCTTCAGCTACAGCTGGGTAACATATTGCCAGAGGTACAAAACTAACAGTAATTTGGAGTTTATTAATATTTGTCCTCAATTTTTTACTTTTAACATTTCGTCATATCCCAAGGCCTCACCTATGCCCCTCAAGCAATATTTACTTATCATTACAGTCAGCATTTAGAATGTATGATGTGACAGTTAATATTTATATAAATGGTACAATAAAGAATATAGTTCATAGTTCCCTGAGTTGATCAAGAAATGTCTGTCTAAAATATAATGTGATCCTTGGAATTCCTGGAGAGAAGGTGAATGTTCCAGTGGTCAGGCATTTTGTTTTGAAAAAGTCCATTGTACTTCAGCTACAAAGGAAAATCTGCCCATTTTTCATAAATACTTCTAAGTATGGAAGAAACCAAACATGTTTACTCTTGAATATAGAATGACAAGTTATGTAAACTTGGAAAAGAAAGAGTTGCGTTACCTCAAGATGAATTGCTGCTGGGGGAAGGAGACACACACCACTGCAGCTTTTTAAGTGCTACGTTTGGAAATGCGTTAAACTTTATTATGCTTTCAACATATTTTATGTGTTTTACTCCAGTTGTACTCTGTCTAGGCAGGATACATCTGTTGTAACTCAGGCATCTGAAAGTCAGACATCTAAGTTCGACTTAGTTACCCAAACTCCCTTTTATAGTCAAAGGACAGAGGCAGGCACCTGCAGAGGGCACTTCATCTCATCCTCACACTGGGGTCTAGCACGAGGTCAGACCAAGTGCCCCAGGGGAGTGACAGGGTCTCATCAACCACTGTAAGATAAGCCTCGAGTGACCAGCTCCACCGTAGATCTTTCAAACATCCTAAGTTAACCGTGACAACTGCTTAAACAGAAAGGTCACCCCAAGACTGCTGACGGCAGAATACTCACACTCGTTTACAGAGCAGAAGGTTTCAGGCTGGTTCCTGCAAAAAAGATGAAGTATGTGACATGCACCAGATGTATATGAGTGACTTCTCTTGCCAAATTTATTGCATGATATTTGCCTGGGTCTCTGTAAGACTTCAAAGGGACAAACGGATGCCAAACTTCTTGAGGTTTGATTAGTTTCAGCAATGCAGAGCCTTTATGGGGATGCTGCAGATTGACTCTGAGAAGAAAACAAGACTGAATTCTCTGTTCACTGCATTAATTAATTAAGGCTATCTGGCAAGGTAGGCTGCCTGCCTTTGTATTTTCATCCCAGTTTCAACAGGAAGCCAAGACAAAAATGAGGCAGAGAATTAGCCTGAAGAAGCAGTTGTCATGGTGTAGGCAGGCATTTCAACTACTCATATTTGTGTACCATAACCATTCTGAATTTGCTGAAGTTGAATGTGGTATTTCATAGTGCTTCCATGGATATTTGCCTTGTGCCCTAACAGAAAATGAGAACTACTGTCTTTGGCAATAAGAAAGATAAATTTTACAACACTTTCCCCCACCTATTTTAATAGAAATATTCAAATATTTAATAAGTTATTCTATTTTCACTCCTATTGTATTTTTCTGTTTTGGACTTGCCTGCCCGCCTTTGTGTTTTTGACTGTCTTTTAGCTGCTTGATAGCATGAGACAGACACCTGAATTCCACCTCAAGAAAAGCCTTTGCTGTTCTCTTCTTAGCTTTGTGTATTCTTGTCACCCTTCCTCAGCACTGGGGGAGCCTAGTGAGAGAATCAAATCCCACGTCACGCAACAGTCATTCCAGCCTAACACAGGGAAACCTGTCATATCCCAACAAGATTAACTACTGATGGTGTCTGATCTCAGGCAAGAGCCTGGAGTGAGCTACATGCAGTTTCCTGCTCTGGAGGTTGTGTAGTGTGCTCCTGTACAGTGCTACAGACTAAAAGGGCCAGAGAAATGCCAAGTGGCCGGTCAGGGAGGGGGACTCTCCTGAAACAGAGTTGTTCACCAGCCAGTTAAATGCAGGAGCTCTCATCCAACAGAGAGGCATTTCCATATTGAATAAGGGAAAAAGCCCTGTTATTTTACTTAAGAGAGTGGTCAGAATGCCTTCTGGCAAAGGAAGAAATAGTTTGCACTACAGGATGACAGATGAAACTGGTCTGGACCCCTTGAAGAGCTCAAAGTGAAGCCTGAACACCAAAGATAATGCAATTATGAAAGAGAGGTGAGCTGATCTCAAAGGAGAGGTGATCTGAGGGGAAGATAGGGAAGAGAGGCACTGGGGACAGCTCTCTGGTGGGGCTCCCCCAGAGAAGCTGTGTACCCCCCGTGAGATGCCTTGGGCATCTCTCAGAAGATGCACCTGGCAGTGCCATGCACAATGTCTGGAGTCCTGGATGAACTTTTCAGGTCTGGTGACTGATGGATGTCTACCTAATGCAGCCCCATAACTTCCTATTTCATTTCATCCATTGCCTATTCTATATACATTTGTAACTGTTTTGCCTGTTTTGGATGCTATGAATAAATTACTGTATTTGCCTTCTATTTTAACCTGATTTAAGTGTGATTTCAGGCTCCAGGATAATAAGTCATTCTTTCCTCAAAGATACAGTGAATCTGTGAACGAGGGCCTGGTTTGGGTGACAGGTCACTCCTGCTATCTTTTTCTCTGCCATCTCAAATGATGAGTGTCCGTGTGTGGTATCGGTTCAAACTGCAGCAACAAACCATGTTGTAATCAATATGATGTTCTGGGATGGAATTTCAGTCTTCCTCTTTTGACTTTTTTATAAACTTAGGAAATTAAAAGCACAGACCACGTTGTACAGAAAGAATACTAGTAAGGTACTGCATTGAGCAACCAAAAGTTAATATCAAAGACATAGTTAGTTCTGTACATACACATAACACTGACCAACACCAAGATCCTTTCAAGTCTCTCTGTTGCCTCAAGATGTCTCCAGTATGTTTTATTGGTTTATCACTGGTAGAGGCCTTTCAAGACTTCTTTATACCACCTAATGATTCATGCAAAACACAATCCCATTTTGTTGTCGATTTTGGGACAGTTACCTACAAACTTAACACCAGATCTTCAGTGGATGTAAGTCATCATAGTCACCATGGAGGTCAACAAAGCAAAAATGGTTTGTGAATTTATCAAAGGAATAATAGGACAATTCAGGTTGGAAGGGAACTCAGGAGGTCTCCAGTCCAACCTCCTGCCCAAAGTGGGGAGCTCTGAGGCCAGGCTGCTTGTGGCTTTGTTTTGAAAAAATTCAAACAAGCAGACAGCACAGCCTCTTGGAGCAACCAGTTCCACTACCTAGCTGTCCTTATATCGAATCCAAACCTCCCTCTTTTCACCTGATGCCTCTTACTGATCCACTTGTGCTGCATTTGAATCACAACCCCATGCAGTGCTACAGGCCTGGGGAAGAGTAGCTGGAAAGCTGTTCGGTGGGAAAGGACGTGGAAGTGCTGGTCAACAGCCAGCAGAAAATGGGCCAGCATGTGCCCAGGTGGCCAAGAAGGCCAATGGCATCCTGGCCTGTATCTGCAGTAGTGTGGCCAGCAGGACCAGGAGAGGGATTGTCCCCCTGTACTCAGCAGTAACGAGGCTGCACCTCTAATCCTGTGTCCAGTTTGGGGCCACTCACTGCAAGGCAAATATTGAGGTGCTGGAGCATGTCCAGAGAAGGGCAGTGGAGCTGGTGAAGGGTCTGGAGCACAAGTCCCATCAGGAGTGGCTGAGGGAGCTGGGGGTGTTTAGGCAGGAGAAAAGGAGACTCAGAGGTGACCTTATTGCTCTCTACAACCACCTGAAAGAAGATTGTCAGTCTTTTCCCCCAAGTAACAAGGATAAGAGGAAATAGCTTCAAGTTGCACCAGGGGAAGTTTAGATTGGTTATGAGAAAAATATTCTTCACCAGAGGAGGAGGATGGAGTTGTCAAGCACTGAAACAGGCTGCCCAGGAAAGCAGTTGAGTCACCAACCCTGGAGGTATTTAAAAGACATACAAATGTGGCACTTGGGGACATGGTTAATAGTGATCTTCTAAGTGCTATGATAATGGTTGGACTCAATGATCTTAAGGGTCTTTTACAAACTAAACACTTTTATGAGTCTGTGATTGTTTCTCACCCTCCTGCCTTGTGGTGCTGTGAAGTGCTGGGTTTTGGCTTCTTCATGGTCCCTCCTAGATGCTGGCTGGCTGTTACATCTCCTCAAAACTCCTGCAGACTGAGCAAGTCCTAATCTCTCCTGCTCCACCTGCTGATGCTCAGCATCTCCCTCTGTTTTCTTACTCAAAGGTGAGAAGAAACACCTTGTGCTCCCCAGGATGTGTGGAGTTCAGCCCACCACACATCCCACTGGTGTGAGAAGCTTTTTGAGGGGTGGATCTTGCAGCCTCCACTGAGTGAAACTGGTTCCTACACTTGGACTAACAACTGTGTACAGGTCCTAAAAGTTCTGGGTTTTTTAATGATAGCACTGTCTTTGTCTCCCCTTCATTTGAGAGTGAGATAGGCTGTACTATCACTCTAGATTGTGCTATCTCTCATTTTCAGCTAAGTGCACTGTGCTGTGGTGTCATTTTTAAAAGCAAGCCAAAAGACTTGCCCTATCTGGGTGATTTTGATTTCTTACTTTATCCACTCCCATCTCCCTCCTCCCTGCAACAAGATGAAAACATCAGTATCTGTTTTGGGCTCCCAAGGTATGACATAACGTCAATGGAATTTGTTTTTAATCTGGGTGACTAACGGTTATCTGACAATCCAAGTAATATTTCTCCACATCCATCTGTCAAACTCCAGCAAATTTACAGGGGGAGACAGAGTCAGATTTAGCAGCCAGGCAAGCCCATTAACACCCTGGGATTGCAACTTCGACTCCCTGCAATACGATTTTCCCCATGCTTGTCCTGTGCTGCCCTTTTCATTTTTTATTTACGTAAAATTATAACTCTTCTGTTTGAAAGTCATCTTCTTTTATTTCTGAGGCTGTTTCCTACAGTGAGTCAGGTCAGGCGAACTATTATTAGGACCATGTTTATTTATAATGGGTAGTTTAGCATTAAGCAACGAGTTGTGACAGGCTGTGCATTTCTGGAGGACGATGGCAGGCTCGGGGTGCCTGCGCAGGCACGATGCCGAAGGCGGAGGGCTCCTGCCACCCCAGCCGGCCTCCAGACACGCTGAGCGGCCAGCGGCTCCCTGCCGTTATGAAATGGAATGTTGAGAGCGAAACGAGGACACGCCGGAGCCAGTGCCGGTGCTGGGGGCTTGGGCAGCATGCGGTTGAGGTACCTCTGGCAGTGCCATCCCTGCCTTGCTGCGTGCCCTGGTGAGGGGCAGCTCTCAGGTGGGACTCATGAGGCGCAGAACAATGTCCAGAAGCAGGATTCCACAGCCGCAGTTTTTTCCAGGTGTCCCTCTTTTTCACACCCTGTGTGCCTTCCCTGACACCACTGGTTTATTGCCCCCTCTCTATGTGGCTCTGCTGTATTCCATGGAGTTTTCTTATTCTACTTGGGGGCACTTTCCAAATAATTGAGCTTTTTATTCATTTTTATTCTATTCCATCTTCCCTGACAGCTTCGGATCCCACAAGCCTGACCAGAGGGCCTGCCAAAGACTGCAGAATGTGGAGGAGACAGGAACGTTCCTTCAGTGATACCCAAACCAGAGCAGCAAAGAGGGCCAAGGACCGTGGAGACCCTTCCCTTCAGCAGAAGGTTAGGCAGATGATATTTCACCACTTGACTGCCACACAGTGGGGCAGCCTGTGCAAGCTGCCTCAGCTTCCCTTGGAAGAAAATGCTGCTTCTTTTTTGCCATCTTTCCTCTGGTCCTGTACCCTGATGGAGAGCTTGTGCTAGTTGAGCAACTGTGCAGAAATATATCAGGTTCAGGCACATTTCCCCCTGTCCCTCCCATGGACCTGATTGTCCACCTGCAGCTGGCATGGTAAGGCACCTGATTTAGCACGATGAATTCTGCTGCTGGAGGCCCAGGCAGACACACACTGCTGAATGTGTCCTTAGCAGAGATGGGACCCCCCACACTGGCAGGGGTAGGGTGCAGCTGTTGTGACCTTGACCCATGGCCTGTTTCTTGCCAGAAGCAAGCCCACACAGCATACTTGCAGCTGTGGAGGTTTTCATCTCTCCTCTTAGCTAAATCCAGTACCTCCTTTATTTCCCTGTGAATGTGAGCAGCGGCAAGGAATATGGTACTGGGGATTGGTGAGAGGATAATATCCTGGCTTTTTTCCTTTCTCTGGTAAATCTCCACCTGCACTTTTCTTCTTACCTGTGGGTTTGCATTTGTTTGACTTCAGTCCCAATTTTTTTGAGGAGATGGTGAACCTACTTGAATGTTTATCATCTGGCAAACCCAAGATGACATCTGTGCTTCTGCATCCATCTCTAAGTCAGAAGCTGTGACCATGGCTGTCAGGAGATCCATGTCCAAATCAGTTACCAAGGAGTTAAATCCAGCAGCTCTTATTCAGTTCTTAGCTTGGCAAAACCTCAATGAAGATAAGGAGACTTTTAACTGATCAAGGATGTCAGGTTCCAATAATGAGCATGGCTGTAGTTCCTGAAATGTGTGTGCATGAATTTGCTCAAGAGTATATTGCAGAGGTGTTTCTGACATTTGGCAACATTAATATTTAAGTCTTCCTGTGTTATTTTTGCTAAAGGAATTAGAAATTAGCATGCCATGATCATAATAGAGGAGCTGAAAATAAATAACCAGATTGTGCCCTCAATCCACATGCCCAGTTCCCATGGATGTCATTGGAAACTGTGTGCACACGCCTCTGAGGGCAGACTTTGGCCCAGCACACCTCTTTCTGTGATGCGCATGCTACGCTCGCTGCTGCCAGCAAGAGAGGAGTGCAGGCCTAAATTGTTTAGAGCCCAAGCCACCTGCCGTGTTTTTCTTGCTGTATTTTTCCTTCCTTTTTCATAGTGATTGAAACTGTAATTCATCCAGTGGCTACAGCTGACGTCTTTGCAGGCAAGTCCTGCACCCCTCTGCTAGCAGAAGGGCAGCGAATTGCCTACAAGATGTGTCTCTGGCAGCCCAGCCTACTGGAGTCTGTACCAACACACTCCACCTGGATCTGGTGGGATCACAGAGGTGTCACTGGGACTGCCCTGGGGCAAGGACATGGGCTCCATGACCTCTTGTTATTCATTGCAATTCAGCCTATGATAAATCGTTGCATCTTTTCTGCCCTTGAGCTGGGACCCGGTGGACTTGGCGTGTGTTAAATGTTATCCTAATGAAGGATGCTTTTCTGAGCCAAGGTTTTTAGCTGTAAAGCTGGGGTTTTTTTCACTCTACAAGGCTTCTGAAGAATGGTTAGTTACATCACATTTATAATGATTATCAAAAATAAAAAAAAAAAAAGAAAGGTTCTGATTTAAGAATTGCTCAAAACATAGGGATAGGGATGGTTCATTGAAAAATAGTTGACGTTTTACTTTCCTCCTCCAAAATACTCAGAAGTAAACCAGTCCTAAAAATGGCTTGATTCATCAGCAACAGAGTACTCTCATGTATCAAACTCTAAAAAAGGTGTCAGCTGTGACAAGACTATATGCACTATACATATGCTTTAAAAGTGAGTGGTAGCAGACATTTTGAAACACCATATTGTGATACAGCAAACTACACAAATTCAAGTCTTCATCATTCAAGCGAGACATGTAATTCAAACCTTGATGAGGTTTGAATGACTGCTTTCCCATTGACTTTGTTGGTGTCTGTCCTGCTCCAGGTACTTGGAAGGGCAACTTCCAAGCAGTGTCCCACCAGGTCACTGCTGTGAACTGCAGAGAGCTGTGCTGGCCCACAGTCTTACTACTCCCTTTGTTGCCTCCAGCTGCTAAATTTCAGTAAGAGAAACACACCAAATACTTTCCTAATAATATTTACCCATGAAAGTAGTGGGTTTATTGTAGCTGCCCCAGGGATTAGATGCCACTGAAACTAGAAGGGGGGTACTTATGGGAAGACATGGTCTGTTCCATATCTTGCTCTGAATGTGATCCACCCTGTGAAAATGTCTGGAAGGAGTCTTCCATGTGCTGGATGTTCATAGCTGATTGGTTTTGCTTATACTTCCACTTTGAGACAGTGGATTTTCAGAAGAATGGACATGCAGTATATAGCTCTTCCCAAATGAAGAACATGTATACTTCAATCTCTATCCCAACAAAGACACAGCCCATCACTAGGCATTTCTGAAAGGTTAGGGTTTCAGGCACACAAAAACACACTGGAAAAAACCACCCAACTTTCTTGCTCCACAGTTAAGTCATGCAATCAGTGAAACCAAAGACAAAAAGCACTGGCAGCAGATTTATGCATCTGCTGGCAAAGCAAGAGAGAAGAATTAATGCTGGAAGTAGTGAAAAGAAAACCATTACACAGGATTCTGTACACCGTACTTTAGGAATCAGAGTTGATAAGAGGCTTTCAGAGCTCTGGGACAGCATTTCTGGCATCATTATTAAACATTCTGTATGAAATAGTTATGGCAGACTGGGGAAGAGTGGGTCAGGGGTTGCAAATCTTGCTGTCAGTTCTAAGGCCTTGCTCCTGCTCCCAGTGAAGGGAAGGGGACATCTCCTGAGGCACATCAGAGAAAATATATGAGTTGACACTTTAAAAATTAAGCCTCCTGGAACTGCTGTGTCGATTATTATCCCAGAGACAGCTTAAATGATTTGCCTACAGTCATACAGTGAATTGGGGTTGAGCCAGGAATAGAAGATGGGGCTCCCAGCTTCTGTTCTTTTTCTTTTACCAACGAGGAGCATCCCCAGATGTACAGTGTAATCCACACGGGGAGGAAAATCCAAAATCAAAGATTTACCTCTCTTCCTAGCACAGCTGTAGATAGCTCTGCAGCACAGGCATAGAGGCAGATCTTATTGCTCTGGTTAAGCAGCATAACCCACTGATTCCAAAGGAGTTGTTCACCTGATGAATTTTGTCTTCACAACACCAAATAACTTAAATCCCTACGACATCAATGCCCATGGTGAGAAGATGAGACTGTGTGGTAGCCCAAATTATGTGCCTGGGATTAGAACCTTGAGCAATTTTATCTAAATCTATTATATAAAATTACAGTTGTGTGTTACTAATGCTTCACTTATTAATGTGCAAAGGCAAATAATTTTGCTGGAGCTCTCGATATCACCTGGCCTATGAAGGGAGGAGAGCTTAAATACAGAACAGACCATACTTGTAAGAAGATTACTACATACAACAGGGATAGTAGCAGGCTTCTGCTGGGTCTAATCTGGCATCTGACCGGGACAGAGAGAGAAGGAAACTCTAAGCCAGTTAAAGTACTGGATTATTGATGACAGAGGATTCACAGCTGATAGGGGAGCTGGAAAGAGCAGGTAGTAAGGATGAAATGCAGGGCAGAGCACATAGCAAAAAGGAGGTAGAAGATACTGTATTTTACAGGGAAAGTCTAACAAATGTGGAAGACTACTTAGAGGGTAGGATAGCAAAGATATGAGCTTTCCAAGACTATAGAGTTGGGATAAGCAAGAAAAGAGGAACCCAAATATATCCTAGCTCCCTCTCTAATATTGTATCTTACACACCAAGCAAAAGTCACATCAAACTACTGTCCAGGGATTTGAACTTGGACAAATAAATGATCCGAGAAGATGTACTGGGTAAAAAAACTTCCAAGGCCTCCATGACTTGGTCTGCACAGACAAACACGTGTTGGAGAATAACAATGTAAATCACTGATAATTATTGACAGACTGTCTAAGACTTCCATGTAGATAACATTATCTTGGGTAACAGGCAGCTGGAGTGGGCTGGGGAGTGCAGGCCCTTGCAGCACAGCTGGCTAATCACAATAACCCTTGACAGATATTTTTTAATGACTGATCATTTGAAGGAAAATAACTTTGTAAACTTCTGGAGCAATGTTTAACAGGGACATTTGGGAGTAGCTTTCTTCTTTTTGTTTGCTTGCTTGTTTCCAAAGGAAAACAAGCAGGGCTCCAAGGCATCAGGAGTAGGTGATGGCTTTGAGGTGAGAAGGGGAAACCAATTCCTTCCACTGACAAGGAAATTTGGGATAGCAAAATGGCAAATTCACAGCTGGGAAGCATTTATTAGGGCTTTCCCATTACACCTGACAGGCTGGGAGGAGTTATTAATAAAACTCTTCTACTATGCTTCTAAGACTTAAAGTCAATGCAGTTACAGTGTTTCTGCCCTGGTATAGACTTTGCTGAAGCCAGCACTCCCACTGCTTCTTACCTCTGCAATTACCTCTTGTACCTTCTCTGTCTGTGTCCTAGGTCCTGGCCAGCTCTGCCTGAGCTGACATGTCTGCTCCAGGTGGCTGCTATTTTAGCTAAGTTTTTCTCTTCATTTGGGGTGTGACTAGGACAACTTGCCTGCAGCAATGTGTTAAGAGATCATACTATAGTCTGCATCATGATTAAGTTACAGTAAAATTACAGACTGTCTAGAAGAAAATGAGCTATCCAGCTCTGAATATTGCAGAATACATTATCTCATCGATTTATTTATTTTAATATTGCCTGTTTAAAATTCTGTGGGACTCCCTGAGCTGTCTATAGACACTACTTTAAATCAGAAAGAAAAAAAATGTATGTTGAGTTATATTTGGAGTTAGAATTTGCAAAATGAGATAGGATTTTGCTACACTTAGTTTTGTCAAGACAGTAAATACTACTAATAGTTGATACATCAAACTAAGTTAAAGAAACTAAAATCTAAACATCTTGAAAACCTAATTTCCATTTCCATGACAGCTTTGTCAATGTACAACCTGTTACTGATTTTCTTACAGGAATGTGTTGGCCATGTAGGTACTACAATTTAAGAGCAACTCATTTGCTTTTATCTTAAATCAATTTCTAATCAACTTAGCCCAGCAGAAATAAACTAGGTTTAAGTGTTTAAGTGTTTATTGAACATCCACATTTCTACTCATTTGGCTATACTGATTTGAATTGAGACCTTTAGTTAAACTATCCCAGAGATATGTGCAGGTAAGGGCCCCTGGCAGCGAGTGCAGGGAGGTGGGTCTGGGACAGCATGTGCTGATAACTAAAAGAGACAGGCACTGAGCATCACTCTCAGTCATGGACATTGCTTGATTGCTGGCTTGCTCCCTGGTCTGATCCTGAGCTGCTACAACTAGGGGACAGTTCAGCCCCAGAATTTCTCCCCAAAATCAGTACAGATAAGAAAGCACCGAGCTTTGACTCCTCTACCCTACACAGACCTCCTTGGGGTTTGCACACACCCTAT
Source organism: Corvus cornix cornix (assembly GCF_000738735.6). Classification (NCBI taxonomy): domain Eukaryota; kingdom Metazoa; phylum Chordata; class Aves; order Passeriformes; family Corvidae; genus Corvus; species Corvus cornix. The sequence continues at coordinate 87,688,043 of NC_046332.1, read as the reverse complement.
CCTACTGCCCACTGGCCCTCTCTTGGTCAGAAGTAGACACATAGCCTTTGTGGCTGGATGTTGAGTGAGGGGGGACTGGGACCTCCAGGGCAAAGGCAACACAAAGTAAATAATGGCAATAACAACAAAATCAAAATTCTCTCTTGACTTTTGATGGATAGGCATGTGCCAAGTTCATTCAGGTGCACACAGTAATGTTGTCTTCTTGTTGGTTAGAAAAAAATCTGATGACATTTGCTGAGCATCTGCACTGAGCACTTAATTGCCCTGGTTAATCAATGTGTGTTGCCTACAACCTAGCAGTAAAAGCATTTCTTATAAAAGGAACTTTTCTTCCATACTTCTAATAAATGAAAAAAGTATCCCTCTTGTCTTTGTACTAGAAGAGTGCAGGTGCAGAGAGTCACCCCTGACCTGGCTCTATCCTCTTGGTCTCACATTGCCTTGCAGGGTTGAGGGAGCAAGATAGAACTAATGCAACCTGCACAGTTAGGAAAGGGTTCAGTGCCAGCACTGAGTCTATGTCCCTCTTACTCAGATGTCCAGACACCACCTCTGAGTGCCAGAAGGGCTCAGAAGGTCCACAGCACCCCGGGAGTCACCATGTTCCTGGCGCCAGGAAAACATGCAAGCATGGGCTGGGATGCGCAGGGTACACTCACAGCAGTTTGGCTGTCTATTCCTACAAATATTGATTCCCTGTCACCAGCAACAGGAATACTGGGAAAGGCTAAATCAAATCTTTATCATCTTCCCAGTCCTCAAGAGAGCAGACAAGAAATGTTAGTCAGGACAGCAGGAATTAAATCAAGTATGTAAGAATTTCAATGGTTATAACCAAAATACAGTGTTTCAAGCTCCAGTCAGGTTGCCAAGGATATAATTTTACCTGGGAACTGCACATTAAAGGCACTGAGCCATCCCTATAATTTTCTCCTGATCAAGTGATGGAAATACCTACAAAAGGGAAAAAAACCTCCCATCCCTGAGAGGAAGATGGAAACCAGGATGCCAAGCTCTCTAGCCCCAGTTTGCTTGGTCAGTGCCGAGTTTGGGTGGCATTTTGTAGGTACCAGGGAGGTCAGCTTACGCCTCCAACTGTAACTGTGCCCACACATCCTTGGGGAACTTTGAAATAGCAGAGATAATGTCAGCCCAGTTACCATATGCTTTCAGTCTGCCCAGGCAATGATTGTATAATAATCCCTAACAGAAAACTGAAGACGAGATTTCAAGTGGCTGCCAGAAAACAGTTTTTCACTTGGAGTGGCAACTCTGAATAAGGAAGCATCTGGCACATTTGATCAGACAAAGAAAATTAGGTCACTCAGAAAAATATTTGATGCTCTTCCTGAGGAACACAATACTAAAAATGCATCTATCTAGAATGGCTGCATTCTCCTCTTTGGCGCTGTTTCTCATATTGTGATGTGTTGTATTGTTCTGAGTAACAGCACTATATTTAGTATCTGTTAAATAGTAGAATAAAGATTATATAACTGATCGTTTTTCCTCTGCTAGTAGTAGTTTAAAATCAAAGAGGGTTTTGTTGGCCATGGGTTTTAAATAAAATTTAAATAAAATTTAAATAAAATAAAAAAATTCAAGGCAGGCCAACTGCTTTTATGCTATTGACTGCTGGATGTTTTCTATGAGGTTTTTTTAAAAAGCCCTGTTGAATGAAAAGGCAAATGATCTTTTTTTAAATATTTTTCTTCTCTTAGTTTTAAGCACATCCCATTTTTTATCATTCCTGGACAGTCAGTGGAGTGACACTTCACCAAAAAGATCTCAAAGATGAAGGAGTACACTGCTAAATGCCCCTTGTCAGGGAGAGGATGAGGAATGCAGGGAGGGTAGTGGCAGGAGCCTCACCTCGCAGGAGGGACAGAGTTAAGGTATGATCCTTTGTAAGGTGAGAACTAGTATTTCTGCTGACTATTCTTGCCTGGCAGTCACACACCCTCCCTATCCCAGTGAAATACCTTCTTCAAGGTGTTCAGAATGGTTGGGGAAATAAATACAAAACAACATGGGTATAAAGAGTGTTGAGGTGCTTTGATTACTTCAGTCAAGGGAAGATCCAGAAGCTGAAAAGTCCAAGCAATTGCATTTATAACATGAAGGCATGCAGTGGGAGAGGGGCTCGGGCTATTGCTTAATCCTGGGGCCTGGGTTATGTTTTGCAGCAGCCAGCAGTTCCAGGGAACAGCCCAAGCATTTCAGACTGCTGGCTAGAGTCTAACACTATTAATCAGCACCTGGGTGGCATGGCTTGTCACCGCTCTGGGAGATTAGGGAAAGACAGGAGTCCCCAAGACAAGCCTTGGCTAGCTGGAGAGTCGGACTCGTTTGTGGCTTACAGTCTAATGGCTCGTGGAAAAAACATACATCTCTAGCATTCTTGCTCCATTTACTTAATTTCCAAGAATCTATCCTCAAAGGAAGTTTTAAAGGCAAAAGTCTGGTTAATTAACATAGATTTTTCCAGCTTCCTAAAACCAGGAATGGAAGCAGTGACCACAGAGTTTTCAGACCCTACAAACTCAAATCTGATTTAATACATAAAGACATGGTTGTTCCTGCATTAATCCTTCCAGATGGTAAATGAATCAGCTTGTGGTATTTTCATTTAATTGTAAAGATGTCAGGTAACCAAAAAGGAGTTCCATGCTGCCATCTCAGCCTCATTTGTGGTAACATGGTACCTTGACTGGTTTAGTCACATCAAATCTATGATTCTTCAAACACTGTCTGAAGAACTGAAGTATTTATATGATATGCATAAAATCTGGTCTTGATTTTCAAAATATTTTAAACACAGACATGAGTGTGTCCTTACTTCCTGGCATATTTAGTCTTACAAATTTTATCAGTAGATGAAAGGAAGTTTAATAAGGTAAAAAGATTGCCCCAGGTCAAGTGGCATGTTAATTCAGAAGTGGAATTAGGCTTCAGGAGGTTTCTGCCACTTAATCACAAACTCAGTTCATTGGTCCTGCCTCTTTACAGTTTCTCTCATTCAATATTTAGTTCTTACAAGAGTTTAACTGCCCTCATAAATCATAAATGGAAAAGTTTTCAGAGGCTTATTTAATTCAACAGCCTCAGAATGGAGTTTTAGCCTGAAAAGGTGGTTTTGAGAGATACAAATTCAAAGCAGCTGGTGTAAAAGGTGGCTGAACAAATGGGATGGTCTCAGTTTCCCAGCATCTATCCCATCCTCGCCAGTCTGGAGGAGCTCCTTTTTTTCCCCCCTTCTTCAGGCTAACCACTGCTTTTTCAATTCAGATGAGTTATTTCTTTTGATTGTAAAATTGCATAAATGGGTAAACGCTTACTTGCTTTATTCTCTTCTAGGGTCAGGTCCAGTCCACACCAGAGAGGGATTGCCAGGCTGGGTACATCAGTAGACGAACTTTTGATCTAAAGTCTATTGACAAAACCATATTTTTACCCCTGGGAGCTGTAGATTGAGCAGGAGTTGGGTCAGCTGGCTCATGGGTCGGTTGCAAAGAGTTACAGGGAATGGAGTGACATCAGACTGGTGACCTGTCACTAGTGGGGTTTAACTGGGGTCCATTTTACACCCTGTGCTCTTCAACATCTTCATAAATGACTTGGACGCAGGACTGGAAGGGATACTAAGTAAGCGTGCCCGTGATACTAAATTGGGTGGAGCAGCTGACTCCCTCGAAGGCAGAGAGGCCCTGCAGAGAGACCCCAACAAATTAGAGGGCTGGGCAGTCACCAAGCACATGAAATTTAACAATGACAGGTGCAGGATCCTGCAACCCTGGATTTACAGCCAGACTGGGAGACAAGAGGATGGAGAGCAGCCCCATGGAAAGGTCATTGGGGGTCCTGGTGGATGACAAGCAGAACATGAGTCAGCAGTGCCCTGGTAGCCAGGAGGGCCAAGCGTGTCCTGGGGGGCATCAGGCACAGCATCGCCAGCCGGGCAAGGGAGGGGATTGTCCTGCTCTGCTCTGCACTGGGGTGGCCTCACCTCGAGTGCTGGGGGCAGCTTTGGGTGCCACAATACAAAAAAGACATTAAGCTGTGAGAGAGTATCCAAGGAAGAACTGCAAAGATGGTGAAGGGCCTTGAAGGGAAGCTGTATGAGGAGTGGCTTGCTCAGCCTGGAGGAGATGAGACTGAGGGGAGACCTCACCAGGGCCAAGCACTGATCTCTCTGGTGATCAGTGGCAGAACATGAGGGAACAGCATGAAGCTGTGTCAGGGGAGGTCTGGATTGGATATTAGGAAAAGGTTTTTCACCCAGAGTGTGGTCAGGCACTGGAACAGGCTCCCCAGGGAAGTGGTCACAGCACCAAGCCTGACAGAGTTCAAGAAGCGTTTGGACAATGCTCTCAGGCACACAATGTGACTCTTGGGGATGGTGCTGTGCAGTACCAGGAGTTGGACATTGATGATCCTTGTGGGTCCATTCCAACTCAGGATGTTCTGTGATTCTGTGAGTGCTCCCATTTCCACTCGAGGGCTGTGAAAGGAGGGCACCGAGCCCCTCAGAGGAGGGCAGGATGGAGCTCCCATTCAGGAAGTAAATATTCATGATTTTTATTGCTATTTATATTTTATCACAAGGCTGTCCCTAACCAGGAATTTATACTAATAGCCATTACTGTTGCAAGCTTTGGACAGAATCCTTTTATTTTGCAGCAACTCCAAGAGAATACATCACTGAAAGAAAATGCATTTTATTCCTTATTCAGTGTTGCATAGAAATGTTTCACTTCTTTCCTCTATTGACCAGAAACCCGCCAAAAAAAACAAGTTCAGGGAGCAGATGTCAGCTAATCCCAAAGTCTGTGCTAAGAACACGATGGCAACTCACGGAGAGTTCAACAGAATCTAAATGTCTTGCTGGTTTGGTACAAGATTATGCTCCGAGTAGATAAGCCCCTGCATTTTAACTTGGGAGCTCAAAAGGGATAAATAACATTTCTGGAGCCAGCCAGCCAACAAATGGAATTTCTTAGCACAATGTAATCTTGCTATGGGGTTTTTCTCGGGCATGTGTTTCCCATCGGGTGTTGTTACACTGCTGTGTGTGTAGGGCTTATCTCCAAGCAAAGGTGGTAATGCTCAGCCATTGATACCCCATGACTTACTGAAGTTGTAAGATGGAGGAGGAAGGATTAGTTGCGGCATTTGATTCATAGCTGATACTTTTTAACTAAGTTCAAGGATGTGACATCACTATTTGTCATAAGTGTTCTTGTTGTGGTAGGGTGTGTAAATGGCAGGAGGGGAGAGGAGCTGTCATCATGTAGATAAGCCAGCAAACTCTAAATCATTAGCAATGAATAATTCACTGTGCGGAAGAAAATAACAGACGATGTCAGGCAATGGAATAGTGCTAGTTCACTTACATCTCTTTCTGTGTCTCTGATGAAAGGTTTTTAACCCTGATTATATCCTGTCTTAACCATGAGAGTTGCTTTCTGTAGGGATGCTCAGCTCCAGGCAAGATAGAAGGATGTTCCCAAATCCAGTAACTGGGTCAAATCTAATTATCATAGATAATTTGCACATTTCATTTATGGTAAAGGGAAATGTGTCTCAAGGTAGGTGAATCCAGTTTGGTCTGACAAAGGCAGACTAAAATAGCTTCTAAACAGAAAGAAAAAGGTCTTTCTGCTAGACCCAATTACTGAAATGAGAAGACAATATTAAAACCTTCATTCCAAACCAATTTCAGCAATAAAAGTAATCAAAGCTGTGACAGACAGTAAACCCCCCTGAATTTCCAGTGTCCAAAACCTGAAGTTCCCCTTGTGTCTGAAATGCTGAAAACTCAGCACGCATCATACCTGAAGATAAAATGGGAATTACCTATTTTTTTTTTGTGCAGGACAACAATACAGGATTTTTTCTTACAAACTTAACCATCTATTCCACTTGGATGTAGCCTTCAGTTAGGACAAGATTAAAACACTGACAAGGAGTAATTTTTACACATAATCTGGTATATTACAAGTAATCAAAGCATTTCAATATGTTCTATTTTGAAATAAAAGTAAAAATAATAGTACTGAAATTGAGCTTCCCGAGTTGTCATCTCTAAACAGATCTGATAAACTAATACAACCCTAGAGAACATTATTGGTTTTGTTAAATCAGCATTTCTGTTTGGAGAAGTGCTGTGCTGTATTTTACAAGTTCTTTATACCACCTGAAGTTGGAGGTAATATGACTGTTCATCAATGCCTCTTTTGCACTCTCTCTTCATTGTCTTAAATGCAGCCCCATCCAGAAGTGAAAATACTACAGAAACTTTCAATGAAGAAAATAGACTCAAATAGTGGGTTTGTTACAGTAGGAAGTTTATTTCTGTACAGAATTGGTTTCTTTAAGTGACTTTTCTAGAGTACATGTTTGTTCTCTCTATCCTTTTTCTCTCTGTTCAGCTAAATAATAAATTTAAAATCCCTCATAAAAATGTACACAGCTCTAATGACTGGGAATTTCATAACATTTTTAGCACTCAATATGATCAAGCAGGTTTACAGAAAATATCCTGTGCTCTTGAATAAGCAAAATGCGACACATACTCATAAGTATTCCTAAATTTACTATGCTGTATATTCTGTATTTCTGAAAAATGACATGGGTCTTGAATATTAGATGTGGAATTGGTTTATGCACAAAGTGTCTGTGTGTAGGTATTTGGGCCCAGGTGCTTGCTGAGAGCTGGCTCAATCAATATGTCTGTATGTTTTCCTCTGCTTCCTTTTTTCCCTGCAAGGTATTCGTTCCGTAGCATACAGCTGTGATGGAAGTGTTCAAAAGTCAAGTGCTGTAATTCATAATAGAGGCTTTTTGAAAAGAAAGGGAAAAGAGGGGGAAAAGAGGGGGGAAAAATGAAAGGAAAGCAAGGCAAGGCAAGGCAGTGGAGATAAAGTGGAGTGGATTACATATTGTTCCATAAGTGATGTATGGAGCTGCTGAAAAATAAAGAAATTGAGGGAAAAGTTTTAGGTTTTGTTTTTATTTTGTTGATGTTACAAAGAAGGCTAACTCTGGAAACATATTTCTTTACTTTTACCTAAAATTCCAAGGATGTTCAGATGCTCTACTTCAGCTTTAGTCCAATTTTAATACCTCAGGCTAATTTGTGCCTCCTGACTTCCTTCTTTCTTCAGAAACAAGTGGAAAGGCAGCTGGGCACGCTGTCATACCAGGAGTCTCCAAAGGTATCAGCTCTTTCATTAATTACTTCTTTGCTCTCCCTCTGCTTTATGTTAAAAACAGCCTAGTTGAGTATGTAGATGTTGTGTCGGCTTCAGCGAAAACGTACTTATGGGACCCTTTAAACTGTCAGGTTACATCACGTAAACTGAAGGGATCATATTCAAACAATTGTAAAACTATTTTCTTGCCCGAAAGAGCACACCATGATGCCATTTAGCTGGAACCTGAAGCTATGGGTATCCCGCTGTGGTATCATGTGCAGTGAGCGCATGTGATTGTTCTCCTGAGGCATTTGTTACATGCATCTTGTTAACCCTAGTTCAGTCAAAATAACTGCCTTCACTGCTGCTTGACCTATTTTAGCATAATTTAGCCCCGAATGTGGTGCATTTCAGTTGCAGTAAGTTATTCTGCTGGCATTAATACCATGGGAACTTAAAACAGAACCACAGGAGTTTGAAAATATCAATCATATTAACTCAACAGTTTGGTTTCAGTAATTTATGCATCTTTCAGAACTGACCTAATACTTAAATGTACATAAAAGAGCAAGCAGTAATCAATCCCAGACTTCTCCTTGTAATAAACCAGGCTTTTCCCAGGTTTCAGAAAATGGAGGATATTTAAGAGTTTTCTAAGCCTTGTTAATAGCTGCATCTATAGCACTTGTAAAAGTGCTAAAAGTGCAAGGAGGATTTACTGCCATTTCTGCAACAGAAGGAATAGAGTTAGATTTATTTAAGAGTTGAGTGCTAAGAGCAAGATCCAAATCACTTCCTTACTGTCTGTGTTGAGACTAAGGCACCATTCAGGCATCTGTTCAGAAAGCCCCCAAATCCCATCAGACATTCCTGGCTGGCCCAGGACCTCTCTGGTGCTGTGACCTTGCTCTGTTGCTCTCGTAGGACACCCCCTGCTATCCAAAGGCATCCAGCTGGTACCCAAGCCCACAGCACATGCACAAAGTTCAGCTTGGAGAGCTGTAGCAATGAGAGACACACCTGCATAAACATCCAGAAAAAGTCCCAGGTAACAAGTCTCCAGGAAAAAGGTTTGAATCCACCAACTCCAGTACATGGGCTTACCACAATGCTAAAGAGAAAACAGAGCAAACACAGTAGGAAGGTGCTGTACTGGGTGACTCGTGTAAGGGCTCCTATATTAGAAAGGGACAGGAAGAAGGTCCCAGACTCACTCTCAAGAACGTTTCTGATTTTTCCTGGTAACTATTGCATGAAGAAAGCACGACGGGTGCAAACAGCAAGAACCTCCCAGCTGAAAGCCATAACCAATTGCACCTCCCCAGCTCCTAGAAGATGTGCCATGATGAAGAGCAGCTGTGCCTGCAAAGCCCAGACCCTGGTTACCTGTTCAGCTCACCCCACCAGCCCCTCAGGCTGGAAAAGGCATAAAGTCCCAGGTTTCACATGAGCACAAATATCACGGTCCTGCTCAGAGGCACATGGCAGACCAGGGCCTGTCAGTGCCTTTCAGGTAAGAGGGGACTGCATATTCCAGGTTCTGCAAGGTGAAGGTGACCAGTTATTAGTCCAGAATCAGGCCCCTGAGCTATAGAGGAGGGGTCTCTAGATCATCATTAGTGTCTCAGCAACTCTGTCTTTAACAAAGAAGGTTTCTGGAGAGCGTTAATGCCTCAGTTACCCTTCCCACTGCCAGAGTTGAGTGCCTCACTACCAGACTGGTAACAGTACCTCTCCTGGGGCCAGGCGACTATTGCTGAGACATCACAAAATCTCAACCTGACAGTTAAAGCACTGATCTGCATCACACACTAAATTCTGATTGAGGAATATGCTTTTTAACTAATAAAACTGCTGTGTGCTTAAGGTCAGACACATGCTTATAGTTGTTGCTGAAATGGGGTCAAAGAATACAGCTCTCAGTCCTCGCTTCAGGAATTGTTGTACAGTAAGTTACTGTGACCTAAATATTGTGGCCTCTGCTGACACTTCGTGTGATAAGGCAAAATCCATTTTAGAAATGTTAAGGATGACATATTCAGCGGTGGGGAGAGACAGGAGACAGAGTTAGCCAATACTGGGACTCCTTCCTTCCCTTGGGCTTAAATTAGCATGACATAATTTAAGGTTTGGGCTTGCAGCCTTTTAGCAAGGGGTATAAATTCCAGATTTTCACCTGCAGTCTCCTGTGTGAGCTGTGTGACTGACAGAAATGCCTACAACACATATTTCAGGTGCAGCAGAGGACTCTGGTCCCAAATGCACATCCTCAGAAGTCAAGGTTCATCCCAGCCCAGGTTCAGAGGAGGGAGAAGGCACCAGAGCAGTGCCCAGCAAGCCACACAGCAGAAGGGCTCTGCAGGAACTTTACACGAAGTCGAACTTCACTTCACTTGTCAGCCTTCTCTGAGTGACTCACTGAAGGTGCTGAACAGACTAACGAGTGGGAGGAGGAAACAGGGCGGGGGGAAAGGAAGAAAGGGAGACAGGCAGTAAAATGAAACTAGGAACATTGATATATGACCCAAAAAAAAAAAAAAAAAAGAAGAGAGGCTGTTTTTTAGAAAGTTGCACTACTCCTCCCACCAGTCCTTTTCCAACTCTAATGTGAATGGCATAGAATCCAACATCTCCAAGATCTGACGAAGAAAAAAGAAGTATGAATAGCTAAAGTGAGATGATATCACTTTTAATCTGATACTTACGATGAAACTCCAGGAGTTTGATTTATTCAGCTGTCACTGTTCATCCCAAGGGTAACAGAGGACATGTTGGAATTGCAACCTTTATTTAGGGTTTGTTAGCATGATTCAATTTTTTACTGGCCTTCTGGGAGTTATTTTTCATCTTTAGGCAGTTACCACTGCTAAGAGGAAAAGACTTTTTTTTTTTTTTTTTTTTGCTAGCTCCTAGTACAAGGTGGTTATTAAGGAAATGGGAGTTTGAGTTTCCTGGAGTGTGTGCTGGGACGTTCCCTGACCTGTGATGGGAAATACTGCAGTGCTGGTTTTTGTTAGAGGATCAGAGCTATAAGGGCAGAAGTGATTCCTTTGGGCATCTCTCCTTTGAAGGTACTGCAAAAGAGCAAATAATACATAACAGCAAACCAGAATTTTTACTGTTATTGAAAACAGGGTATTTTGCTTAGAAAACTGTGATTAGCACAGGGACACACAGTGTCTCTAAAGACCAAAAGTCATGTTTATTACTTTTCCTGGAGAGGCTCCCTGTATCCTATTCTGGCTGTGTTCCCGTCATCCTTCCCCAACCCCATCCTACTTTCAGCCTCGCCTGGGTCTCCTGAGAGCTGTTTCTCATCAGAGCGTCTGAGTTTGCCAAACTCTGCATTGGTGGTGGTGTGATGGACACAAACAAAGATTTCTTTGAGATAAATTGTCTTCATTCAAGGAGTAATTTGAGATTTATACCCTGATGTCCATAAATAAAAGGCCACAAAGTCTCTGGTCTGAGCGCTGTAGCCCTGCCCACACGGTGCCCCCGGGTGAACCTGGGGGGTTGCTGTCTCCAGTGAAGTTCCCACCAGGCAGTCCGTAAGAATCGTGAGTGGCTTTTCCATCCAAAGAAGGGCTGACGTGAAGGTACATCAAAGAAAACAATGAATGCCTCCTGCTCTGACCTACATATTTCATTCTGAGAGACTCAACTACATCTGCTAGAACACTTGGAACAACTGTTATCTTTTAGAAATGAAAAGTCATTTCTCCAGGGAACAGCATGGGGTGGGGCGGGGGACCCTGCAGTGGCTTGCTAGGGTGCAGAACATTTCAACTCTGCTGTATTGATTGTAGCTTATGATTGAATGTAATCATTACTGTGTCTATATTTTTCTGTTTCAATGAAACCATCAGGCAGTGAATCACGCCGTGCATGTAACCCGGAGGAAAGTGCAAAGAGGCTGCTGAGGAGTAGCAGTACAAAAATACCATTGGCATCTTTTCCCTAGGAGAGCAGGGCTCTGGACAATTTCCACAGTCTATTGCTGTTTTTCTTTTACATGCATTCGCTGTTAAAATGTGTAATAGAATTGAGGACATGCTTGTGAGTAAAGAGTCTTCTCACACATGCTGTTCCATAATTAAAGAACAGCTATAATAGAAATCCTGCTTCTACTTTTTTTTTTTTACATTAACGAGCTCAAATTCTTATAGGCATTAAAAGGGCATATGCTTTTCTTCTAATTTAGAGATTAAAAAAATCTCACAGCAGATCAAGAGGAAGGCTGCAGTTTGAACTATTTAGTGAAAGAAGATGCACTGTCGTTAGCAACAAAACAATTTTAATTAGCCCAGTCCTGGATTTGTGGTAACACATGCCAAAAGGATAGTAATTTGGAAAAATGGGAGATACTATCCTCTTGGTTTAGTGCAGAGGGTTCAACTCCATAAGAAATGAGCACCCTTCAAAATATTTTAATTGTGGTTTTTAATTACCTGGATTTTATATAACATTTATGTTGCTAGGTTTGGTTTTGTTTTTTTCCATTGAAGATACTAAAATTCAATGTGGGAATTCTCTCCTCCTCCCTAGAATTTGGCTTCTTTCAGTCCCATTTGTGGATGGAGAATATTTTTATTAAGCTAAAGAGAAGAAAGTCATCCTTATTAGCAATGCCTCATTGCGTTAGAAATCAGGGTCTGTGGCTATCAACCTGTGGAGACGCAGTGGGAAGACATGATTGCAGTTTGATTCAGCTGTGCCAGGCACCGAGTAAAGATTATGCACTCAGACAGGCACCCTGTCTCAGAGCACAAGTGAAGAATGCTGTCCTAACTGCACAGAGCATGGTCATGCCAGCGTGTGAGCTATGGCAGCAGAGCCTTTCTTTAGTGGTTTGAAATGTTAGCTCTGTTGAGTTAAAAAACACAGGATTTTTAAGGGAGTTTCCCACAAACCTCATGTCTGGGACATGATACATGCCAAAACCACCCCAGCAGCTGTGTGCTGCAGCACAGTGGCTTGCCTTCTGCCCCAGCAGAGCCTGGAAAGATTTTAAAGAGAAATGCTAATTGCAACACAGAGTAGCTGCATGCTGGAGCTGGCTAATATATAAGGCCCAATTTCCCATCCCCCTGCTTGCCAGCTTATATCTGATGTGGTTAATGGAAAGCAGCTGCAGAGCTACTGTAATGGTGCCCTGCTATGCTGTTTCTGGGCCTCCCACCCCACAAGTTCCCAGTTGAGGGAATGTGTTAGAATCATAGAATCACAGAACCGTGTGTGTTGGAAGGAAACTTACACGTTATTTAGTGACAACCTGCCTGCCATGGGCAGGGACACCTTCCACTAGACCAGGTTGCTCAAAGCCTCATCTGAACTGGCCTTGAACACTTCCAGGGATGGGGTATCCACAGCTTCTCTGGGCAACCTCTTCAGTGTCTCACCATCCTCACAGCAAAAAAAGATAGTCTTCCTACTATCCAGTCTAAACCTACCCTCTTTCAGTTTAAAGCCATTCTCCCTTGTCCTATCACTACATGTCCTTGTACAAAGTCCTTCTCTCTCTTGCAGGCCCATTTAGGTGCTGCAAGGTGTATAAGGTCTCCCTGCACCCTTCTTTTCTCCAGGCTAAACTGCTCCAACTCTCTAAGACTTTTCTTTATAGGAGAGGTGCGCCAGCCCTCTGATCATCTTTGTGGCCCTCCTCTGGACTTGCTCTAAGATATACACCTCCTTCTTATGCTTGGAACCTGTGGTGATCTGTTTATCCAGTACTTTTATTATCCCATACTGTTCCCCCTGCTTTCCCTTGCTCCTAGCCCCTAGCCTTGGTGACTCCCTTGGGTTCCTGTACCCCAACTCCGCATGTACCGCCCCTGAGCCCCTGAGAAAACCCTCTGCACCCAGATTGTGAGGTCTCTGCCTCTGAGGGTCGCTGGGACAAGGTGTAATATTAAAGATCTTTGGAAGCCCAGTGAGAAACCCTTCCCCCCTCCTTTGTTGTCCCTGTTTGTAGAGCTGATAGCTACCAGAGCAAAACTGCAGAGCCATCCAAAATGGACTACGGGAGGGTGAAATGGTCGCACTGCCCTAAGCAGCTCCACCGAGCTCTCAGGGAAAGCTGCAGCTTGCTAAACTAAACCTAGCACTGCAACAGGAACCTAGAGCTAGGAAGTGGAGGATGAAATTTGTGCACGTGTTCATGGCCACAGTGCCAAACCCTCACACTTTCCACCCACACTGCCCCGTTAAATGACACTCGCGACGGCAGGAGAGGAGGCACCACTGGAGAGCACCTGCCCGCTGAGGTGTCTGGCACACAAGGCCCCATGAGCCAGCACGTCTGCTGTGCACCTCTCCATGGTGGCCCTGGCCACTGCCACCCCTCGTGGGTGTCCAGCCCACCCCACTGCCCTGCCTGACAGCCAGCACCCAGCACAGTGCTGCAAAGAGGCTGTACCACAGGGCTGTGGGGAATGCAGGAGGGGCAGGAGGCACTCCAAGGCATCCCAGGCTTCAACTTTGTAGCCAAGTCTGGGTTTAATTTCTTCTTTTTCAAAGAGAAGAGAAAAGAATCTCTAGTCCTAGGGGCATCTTCAGGAGGAGCAGGCACTCGGGAGCCCCTGCAGGTTGACGCAGCCTCTTTAAATATTTAATTTCTCTTGAGGTGTGATATGTTTTTCTGTCTCCTGGGAGACTATTAATTTGTGCCTTTTTTTTCCTGAGGGACCCTTTACTCTTCTGAGTTTTAAGTCCATTTTTGGTATCCTTTCACATTGGTGTGTACTCTGAGGGGATCTTGTCAATTGGAGACAAAATGGATTCTGCAAGTCTAGCAGTGCTGGTGTTTTGCATGATTTGCTATGATGGGGGTCTTCTCCATCTTATTGAGGATACTCTCAACCTAAGCAGGGATTTGGTTTTCACCCTCTTTATTCCAGCAGGGAAAGGTGACATTTTGGCACAATATGTGGTTAAATCAGATTATATGAATTGGAAACAGATGTAAACACGAGGAATTTTTTAGAAAATCACTAGATGAGAAGGAGGCCCTTCAAAAGAAGGGTCTCTTTCTTAATATCTGTGAAAAAAACGTAGCTAGTCACTGAGAGCTGAGCAAAAGACTTTGACCCAGTGGTTTTGCAGAAAAAGGGGCTGGCTTTTTAATAGCAACATCTTGCTAAGTTGTTGAATCCTATGTTGCATGGAAACAGCATGAAACAGAAACACAGGGCAGAAATCAGAGAAGTTGCTTTAAAATGGAGAAATATTTCTTGTTTCTTTATGCTGGGACAAAAGTACATTTCACATCTGTCACAAGTGCCACTGACCCCAGGGGTGGCCCAGGCAACCTCCCACTACCACCACCTTCCTCCCTGTCCAGGCTGGCAGTCAGAAACCTTGTTCTTCTGCCAGTACACAGAGCACATTTGAGCTACTTGTCATTGTGATGGCAGAAACCCCAGAATGTCAGCATAAAAGTATTTTCTTTTTTCCTCTGTAGAACTGTATTTTAAAGAGATTTTTGAAACTTACTGGGAAAATACTTCCACCTTGAAGAAACAAATGAATGATGGTGGTAGTCTGCAGACTTACACAGACAGCTGATATCTATTTCATTAGTCAGTGCTTGGATCTTGGAATCAAAATCTGAAATTCATCAACATTGGCAACACCCTACAGCGTTTTCACAAGAAATGAATACTTCTGACCATAAGCAGAAGCAACTTTGATATTGGCATTAAGTTTCTGTTCAGAATTATTTATTTGGGAAGAGATTTCACGAAATTCCTTCCTTTGTTAAATAGCAATGTAACATATCAAAACTCAGGCATTTGGATCTAATTAACAATAGCAAGATTTTTCTTCATGAAGAAAACAGAGAACCACTTTGGCCCACACTGTGCTTCCTGCAGATGAGTTAGTTGTTAGGAAATAATTTCTAGCATCTTCTTCTCTTTGCGTTTTTATTTTGTGTTCCATTTTCTGGCAAATGCACCATACTGGGCTAGTCTTTAAGCCTTTTCAAAATACAGGCAAATGCTGCTTTTTTTTCTGAAGTTACATACTAAATTATAACAAGGAGCTATTTCATTTTCCATTCATTTGTCTCAGTGAAATAAACATTAAAAAATCAGAAGTAATTAATAATCTCCAGACAGCAATGTTATACTTAATATGAGGGAAAATATTTTCCATCTATGTTACTGCCACACAGCCCTCCCAAAGAGCACTTGGTGAATAGCTCTGATATTACACTAAAACCTAACCTTCAGGAAATTTGAGATGATCAGGAAAATATTCTGGAAAGTATAGTCATGTACCCTAGAATATTAATTTTTCTACTGGAATAGCAAAATACATCCAAAGCTGCGACTTTCCAGCTATGCATCATTGATATGTGTCTGTATTTGTGGGTATACCGGTATGCAGCCTTTTGGTTCCACTTTAACACTGAATTTCCTGATGGGTAGATGGACAATGACTACTCCTATCTCCAGGTGCTTTGATACATGTGCTACAGAGATATCTCAGTAAATTAGCAGAGGTTAATTTTCAAACATCTCACAGAAACTGTGAGTTTTTGCAAGTCTACTCAGCATCCTCAGCTGTGAGAAGAGTGTTTGAAAACTGAACTATCTGAGTGAACAAATTGCCAATGAAGCTGGTAGCACATCCTTCTAAAAACACTTTCCTGGGTCAAAACAAGGCAGCTGGGTCTGGCACCGCTGTGCATCAGCACATCGGAAGCATGTCAGGGATCTGCTGAACTCCTTCTTCCCACTCTCAGAAGTTCTCTGTTGAGAGAGGAGTCAATGGCCCCTGTTGCATCTCTTCTCTGTGACTGAAGCCAAGTGCCAAATATTGCTGGCCACTACCTCCTTATCTGCTCCTGGGGTGTCAGCTCTCTGAGCAGATGCCTTTTTGCCCTTATATCGGTGACATGACATCTTCTCCAGGATTGGTTTTTTTCATTTAAATGTTCCTCAGTGTTCCTCTAAAATACATATTCATTTATCTTACCTTATGGAAGGAAGGCTTGGCCCCTCTTTTATCACTTAGAAAGATTAAATTAGCTTCTTAGCTGATAGTAGACAAGATATACTTCATATTCCAGAGGCAATCTGACTACAAGGCCTGAACTGAGCAAGAGTAATTCAATTGACTCTACTCAAGCTGCACTAATTTGCACCAACTATAAATTAATCTTTTCTTGTGAAATATGTCTAGGAGTGACCCTGCAGTATCCAACTGATTCAATTAATTCTGGGCAGCATCTCACCCTCAAAATAATGTAGAAGTCCTCTTTAGGAAATTAGCCAAAACTTCGCATTTTCACCTTTAAAAGGTAAGTCAAAGGGCATCACTGGAAGAAAGATGAGGGCAGAATTAGGCCAATGTCTTACATAACCCACATACTAACTACATTTATCTACGATACAAATGATGAAAACATAGTATTTTTCACAGTATTACTCTTTATTCTCCTCACTTGTTCTGGTCTTTTCACAGTATTTTTTATTCTCTTGTTCCTGCACAAAAGCCTGCTCTGTACACTTTATTAATATGAAATACCCCAGAAGCTGAAAGATGCAGATGGCTGCATGAAGACTGTGAATCTGTAAGAGAGATCTTTGCAACTTCTTCTTAAGCCACCCATGTATTGCTTATTTGTGCAAGGTCACAGCTGTTGACAGGACAGCCAACATTACTGCAAGGAGACATCACACAGGAGGACCAGGGTGCTGTTCTACCCAGGCAAGGGAAGGCAAAAATGAGCACAGAGAGTTTTCTATAAGGGGCACTCGATTTCACCCAGTGAACTGGGGCTCAGGCCAACCAAACCTGGCCATGCCATGCTGCCTGCAGTTTCTTTGCTGCCACCATACAAATCCATTTTCATCAGATCATTCAAACTGAACGTTGCTGTGCTATTTGGGATTGCAATGGCAAAGGTCCCAGTCAGCATGAAGCTTCCTGGTCTTCCTACGCCACCATGATTCTTTTCTATGATTCTTTGACTAACTGTCCCTTCTTTGATGAAAAGTTAAACCAATATTCCCCATCCACCCCTTCTACCTGGCAAATGCAATCAGAGCTCTTTACTTAAAGTAAATAACTGAATACATTTGCCTTAAGCTACCCTTAGCACCTTTTTAATCAGGGAAAGAAAGCATTTACAGCAATTAAAGCAAAATTCGATGTGTAAAAATCAGCTTAGAAATTAGTTTCTCTGCACTGTCAATTATTTTAAAAACATTTTTGACTGCTTAAATTAATTCCAATTTGAATTCAAGACGTGCATTGCCACAGAATGAAATTCAGGACATCATTTTTTACTCATCACTACTGAGCTTTACAGGCATATCTTTACTTTTTTTCTGCTTCTCTTGAGTCATCGCTAATGGAAGTTCTAAATATAGGTATGACTAACAATGCAAACTTTAGAAACTGTATGTAAACTACCACAAGAAAAACAGATCAGAGAGTTATGCTCACCAGAAATTCAAAAAACTGTTGCCAACCACTATATGTAAGTAATGATTACTGCATTTTTCTCATTAGAAAGGCAGCTGTCATATAGCTTACGGTTTGGACAGAAAGAAATAAGTTAGCATATTGCTTAAGAGATGTCTGCTAAATCCTTGCTCTATTTTGCCAAAAATACACTAGAACATAAAATCCTTCATTCTGCAGAATAATAAATGTCATGTTTCCATTTCCCAGTGTCTTGTCAGATTGTTTAAGATAATCAGGATCAAATAAGACAAACACAATGAGCTCCGGACCTCAGCCTTCAGAGCAGTGGTTTTGACACTGCCAAAGACAAGTGACAAACCAAGCAAAGACTAAATGCTTGGTACTGTTGCTTACCCCATCACAAGGATACAGTTTTTATCTTTTAGTCAGTTTTTGACAAGAAGCTACCAATACAACCCGAGACCTCCACTGTCAGACAGTAACACACAAAGACTCTGGCAGACATATGGTCAGGACCAAATGTAATTATTTTGCAAGCCCAAGTGGAGGCATCTGAATCAGATGGGAAACCAGGCATTCCTGAAGATGTTTTGTGCTGGAGGACCCAGATAAAGCACCAGATGACCAACCACCAGTTGATATTTAATACTAGTAGTAGTAAGTAGTAGTAGTAGTAGCAGTAATAACAACGATGACATTGATGGGATAATGCAAAAGGAAGTTCACCACTGAGCCCCTTTTCCCCAGTCATTCTTTGCCCCTAATTCCCCCACATTCAGGCCCATTTTCCCTGGTATCTGACAGTCCAGATTATCTGGGTATTTGTTTACAACAACTGGTACATGAGTTACCTGTGGTGAAGACCATTCCTGCACAATTGCAATACATAGTTGGACAGCAAGAATCAAGGCTGATTATTTCTAGCATATTGGGTAATTAAGTATTCTGTGTTGTTAGATGCAATTTATTACCACCAAATTGTTTGAAGAATTAAAAACTAATGTGGAGATAGCTTGACCTACCTCTAAGCGGTGCTGATGCCAGATTTAGTGAATTCATTGATGCTGAATTTAAGAGAGTTCTACCATCTTGTGCGGACTTTAACTGGAGTCTTCTGTTCTGTCTTATTGTCAGCATATTCAGCACTGAATTATCTGAACCCATAAGGCTAGCTTTGAAGAAATCTGTCAGTTTGAGATGAGATACTCACTGAGATTTTCAAAAAAGCTTATGTGTTTTTTTACCTTGGCGTTCATAAAACTGCCACGTTGATGAGAACGATTCCCCAAGTTTTGCTATACCATATGGTCCATGTGCTGTTAGGAGGCCATCTACTGTGTTTCCTTGTTAGTCATTCAACTACATATTGCGTCCATCTGCAACTCTCATATGTAGTTTCACTGTAATTGCCCTTTTCATAGTGCATTTCATTCTGCTTCGTGCTGGCTTGTGATCATGTTCTTTCCAAGACATGCTTCACCAAACACTTTTTGAAAGGTGCAGTAGTGCCATACTGAATGGCAGGGTCGATGCAGGCACAGAGCGCAGCTCTAATGTAGAGGAAGAAGGTTGTGGGTGCTCATCTTGGGGATGAAGAGAGACATTACCTTCCTTGCTCTCCTTCCCCCTCAATCCTCAGCAAAGCATTTCAGCTGTTCCAGAGATGCAAAGGGTGTCCGCAGCCAGCTGGGCTTGCACTACTCTTTCATTCCCCGCACTTTGCCACACTTCAGAAGGTCTTGTCCCAGCTCGGTGTCTCCTGAGGAGTCTTTAAGAAAACTTTCCTCAGCCACTACCTCACAGTATCTTTAAGACCCCTGAAAGCAGCTGTAAGAGTGGTATTTGTGAGAGGCTGGAACTGTGAACAGATCCTGTAGCCAGATAATTCTGTGCTGTGATCACACCACAGGCTCCAACCTGGGCAGGAGCAGCCAGTGTGAAGGTCGTACACTGCACTCTGGTGTCAGCAGAGTGAGCAGGAGGCACCTTCCCCTCTGCCAGTGCTCGACAAGTCCTCCAGCGCAGTACTGGCTTTGGGGATAATTTGAGGCTGACACAATTTGTATTCCCTTAAAGACCTCATTACACATATTGCTCATTTAACCTTTAAGAAGGATGGAAGAAAGTGTGCCAATGGATTCTGGCTGATAAATATCTAAATTAAGTAAATTTAATTAAAAACTGTTGTAAATGTCATCTAATCTGTGGATGCTGCGAAAATTATGGTTGTAGCTTTGAACCAGTTTCGAAATGCATAAGGATCTCCTTACACAATTTTCTACAGAATATTCTTTTCTTCTTGGTTTCAGGAGAACAGTCAAATTGACTTATATTTTATTGCTCAGTAAAAATATTGAACTCAAAACTTGGAGAACTTTCTTGCATCTTGTTACTGCCAGGTGATGCTGGCTGGAACAGTGGTTTCTTTCTAAAGCCATTAAGTGTTATTTTGCCAGATAAAAGATGGGGGAGGAAAGAAAGATATGTGCTAAGTTGCATCTAGGGAATCCTACTTCTCAGTACACAAGAAATAAAAAGATCAATGCATTTTTTCTCAGCTTCTATTCTGGCCACGTTGTGCTGTTTGGGTGAAAACACCTTCAGCCCCTCTGTTACTTTAGTCCACGCCAGTGACAGCTACTCAGTGGGGAGCACAGTTTGATGAGTTTAACAAAATCTTGTTGGCTGACCTTTCCATGCTGGAGACATGATTTCATTTCTGTTGTCTGAAAATGAGCACCAACAAGACAAGTTATTTCCATGTCTCAGCTGGAATATCATAGTCCTAATGTGTTTCCAAGTATTTCTTTATCTGTAAAATGCTATGACTTTCAGGTCTATCTAAGAACAATAACTTTTTTCTTTCTACTTTCTTCATGTACTAGCAAAAAGTCAGCTTATTTTGATCTTTTTTTTCCAGTCACTCTGTATGCTGCAAATATCAATCCAAAAAACCCCTGCTTCTTGGAACAGTGAGGTAGGAAAGCTCCCAGAGATGTATTTGCAAACTGATGCTGAGGCACATACAGAAACTGGTTCAAGACCTAGTTCACAAGTAGGATCCACAATATGTAGGATCCCAGGCAGACAAGCTGAGTGGAGTACTTGCCATCCAAATTCAGTATTTTATTCCAGTCACCTTCCGACATTGCTGCCAAGTTAGTTCTTCTGGTTTAATCATTCTTCTTAATGTCATTAAAATGTAAAAGCCTGATCCTACTATACAGGGCTTGGGTTTTCTTTGCAGTTTGTTCTTCATAGAGGCAAAGGGGATCATTCAACAGATCATTCGTGCAGAGGGTGACCTGGCAAAGCCACACCAGCAGAGCTGAGTTGGTGGGCCCCAGAGGTGGCCAGCAGCCAGGAAAGGAGTAACAACCAGTTACAGCAGGGCAGAACAGGTAACCCACACCAGCAATAGGAACAGCTGATCAGACTGTGCTTTTAAACTCACCGTCCTCTGTGGAGGTGTCAAAACTGACCCCCTGTTTTCCTAAGACCTACATTGATGTAAGACAGGTATCTCTGAGAAGATTCCAAGAGAAAGTAAATGCCTAGGAGCCCTTGGTGCTTTTGCTAATATTCCCCTGCAATTTTACCCTTCAGTGGAGTGGCTTATGAAACCCAAAGAAATGCAAAGAAGTGTAAAAAATGTTCAGAAAATTCAAAATATTCAAATCACTGTTCACTAAGTCACAGGTCAACCTCTACCACAGTTTGAAAGACACTTTCATCTCATTTAATAATTCATCTTTTGGAGAGTTTTGAAACTTTTCTCTGCTGCCAGAGAACAGATTTGGCTCTAAGGAACATTTATGTTTTTATTGCTTATTGTTCAGATAGTACAAGGCAATGTACCAGTTCTGCTCCCAGTGAGGTCAGTGACACATGTAAAATTGGACCAATGGAAGAAATTCAATATAAAGTGAAATTATACAGCTAATATGGGTATGGATGTATAAAAACTTGTGGTTTGGGTTAATCCTGTTTTGGGACAAGGAGAGAGAGCAAGGACAATGTGCCTCTTTTGAAGTTCAGATCTCAGGTCTTTATGAGTATTCTTATTTCAGAGAGAATTCTTTTCTGCCTTTTTTCCTGGTATCTCCTATGCAGGGATGAGCAATCTGTTTTTCCAGTTTTAGCTGAGGATTACTATAGCAGGTACAATATGGAAAAAGAAGGTGTAAGTTATATTGATTTCTATTTGCAACATATTTTTCAGCTTTGCCTATGCCTTACTCTTGAGACCATATTTCTTTATTTCATACCCTACTACCTTTCACATCCCCCAGCTAAAAATAGCCTTTACCTAGAAAAAAAATCCTGCCAGCAGTTCCAGATCTAGATGGTATATACATCCCAGCTGACTTCAGAATCTCCTCAGACCACATTTTTCTGTATTCCTCTTGCTAACACTGCCTTTCTTACCATTTCCCACATTTTGATCTTTTCTTGGGAGTGTTATGACCTTGCATGCGGCCCTTCTGTCCACAGCTGTGCTTTTGCCCAGACCCTTTGCCTCAGGAGGACATTTCCAGGCACATGCTCCTTCCAAAGCTGGGATGTGGTTTGCAGTGGTCTTCAATGGACAGCCAAGAACAGGCCTCAGTGACAAGACCAAGTTGATCTTGCTCAGCTCTTGGGGCAAGGACAGCAGGATCCCACCACTCCACATCCTCCTCTGTCAGCTCAGCCCTCCTCTGGCTGGTGCTGCTTGGGGGAAGAGGAGAGGAAAGGATAGGACATCAGCCAGGGAGCCAAATCTGCCCTGTGTTTGCTGGCATCTTCACATGCTTCCAGGATAGGCACCCAGGAAATCCCAGTGCTGTGAGTACAACTCAATTCCTTCTTCAAAACCTGATTCCATGGAAGAGTCCCATAGAAACTGGTGGGCCAGTTTAGGAGAATAAGCTCTATCCATGTTATCAATAGCTTTTAACACCGAGCTGTAGCGAGCTCTAATTTGTATGTGCGTAATCTCAACTCTTCCTGTCCGAATTTCCATAGAGTCTATCTGGCATTCAACAGAGCAGAACATCCAAGAGAATGAGACTAAAAATCACCATTCTTTAACACAAATTTGCACATATTTTCTTGCTGCCTTCTTCCTCTTTGGAAAAAAACCCAAACAAAACCAAACCCAAAGACAACTATTTCCCCATCTCAACATTCACACAAAGTCACTGAGCTGATTCCTTTGCACACACAGCCAGCAACAGAAATGGCAGGTGATCCTCACATTCTCCTGCTTGCAAGATGCCTATCATAGTGCACCCTTATAGCCCGTGTGCTTTTCCGCTGAGCTGGACACCCAGCATTGTCACTCCTAAAATATTTGTGAGTGCTACAGGATTTTCTAGGGAAAGATTTCTTGAGGCAAGATTTAGTCAAATCTAATCCAAGTCACTCAGTGCAGCTCCATTTGTTAAGAACAGCTCCTGTGCTTGAGAAGAGCCCGTCACTGTGTTTTGCCTCACAACGCTGCAGAACACAATAACAACAACACTAAACTCAATACCCTGAAGGGGCAGTTGTAGTCAAGGGTCACATTTTCCTTCATTCCAATTAACCTACTTGTCATATTGGATGGTAGATGCACTCTGCAAACTGCCCTCAAGTGTTTCTCATGCTCTTTTAGTAATAGAAAGTGGGGAGATATAAAATAGTTCATGCTTTGCTGTTTGACTTGTCCTTGGTGCTCTATCTTATTGGGAAACCCAAAGAAATTAATACTGTTGCAAAGATTTTAAGTGTCTGAAAGCACAAACAGGCTTCTGGCTTGTGCAGCATACCTGGAACACCAGTGCTGGCAACACCAGTCCTAGGGAGTTGAGGGACCTGACCTTTGGTTCCTGTCCAGATTTTGCTCAACCAACCTGCTCCCATGCCAAATAAAAGAGCTGTAGTGGATGCCAGGTACCCACCAAGGCCATTCTATATCTTTGTCTCCTCAGCTGGACATGGGAGGAAAAATATAATAAAAGGCTTGTGATCAATAAGGACAGGGGGGAATCACTCACTAATTACTTTCAAAGGCAAACCAGACTCAACTTGGGGAAAAATTAACTTAATTCATTACCAATTAAATAAGAATAGGATGATGAGAAATAAAACCAAATCTTAAAAACATCTTCCCCCGCTGCCCCTCTCTTCTTCCTGGACTTAATACAGAATTCTCTGCCTCCTTCCCATCAGCGGAATGGGGAGAAGAGGTTACAGTTAGTACATCACACATTGTCTCTGATGCTCCTTTTCCTCAGGGGGACAGCTCCTCACGCTTTTCCCCTTGTCCAACATGAGATCCCTCCCACAGGAGACAGTCCCCCACGAATTTTTCCAACCTCAGTCCTTCCCACAGGCTGCAGTTCTTCACAAACTGCTCCAGTGTGTCTCCTTTCCACACTGTGCGGTCCTTCAGGAACAGGCTGCTCCAGTGGGGTCACAAGCCACGGAATCATCAAGGTTGCAAGAGATCATCTTGTTCAACTGTCAATCCAGCACCATCAGAATCACCCGTAAACCATACCCCCAAGTGCCACATCCACACACCTCTTGAACACTTCTAGAAGTGGTGATTCCACTTCTCCGAGCAATTTCTTCTGATGCCAAACACACTTCCAGTGAAATTTTTTTTCTGATTTATAGTCTGAACCTCCTTTGCCTCAACTTAAGGCTATTTCTTCTTGTCCTTCCACCTGAAAATGGCAGAAGAGACTGACCGCCACCTCACTACAACCTTTCAGATAGTTTTAGAGAGCAGTGAGGTCCCCACTGAGGCTCCTCTCCTCCAGACTAAACAAGCCCAGTTCCCTCAGCTGCTCCTCATAAGACATGTTTTCTAGACCCTTCACCAGCTCTGCCATCCTTCTCCAGACATGCTCCAGCATCTCAATGTCTGTCTTGAAGTGAGGGGCCCAAAACTGGACATAAGAAGCCTCACTAGTGCTGAGTACGGGGTGTTGCAGTGACCGCTGCTGTCCACTGCCCACGTTAGCTCCAGCGGTGTGCGGCAGGAGTGGGGAGCAGCCGGAGGCACGGGGCTTTGAAGCTGCTCCTCTGAAGCCTCTGCCCTACCCAGGGGAGCAAAGGCTTCAGGCCCTGTGGTTGTCAGCAGCCCTCCATGAGGGGAAAGATAAAAAGTAGCAAAGAAGCTTGCCAGGGGATACAATCCCAGCCCTCCTCGAAGACCATCCACCACAACCAACCAAGAACTGAGGGGTTGCAACATCTTATAAAGGGGGCTAACAGGGGGCGTGGCCCGACTAGGGACCAATAGGAGGATTTGGGGGGGGCGCTGGAGGGGGAGGACCTACACCGGGTCCAATGGTCTTGGTGGGTGGGGGGAGAGGGGTCACATGCCCCAATGGGGCGTCAAGGTTTTAGGGGATTTCCAAAGGGGAGGTATTAAAGGAGGCAGGGTCTCGGGGGATTGACAGTGACCACATAAGGGTAATTAGGGAAGACTTGGGTGACAGGCACAGAACTGTCTGGAACTCCAGGAGGGATGATTGGCGGGTGGCGGGGAAGGTGCCAGAACAAAGGGAGGGGAATAACCATATTAGGAGCACCAAGGGAGCAGCTTGGATTTGGGGGTAGACCAACTGGGAATAAGGGAAATAGAGACGAACCACTGAGGTACAAAGAACATACAGAAATACAATAAAGCATGGCACCACTACACAGGGGGACAATCCCAGCCTTGGTCCTGCTGGCCACACTATTGCTGATACAGGCCAGAATGCCATTGGCCTTCTTGGCTACCGGGGCACACACTGGCTCATGTGCCACTGTCAACCAGCACCCTGGACTGGGGCATGGTGTTCCTTCAAGGTTCTCCAGGGTTGTTTCTAGGTGAGCAGTAAAGGCAATGTACAACTTTGTATGAAGCACATCTGAAAGTGTGGAGAACACTGCTCTAGAGAGTGTATTTGCAGCTACCCTGTTTCTTCCAAGATCGTGTTTAATTCCCAAATCCTGTCCTTGTGTGGGAAAAAAATATTCTCTACATTCTGGACTTGGTTTTGCATGGTAACCAGTAATAACCTGTACCCATTTTCAGATAATGTTTCTCATAAATACAGGCAGGAATTGTGTCCTGTTTCTCCCTACTAAATTGAATGTATTGCTTTTGGGGAAGAGTTCTATCCACTTGTCAGAGGCACCTCATTCACCACTTTATTTCACATGCATAGTGAAGCACTCCTGAACTATGCAAGGGCCCTATCAAGCCAAAAGAGAGAAGTATATGTTTGTGGAGACCAGAAATCTCCCCTTTCTTGGCACCCCAGTGGCTTGTAAGCTGCATACTCACCAAATCACCACCTTCACCACTGCAAAGCTGTGCTCCAGCCTGCACCAGGAGTGCAGTCACAGCCTGTCCCTGAGGAGTCCAGCTTGGCTTTCATTGATACCTCAGAACAGCCAATGCTGCCATTGATGCCTTTGGTATCTTGAATTGGTTTTGAGAGTGTGCTGTAGGTTCACTGGACATCTCTATGAAGATTAGTGATTTAGGTGATTAAATGACAAATAAATTTCAGCTTTCCAGTTTTCAATGCATGTTTGTGTCTCATCTTCATCTGGTTAGAACAAGTATTGCAGCAGGAACAGCAAGCTTATGTGAGTTCCCCATATGCCTTGCTGTGTTGATTTCTCTCCTGCTCGTTTTTATGTGGAGTTTGGCACTTTTAACATTTCCATGCTATGGTTTTATTGTTAACTTTTCTTGCTTGAGTAAATTGAAAGCTATAAAGCACCTGAAATGCCTCAGAGGCTTCCGCTGTCAGTAGTGAGATGAACCTTTCTCACATCTTCAATTTCCTCTGAACACTTTTTTTGCAGATACAGGATAAAATGCAGCTGTAACTTTGCTTGTTTTTTCCCCTGTTTCCAGATGGTTTTGAGCTCAGGTGAAGATATTAACTGCTCCAGTAATCTATAAAATGCAAAAATATCTCAACAAAATATTTTATACTATGAGACACTGGGATGTCTCTCTGAAACCAATCTCTGTGCTACAGCAAGGAGATGCACTGATATTTCCAAATGGAAGGGGCATGGCTTTTCACAGCTGTGAGACATGCTCTTCTCCTTGCTGGCACTGTCGGAAGTGGGAGCTCTGCAGGCCTGGATGACAGGAGCCTGCCATACTTTTTCTTTTTGCTTTTGCCCAAGCTGCAGTTGGACTCTCCTCCTTGCTTCCTGCCAGCATTCCTCTTTCACTGCATCCCTGGTCATCACCTGTTCTACTATGCTCTGGGTATTCTTGACCTTAAATCACAATGTCCAGCAAACTGTGTTTTGTCTTGACTGTAGCCCAAGCCTGAAACATCCTTTTACTGAGCAAATTAGGAACTAATAAACAAAAGGATATGGGGATCTTCCCATCTTCAGCCTAAAGATGTCTGATGAGACCTACTAAGTGGTACAGACCACTAGGCAGCCATGAGAACAGGAGCTTCTGGGACACACATCTGCATGCACCTCCTTCCTAGGTGGCTTGCAGATGACTCAGTGTCACACTGGGGCAGCAGCAGCAGTCTGCTCTCTGCAGCCATGTTCTCCTGTCCTTTGCCTGGCTGTGAGCAGAATGACTGCCCTGCACATCTCCTGGTGTGAGACAGAGGGGCTGCCACACGGAACCCTTTTATGAATCGCCAGCTGGCTGAAAAGACTGCACACCTTTTCATTGGAACAAAGAAGGTGTTGAGTAGTCTTGCAAGGTCGCCAGGGAATGCAAGGAACTCTGCTTTGTCATAGAACCATAGAATCACAGAATGGTTTGGGTTGGAAGGTACTTTAAAGACCACTAAGTTCCAGCCTCCCTCCTGTGGGCAGGGACACCTTCCACTAGACCAGGTTGCTCAAAGCCTCATTCAACCTGGACTTGTCACAAATTTGGTTTTCTCCTGGGTCTTCACCTGGAGCTCTGGGGCTCAGCTGGCCTTGAATGTAAGAGCTGTGCAAAGGTACCCTGATTTAGCAAAGCACATGCTGGATTTTCAGAACACTGCACTGAAATCTGGTCTAACAATCATCCAGCCTGACAGGGCTCCTTAGATGGGGAGCTTCCAAAAGAGGCTCAGAGTGAGGGTTTGAGCTGAAAGCACTTTAGCCTCAAAGAACTGGAATTTCAAAAGACTGAATTACTGTATGATAATAGCAAACATCCTCTTCTTAGGCAGAAATCTGGGAGCAATCAGGATGGATCTGCCATGCCAGTTGTTTCTGCAGAGCACGGTGTTGTAAGCAGGATGAGGCAAAAGGCAGAGGAGAGGCTCACTTGAAGTGGGGATCCCGCCAGTTGGATGTCAGCCTGCTGTTCAGCCCCTCTCCACTGCCACAGGGAGAATCCTCACTGCTGGTGGCCCAGCCATGGATGAGTCTTATCTCTCTCATCTCTTGAATCCATACAGTTTATCTTGACCCTTGATACTCAGCTCTGCTTCCTAAGGAAGCGTTTGCACAAGCACAGGATCCTGTGAGCTCCCAACAGAATCCCAACATCTCTTTCATTACAGGGACATAATCAAGGAGGCAAAGTGGGGCACCCACACTGATAATTTATTTTTATCATCACTTCCCCAATTTTTTCTCCCTGGCAAAACTGTCTTGAGCATCTAGTTATTCTCTGACAGTGAGAATGATAATAGGAGGAATTTTTTTCTAAAGTATGGTGTTATTCAAGATCAGAAGACTTCACATCATAAAATATCATTAAAGTGTGAATTCAAGGTTGGGAAAGATGAGGCCTTTAGAAGACTAATGCAATTAATTCTGCTCATTAACTACACACTCAAAATACATACATAGAGGCTGATCTCACTTCTGCTGTGGAGAGTTAGGTCTGAAAAATGATTCTTTTCCAGTGGATTTCCCAGTGATGAGGTGGCATGGAAAGCTCCCTCCCTGTATTACCAGTGAACACAAAGTCATTGCAGGAGGGATCCTATATGCTCTAAATCTTTTGGTGTGCAGTAACTTCTTGTCAAAGTAAGAAGCTTAAAGAAATTAAGGTCCAATACTAAATAATTTCAGTAATTGAAATGTGTTAGATTGAAAGTGGGTTTCTTTGCTTTTTTTTTTTTAATGTAATCCTTCTCACTCTGCAATCCATCTCAGCACTTGAATTCTGGAAGGCCTCAGTTCTTTAGAGTTTACCAGAGCTAAAACCAGCCTCAGCCATTCTAGCTTTCTTTTCACAGAGGAATTCGCATAGTGGGACATTTTCAATATAACAGAACTTTGATGTAAAAAAGCAATTTATTTTTCCAGCAGCTCTCAGTATTCCCTTTGCTATAGCTGAAGGTATAGCAATATCACCCTCATAATCAGCCTCTTCTTTCTGTTTGGTGCTACAAGAAAGCCTATGCTTGTGTTTGCCTGCAATCATTAAATGAGCATGTTTGTGTGCATGTGAGAGAAAGAAGAGGAGAGGGAAGAAATAAACATCTGTCCTACCAATATACAGACTTATTTGCTGGGACCTGGGGAGCTGTCCTTCTCTCCTTTCCCTTTTGCACAGAGTCACACTGCTTTCCTTATCTCTCCCGTGATTACTTGTATTGTGTTCCCACAACTCCTTGGGAGGTAGCTCCTTGGGACAGGGACTTTGTCCTATAACCAAAAAGCATAATGTCAGCACCATAAACTAGCCATTCTGCAAACAGTCAAAGCAATGAAGCCTGGTCTCCTGCGGACATGAGGGGGAGGGTGAGAAGGGAAGGGAGGGAAGAGCAAATCAAGAAGCTCTTAGTTCTGCCCTGCAATGGGGAGAGAAGAGATGGGTGGATTTAGAAAAACAAACTCACATTTTCAGAGCTAACTCAGACTACTAGCTAAAGCTAATGATCACCAGAAACTTGATGCAGTGCAGTATATTTGTGGTTCTGCCTTGCTTGCACCAAAAATGCTGCCCTCAGTTTACTTTTTTCATTGCGTGAATGCATCTCCTCAATGCTTATTTCATAGATTTTTGTTTCCATCTTATGGTCTTAGTGTCTATTAGAAATACAGCCTTGAGGCAAACTTTCTCACAGTAGTGCCTTACTTTGTTGTATGCTGCAGTACACGTAGTTGGCTCTGACAGCGTTAGTTCTGCACTGGTACACTGTCAAACCGGCTGCAAGAAGTATTGTGAAAAAACAAACCATCTGCTAAGCGAAAATAACATCCTGATTTGGGGTTTTATGCAACTATTCAACTCCATTTTAATGTCCTCTTTTCCCACATCTGAATTTTGAAACCAAAATCTTACTGCAGCACTTGCATTTGACCTGACTTTGCCAATCTGAGTCCAACTGATAACTGCTTAGTGTGCTTTTTGGGCTCCATGTCTATCAGCCCTTCTCTGAACTGCTCAAAACTCAAGCAAAGTCATGATCTGACTAGCTTCTTTGGTCATTCTTTAGTCAAAACTCCCTGAGAAAATATATTTTGGTTTGATTTGATAATCTTAGAGGTCTTTTCCAACCTAAATAATTTTATGTTTTCACCCTGAGGATATAAACTCAGACAAATGTGAAAGTTTCTCAATACCCAAGGGCTCTTTTGGTAAACCTAGACTAAATATTCCTATTTAGTAATGACACTAAGAATCAAGGAATTTTGCAGTGAAAGGTACACACTGCCTATACTGTATGAACAACCTAAACAGCTTCAACAGCTTCAAATTTGTGTCTAATTCAGCCTTTACCCAAAGTATTGGAGCCTAAATCGATCAAGCACCGAAGCATTTCAGCCTGGGGCACTGGGAATGTATCTCTGAAGGCAGATAGGATACTATGACATGGGAAAGACCAGGTGATCTGCAGAGTTGCTTTTTTTTTTTTTTTTAAAGAATTATTATTGTCATTATTATTACTATTATTATTCAGTGTGTGCAAAAATAAATGAAGTATTGCCTGCTAGGGAAAATAGTGTAACAGGTGATTCCATCCTTGGACCGCATGGCTCTCAGGTGTTTGGGGCCGGTTTATAGGTCCTCCAAAGGTAAGAATTGCTCACAAGCCACCACCACCTCCAAAGAAAGAGGGCCAGGGATTGTTGTTATTTTCAGTCACTCTTTTCCATTTAACAAGCAGTGAAGAGACGTGATCACCATCCCAGAGTGGCTGATGAGCAACAGGCAGCTGTAAATATAAACAAGTCTTTACATCTTGGCTGTTGGGTTGGGATCAGTGTGGGCAAAGTAATATCCTTGCTACTTTTCTCTCTTCTCCCTGGAAGGTGCATATTTATGCAATGGGAGTAGTGGAGAATACTTGCATTTCTCATGTATTCTTTTCTCAGGTCGCTGTAATGTTGCTCATTATTTCTTCTCACTTCACTGGAATTCTCCAGGTGGCAGAAATGTAATGACAAATGTACTCTTGTGAGGGTATTAGATAAGGAAAAAAATTGTTTTCAGAAGGATCTCTTAGATGGGATCCTGAAACCATGTTTGCATAGCTTTTAATGTTTTTGCCATATTGTTTATCCTTAGTGAAGTGTAAAACTGAAGCTCATCAGTGTTGCCTAGGAGTCAGTATGAGGCAGCTAAGACAAATTGTTAGTATGCACTTTTTTCTCTTGCAGCACTTGTGTGTATTTGTGTATGGAAAAGTACAGTGAACTTTTCAGAACTGTACAATTATTTAACTGTACTGACACCATGTTTTTCTTTGGAAAGAAGGAAGTATGTTTCAAACTTATATAAAGACTGTCACCCATGCCCCTTTTACTATAACCCATTGTTCATGCTGTTGCGCTGACAAAATCATTGTATTTTTAAAGTTAATATAAAATATAAGAAAAATTATGTATGTCTCTGCATTTCTCTCTCTCTTCTCTTTACCTTAGCAAGATACTATTTAACATGTCTCATATCCAAAGTATTTTTAGAAACATAAGCAAGACCATTAACTTAAAACTGCTGTTACAACTTGTGGTTGGTTCATTTCCTTGGCTAAACTCAGGTATGAAATCGGTGTTGCAGCTAGAATTACAACTGAACACAGAAATGCATAGCTAAGCCCTATTAAGTTCCCCTAAGAATAAAATAAATCTGAAATAAATAAATATTGTAATATTGTTTGAATTTTATGTTCATTTTATTGAATCTCTTCTTGCACAAATGCAGAACTCTGCTTTGGTCTGGTTTTAGTTTTCAGTCTACTGGTTTACTGATGAAAATCTCTGGGCTAACAATCCCAGACTCACAAAGATCATATTCTGGGCCCTCTAACAGCAGCGGAAATTTTGTCATTTAGCCTCACAGAATCCAAATTTGTGTAGCTTTTTAAAACAGCACCCATTAAATAACTATGCTGTCTTTCCACATGGCATCTTGCTTCCTTTCCATCCATCTTCCTCTCTATTAATTGGTCTCGAAATTATGAACCTGCTCAGAAACCCTACATGACTAAGGGCCTTTCTTACCCCCTCTCAGCCAGAGTTCTCTACCCCGATGAATCATGGAAACATGTTTGCTATGACAGGGAGACTAGCCCACAGATTTTTGCATTGACTCCTTAAATTAATTTTCAGCAAAGTGGAAAGTTTAAATGGTGACCAAGGTGGGAAAGTGTTTGTGGCTCCTCAAGCCCCTTTCGAACATACCAGAGTTCACACGCAGTTTCCGCTTGCATGCTCAGTCTTGTCCCTGCAGCAGTGTGTCCTTCTGGGAGCATCCTGGTGAGCATGGCAGGGATGGTGCTGGCTGTTAGGTCAGCTGCAGCTGCAAGTCACACTGAGGGATGTTTACACCAGCCACCTTTGGGTGTTGAACTCTGCTGCTTGAGACAGGTGCTCCTTTAGACTTTCTGCATGCCCAAAGACAGGAGTTGCACCTACGGTAAAAAGTTTTGTGGACCCACAAATAAGGGCCTACAGGGTAAAACAGTCAGTACTGAGGCTCACTTCTCCAAATGTAACAATTTTATCTCAAATTAGGCCTGGTCAGTCCTGCGTGCCAAGCATGGATGCTCTTGTGGCTGTACCACTATGAGTGCCCTCCTGGAGTGCCTCTCCCTGTTTGGTTTCATCTGGAAGCTAAGTGTTGCTCTGCCATGAAAACCAGTGTTTTAAACGGGGACAATTGGGATAATCCCTCCCGAAGTGCGCTCCTGATCTGAATTGATATACCAGTGTAGCTCATCCAGAGGCTCTGCCAAAAAATGACTCACAACCTCTGCTCTGAGCTGCTCTCTGGAAGTGCACTCGCTAAAGAGGAACACAAGAGAAACTGTGCCTAAATGTCACTGGCCCGAGCTGGCATGAGCTGTCCTTCATCTTTTCCCTTCCTTCCCTGCCCTGGCATCCCCCACATCCCTTAGATCATTCTTTCATTTAAGCTTTTTGTAAATGAAGAAACAGTTTTAGTCATTGTTTTGAAAGGCTTCTCCTGTCATCCATAGTCTATATTTTGTGGTACGTATATCTGGTATCCAGCTTTTCCAAGTTACAGCAATATATTGTAATTAGGATGTATGGTAAATGTTTGGGAATTAAGTTACATAAAACTCACTTTTAGCTCTTGATTTTTCTGGCAAAGTTACGATGAGAAATCAAAGTTTCCATTTCCCAATTTAGAAAAAAGGATGATCAAGTAAGAGCTCAGAAAAAGTGTCTGAATTATTTCTTTTTTTTCCTATGGAAAATTGGAGAAGGAGTTGGGTATTTGGGACACAAATACCAATTCATTGTGTACTGTCCTCATTTTCCCCATGCAAAGTGCAGTTGGGAAGTAAAGCTCTGGTGGGTTCACATGCTAATTTTTCTCATTGCCTCTTTAACTTGCACAGATTTTTCAAATATTGACTAGGCTTTGAACTTGACCTACTTAAGGCACTGGATATGGTTTTCACTTAAACAAACGCCCCTTCAGATCATGTCAGTATTATAAAGGGGCCTTGCAGCTGTGAACATTGAGAATATCAGCATCTTAATACTCCTTTATCCTACTAGACATACTGTGAGGGAAGTCAGCTGTCCTTCTCTGCTTCTCAAGGCTTTCGTGGCTTTCAGTGCTGTTCCTCAGGACTAGTTTATGCTAATTGGTATGAAATTGAATTTATTGTCAAGTCTGGACCTGCTGATCACCTCTAAGTTGAATCCCTCAGATCAGCCTTCATCTTGAGCTGTGCCTGAAGTGGGTAACTCTTTCTTGAGGCAGGGTCAGAGGCTGAAGAGGCCCCAGCTCCCCTCTGTGTCCTCTCCTCGCCTGCAGCAGCAAACTCACAACTCATCTTCCTTCTGCAGCTCATCTCTCCTCTCTGCTGCCTGGCATTTGGCCTGCTTTATTTACTCTTCATTGTTCAGGGAGGCATTTCGTGCTTTTCATGCAATCTCCCCAGGTTTCTGATTATGCTCCATGGGCAAAGAAGCAAAATACAATTCAAAGTCGGCCTGGTGAGAAAATTCAAAGGCATCTGCTGACAGAAAGAAAGAAAAATGATACAGTGTTGTGGCTTGCATGGATTTTTGAAATGGAGACTTGCATACATTTTT
Organism: Corvus cornix cornix; assembly: GCF_000738735.6. Lineage (NCBI taxonomy): Eukaryota > Metazoa > Chordata > Aves > Passeriformes > Corvidae > Corvus > Corvus cornix. The sequence goes on along the minus strand of NC_046332.1, from coordinate 87,653,916 downwards.
TATATATAAAATCCTTTTCCTTCTATACAGTTTCACAAGGAATGTTCTTGCTGTCAAGAATATTCTCAGTTTACCTGAGAAGAACAAAATAAATGACCTTTACAATCTAACAGTTTCAGTCACCCAAAAAGAAAAAAGCATATCTTTTCTACTCCTGCAAAATCAAAGTACTTCAGTCTAAAAAGCAAATAGAATTTTAATAGCAATAATAATAAAAGTTGTATTTTACCTTCTTTATCTAACCAAGATTTCTGCAATGAAAATAAACATAATCTAGGAAGCTGGAATACAAATGGAGCGGGGGGGGGGGGGGGGGGTGAGAAGAGGCAGAGCTTTATTCTCTGCGAGTGGAGGGGTGGCTTGTGGACTGGGTGATTGCAAAGGGCTGGAAACCCAGAGAGCCAAGGAGGGCTGGAGAAGCGGGAGCTGTGCATCGGCCCCACTGCAGAGGAAGGAGGGATGTGGCTGTCATACAGCTCTGGCTCTCAGCTGGAGGGTGGTGAGGGGTAAAGGAGGGCTGCAGAAGAGCAGGTGGACAAATTCAGGTGGGGACTGTGCCATGCTGATGAGTGACTGGCCTGCAAAAGATAGAGCAGCTCAGCAGGTGAGGGTGGAGCTTGGTATCCCCATCTTCTGTGGCTCCCTAATGCTTCTCCCAGCTGCTCAGCCCCGGCCCTCGCTCCCTGCAGGTGCCTCCCCCCCGAAAGGCTGCAGAGTCTCAGGGGTGCCCTGCAGGGCAGCTTCCCGCAGTGCCGTGCCAGCGGGTGTCCCGGTGCTGGCAGGGAGCGATGGATGCCCGTGTGCGCCTGGGGCTGTCACAGCACGGCCACCGCTGCCTTGTGCCGAGAGCCTGCAACCAGCAGCCGAGTGTTGCTTACGTCTTAAACTTATGTGTACTTTAACCAGATTCTTTTATTCAGCCTGATGAAAAATATTCTGTTTGATGTTTGCACAGACAGCATCTTAAGGCGTTACTTCGACTTCTTCTGTAGCGCTGGCCTTTCCGAAGTCATTATTACTCATTAGGTATATTGTGCAGAAAGCAAAGTAGGTCACGGATGAAAAACCCCATCTTAGCGAGAGGCACCGGTATTGCACAAAGCTATTTTCAACTTTCATGAGATAAAAAATGTTTTCTGTAGGATGAAAGCTGTCGCTGCCAACTTACAATTGAATGCCAAGTATGTAAAAACTTTCATTTTGGATTCCCAGGCTTTCATATGTTAAATGCATTGTTTTAGAAATTCAAGTCAAAGATAATTCCCCGCTGTTTAACCCTCACTGATTTACACATACCAGTAGGGTATGTGCTGAGGGCAGGTACCCAGCTGGTGTAAATCATTGTCAGCTCCACCAAGACGGGGCCATTTCAACCCATAAGGATCTGTCCTCAAGAGCCTCCAAAGGCTCTCACCACCCCAAAGAGGAGGTGATCTGGGGGGGTACGTGGGGGCAGGATGGCAGCCTGGAGCTTGGGCACTGGAAAAATCCCTCATAGCTCTGCCTACCTGTGCATGGCACTGAAAGAGGGAGTTGGCACCTGCAGTCTGGGATGACCGCTAAAGCCGAGATGACAACTTCAATTGCAGCACCTAAGTGCACATCATTCTGCCATCATTATTGCTTTGCACTGTGACCCATTAGTTAAAACAAAGACTTAATTTTTGTTTGACTGCTCCTCCAACTTTTATTTTTTTTCTGTTACTTGAAGATGTCAAATGAATACAAAGTCAGGCTTTCAAGAATGATCCTTAATCTCTTTAAATTGTTGTGTGTCTCTCTCTGGCTCTCAATTTAACAAAAAATCCAGCAAATTCTTTGTTTTATCCAATTTCTATTAGAACTTAAACTCTGGATTTAAGTAGGAATTCGGCTGCACTCATAGTATGTCCCTTCATCAACAGAGTATATCTGAAGTACTTTCAACTGCTAGAGAGATAATAAATAAAATTATACTTTCGAGTTATTACTGCATAGAATAATTTGACATATATGGCAACAGAAATGTTGCTAAATATGGTTTTTTTGGTGTAATCAACTTGCTCTACTGATTTGAATCTATTGATATTTTCATTAAAAATCTGTATATTACAGTTGAAATTAAATCCTATTTTTCTCTTTAAACCAATAATTGCTTAAAACTAAAATGTAAAATATGACAACATAAGGGAAAATCTAAATTTCTTATAATATATTAGAATAATATAAATTACAATAAAAGTAACAAATTATATGATTGCAGCCATGGTTTTAAAAAAAGACGCCTGTCAACTAGGGAAAGTTATTCAGTAGGAATACTGAATTCACTTGGAAATAGGGTTTGCTACAGTCACAAATATTTTTTTAATCAGAGGTAACTTCTACTGTAAGTAAAAATGGAACATTTTCTGCTTTACTTTTTTTTCAAGCTCTGGTCAAGGACTAGGTAATTTAAATTGAAAGCCAAGTACACACTTAAAAAAACAGACACACTACTAGTGAGTAAAAACTAATGTGAAAGGATAAAAATTACTACTTCTGAGATAATCAAAAGGCAGGTGGCCATAAATAATCAATTTAATTAGGCAAACAGAAATGTTGCCTCCTCTATTTATTAAAGAGGGTATTTAGTTGCTTAAAATGCTATAGCATGTTCACTTTGTGGCACACATACAGTGCATCTAAGTTAGCTTTGCTGAGATTATTCAAACAATAATAAAGCTTTGATCTCACATATTTTAATTAATTCCATTTTCATTTAAATTGTAAGTAAGAAGGAATCAGCATCTAATAAATAAGAGATGCTTTGTTTGGCATTTCAAAATTAAGTAACTCACAAATTAAGGATCTGAATAAATGTTTGTAAACCATAACTGCACAAATAATTTGATGTGGATTTGCTCACCTTCTAGTGTTGCAAAAAAAAAAAAAAAACAAAGCTTATCAATTATTGATTACAGGCTTTTGTGTGGGGAAATATTCTTGAAGTATAAAGTTAAAACAAGCAGCAAAAAAGGATTAACCATTTTCTGTTAATGACTGAAATCATAATTAGAAACAATTGGATTCAAACCCGTGTCTATGACATGTAGGTATCCACTCATTTATTATACACCTCTTTCAAGACATACAAAAGCAATTACCTGCTGTGAAATCCAGCGTTGAGGACTAGGCATGGAACCAGGAGGCTTGGCCTCCCTTCCTCCTCCTGCTGTAGACCTGCTTTCTGTGCCAGGTGAGTTAGTTAATCCTGCAAAGGATCACAAGCTGTCCTGGCCAGGACAAGACTTTCAGGTCTGGGATTTCAGTAGGCACCCAGAACCACCTTGACACTGAGTAGAGATGTGCTGCACTGCTTTAATGTATACGGTGACCTGCTGTTGCTGCATGCACCATTTGGTTGATTATCTTACTTGTCATTTCAGAAGAGTTTAAGCTAAACCCGATGTGTCTGTCTTGGTGTGGGATTTTTTTATTATGCCATACCCACATTTAGGTTTTCAAGTTGCCCAGAAAAGATATAATGCCGGCCAAAAAGAGAGTTGAACAAGTGCAAGAAAGTTGTTGTATGGAAGATAAGAAATCTTAACTCCAAATTTCTGTGGTTGTTTATATGTATTTTTTAATGCCTCCAGCTACCAAAGGACTTTTGCTTGTCACATGTTTCTGGGAACTAATGTATCATGAAGGATTTCCAAGCTGCATCAGATTTCTTAACCACTGACTCTGAATTTCCTGAAATGGGCTTTTCAAGGTGGGGGGAAACACGAAACTCTGATGCCAGAAGAAGGGTAAGAGAGATGGAAAAACTTGGTGCCAAAGTAAAATAGTACAAAGCAGGAAATTCTGATTAAGTTAACAATGTGAAAAAAATCCCAAACAAGCAACAAACCAAAAATACCCAGGTGCTTGATTCCTTGACCAGAAGAGAAAAATGAGTAAAACCCCCAGATTTTTTTGTGAAAAATTGCCTTGGGTCTATACAAAGAGAGGTAAACTAAGTAAAAACAAACAGATCCAGAAAGCCTGAAGGCAAAAGCTGCCATTGGCAGGTCTCCTTTGGGGTGGCTAGGGGAGGCAAAAGGGACTAACAAGCAGCAGACAGGGATGCAGGGATACAGAAGGTTTACCTGCAGGGCACTGAGGAGCTCAGGATGGCATCCTTGCCACATGCCCAAGGGACCAGGACTTGTTTTCACTCCCCACCACATGTTCCTCACCATGTATAAGGGGGAAGCCACAAAGCAGCTAACAGTGCAAGGCTGCAAGTGGAAATTCCCAACCTTGCATCTATCATGCCTTCTTGGAAAATGAAATGTCAAAAATATTCCAGGCTTTTAGAAGGACGTAGAAAAATGAAAAACATTTTAAGCGGTAAGTGACTTGGTCAGTAATAGAAATAAGACTATAAGAGTTTCTGAAAATTATTTGCAGTAGACTCAGGCACACAGAAATTGTAATATATGTTGCTCTTTGAGTGTGAAAACTCCACATCTATGTAATGTGATTTGTGAACTCCACACAATGTGAGAGGATGAAGGTATATCAGTCTCTGAGATGTCCTCAGATCTGCATTTTGGCTTGCAGTGCTTGACCTACAATGCCTGTTTAGAGAAAATGATATGCATGGAGTGTATTGAATGTACGACTGTGCTAAACCTTGTCCTTTTCAGCAGGTCAGGGTTTATTTCCTGTCAGGTTTGCATTAATGACCCACTGACCTACTTTTCTGATCCACCTGGCAGAACTCTGCATCCCTGAAATCTGAGACTTTGTCTGCTTCAAAGATTTGTTTTGGTTAGGTTTTGTGACAGAAACCATTAGGAGAGTGACACTGCAGATAAAAATGAAATGTGCTCTGCTCTTTGGTATCGCAAGTGTACTTTTATTTAATTGTGTAAGTGTTATCCATCATGATAGAATTGTCTGCTCCTTTTTTTTTTTTTTAATGGCTCTGTGTTTTATAAGGTTTTCTTCTCCCTCCCTCATATTACAAAGAAAAATGGGCTGTGTACATTTATCCAGTGATTTCTAACCAGTGCTGCTTCTTTGCCTGCTGTAGAGCAAGAGTAAGTGAAAAGGCAGGCATAATGGATCAGTGAGGAAAAGGCATCTTCTGCCTGTCTTAAATCATCTACTTTACAGAGAATCTTAAATTGCTAGAAATAAAAAAAAACCCTCCTTGGCAGCTCAACAACTGCATATAAAACAAATCATATTTTTCAGTGAATCGTAAATGTCACCATCTCAGATAACATTTATGCTTTCATAGAAATAGGAACTTAATTTTCCCCATTTATATTATTAACTTACTTTGGTGAATCAGATCACCTACATTAAAACAGAAGCAGCCGGTGACTCAGAACAATGATACGTTTAGAGATCAAGCACAGCATTTGCAAGTACGAAGCTGCACGCAGATGGAACTGCTTCTTTGAACCACCAGATAAAGATTGATCTGTTAAAATCTTGCTAAAAACGGGCACCAAATGCTTGTTGTCAGAAGTGACTGACAATCCTTGTCCGAAGCTGAAATGAAGTTGGGTTTGCCTATTCATTCAGTGGGTGCACAGTGACAGCGCAGGAGAGAGGGAGGGCTGCGATGGGCTGTGATGTGACAAGCAGATTGCCATTGCTTTGCTGTCCTTTTATAAATTCTCCAGGCTAAAAAAAATACCCAACAAACCAAAAAAACCCCAACCAAACACCTCTGTTATTGCAATACGTCGTTTAACATTTCAACCTTTCTGGTTTGCTCCCTCTCCCTCTGGCTTGGTACTTGTACTCAACACCCTACTATGCAAACCTGTCATGACCAGACAGAAAGCCAACCTTGTACAGTATAAAAGCCAGCATCTTTATTCCAGCTAGTCAGAAGGGGAATTAAGACAGGAGTAAAAGGAAATACTATGAAATACCAAGGCTGCACAGAAAAATGCAGATTCAGTCCAGTGCCATGACCACAACCCTCCCATCTCCTCCATGCATGTGTACTTTATTTGTTTAAGAGCTGGGAAACAGTGACTAGAATATGCCCACAACACTTTGTAGGCAGGAGCAGCCTTGCTTTGTGTGTGCCCTAGAGCAGAAAGATGTGCAGTGGTGTGAATCAAAACAAAAGTGGCCATAGTCAGCCTGGCACCAAGTATGAACCCTTCAGCTTGCTGTGTCTCAGGGTGCATTGAACTAAGCACTGAACTCATGCAGCTCCAAGGATGCTCAGAGCCCTCTCAGGACTTGCTTGCTTTCTCCTACAGACATATCCCTCGTGGGGCAAAGACTGGCCTTACAATACTCAGTTAACTCATTTCCCGTATGACAAACTCAAAAAATTAACATTCAAAACACTGAAAAAAGTAGATATCTACCTCAGTCCTGGCAAGTAAGGGGCTGATAGTTGCGTGTAGAATGGGCATTACTTGATTATAATTTAATTTTTGCTTGACTCATCTCCACTTTAGAATAAAGACATGCTGCTGGTGACACTGCCAATCTTTTTCATGCAGTTATATATTTACTTTAAAGCAAAGGAGCTCAGAGACTGACACAAATGCTTTGAAAATATGAGCTGCAAGTCTAACTCACACAAAAATATATGTGTGAATGATGATAGCAAATCCTGCATGCCAGCAGTAGACTGGGTGATGGTAGTATTTCATAATTATACCTAAGTGAAAGGTTCTCTGCTAGTTTAGGGGTTGTGGCATCTAATCTGCATTTCCATGAATTAGTGGTTTTCATCATGTGACAAGAACATCTTGATATATTAATGAAAGCAATGTAAAGCATATGTCAGATTCCAAGCCGGAAAAAAGTGATTATATTTTCTCATCGTGTATATTCCAACCATTCCAGCTACATGCATATTCCATTTCATCCTAGCATCCCTTACTCATGAAAGCAAAATGAATCACAGGGTAGACTGTACAGCTATTTGATTCGGTCCCTGCAGATTGCATTGATTTTTGTAACACAATAAACATTCTTTTCACCAGTGTGTTTTGCTCAAAAGATGTTTATACTGCACTTATTCGACTTCAGAGCTGTTGAGTTCAGAGCTATCTTTTAAGGCAAGTCTGTAGGGATTTATTTTTATGTTTCTGATTTTAAAGGCTGTCTTGACATGTGGCTGATTTAAGTCTCTTTTTAGGATGCTAATTTTGAATAAAACTATTTTACAGGTGTCCCTGGATTCAACCATGGCTCTTCCAGAAACCCCTAAGGTCCCAGAGTGCCCACTTATGACTTTAGAAACATGGAGACACAAATGATGGCCCTATTTATTTATTTAACTGTGGAGCGTTAGCATCTGTGACCCAAGGAGCAGTCATCAAGAAGAGATACGGAATTGTTGAATGCTTGTGAGCTGACCCAGTTTGAGTATTTATCTGTATTCGAGTGTCCTATGGCTTAAAAAAATGCAGTCTAATACAAATTTCAGGCATCTGAGATTCTTTTCACAATTTCTGTTTGTTCCATCAATTTCAGTCTTCATTGCTTGCCTTTGTGATCTTTGGGGTCAGTAATGGCTTATTTTTCAAACTAAGCCTGCGTTGAGTTAAATCCTCAAATAAACACCTACATACACACATTCGTAGCTGTGCCTTCATAAAAACCAGAAAAATAGCAAATTCAAAGTTTGCACTTGATTTAATGTTGAGTCACAGAAGATGATATTTGTAAAGAAATAAACATTTCCTTTCCAAATGGGAGCTCCATCCTGCCCTCCTCTGAGCAGCTCGGTGCCCTCCTTTCACAGCCCTCAAGTGGAAATGGGAGCACTCACAGAATCACAGAACATCCTGAGTTGGAAGGGACCCACAAGCATCATCAATGTCCAACTCCTGGTATTGCACAGCACCATCCCCAAGAGTCACATTGTGTGCCTGAGAGCATTGTCCAAATGTTTTTTAACTCTGTCAGGCTTGGCACTGTGACCACTTCCCTGGGGAGCCTGTTCCAGTGCCTGACCACACTCTGGGTGAAAAACCTTTTTCTAATAGTCAGCCTGAATCTCCTTGGACACAACTTCAGGGCCATTCCTTTGAGTCCTGTCACTGGTCACCACAGAGAAGAGATCAGTGTCTATACTTCCTCTTCCCCCTTCCACCACTGAGGATGTTAATGAGGTCTCCCCTCAGTCTCCTCTTCTCCAGGCTGAGCAAACAAACTGACCTCAGTCACTCCTCATGTGGCTTCCCCCTCAAGGCCCTTCACCATTTCCATAGCCCTCCTTTGGACACTCTCTAATAGCCTTATATCCTTCTTGTGTTCTGGCACCCAAAGCTGCCCCCAGCACTCGAGGTGAGGCTGCCCCAGTGCAGAGCAGAGTGGGACAATCCCCTCCCTTGCCTGGCTGGCGATGCTGTGCCTGATGCCCCCCAGGACACGCTTGGCCCTCCTGGCTACCACGGCACTGCTGACTCATGTTCAACTGGCCATTGACCAGGACCCCCAATGACCTTTCCATGGGGCTGCTCTCCATCCTCATGTCTCTCAGTCTGGCTGTAAATCCAGGGTTGCAGGATCTTGCACCTGTCATTGTTAAATTTCATGTGGTTGGTGATTGCCCAGCCCTCTAATTTGTCGAGGTCTCTCTGCATATTGTCTCTGCCCTGGAGGGAGTGGATGGCTCCTCCCAACTTACTATCATAGGCATACTTGCTTAGTAACTCTTTGAATTCTGCATCCAAGTAATTTATGAAGATGTCGAAGAGAACTGGGCCTAAGATGGAACCCATTTGACTGGTCACCAGCCTGATGTAACCCCTAGTACAACCCTTTGCACCTGATCCATGAGCCGGTATGTCACAGCCTGGCTTGGCATTTTGCAAAAGCAAGCCCCTGGGCCTCTCTTCTCCATGCCTTTTCTTTCACATCTTCAGCCAAAGAGCTATCTATAATTTTTGTCACTTTCATTTCCAGTATGTCACCATGGATTATGAAATGTAAGCCACCGTCCGCCCATTTAATGGAGCACATCACTGCGGATAATCTCCCTGGAATGTTAATCAGTTTACTGTTACCTGGTTACTGCTGGTACATGCACAAAATGGAGAGGAGATGGCTCTAGCAGGCTGTAGCTTTAATATATGGTGGTGAGTATCTATCAGACTCCCCTTATTTTAATAGCTGTGCTCAGAACACAGAGGTGTGATGTATTCATCTGCATGCATGGGAATATGTCTGTCTGTATTTAGAACATCATGGTGACAAGAATCATACCCACAAACCAGGTTTAAATGGAAATTGCCTATCACATCCTTTTTTCTTCCAGAGAAGCAGCTCGTGGTCTTTCCAGGAGACGGAAGAGCAGACTGTCTGAAGGGCAGGAGAGGGCATCATGCTGGCTGGGAGGACGATCAGCCTGGGTCACACACCTCCATTCCTAGCATGGGGTGCAACTCCACCAGTCTGAAGGAGCTCATGGCAAACAACTCGGTAAGCATGGCATAGACCCTCCCATCCCTTCATTTCATGTCCACATTGGAGAAAAGCATTGCAGAAAGGAGCAAGATCCAAACCAAGCCTCAGTAGCAGCTCTGGGATCAGAAGGGCTGAGGAGAGCATTTGGTGCCGCTCATTTGTCTGACAATGCTGATGCCACCGTAGCTTTAAGTCAATTGTCACTGAAGGATCCAACATCCTTTAAATCAGTTTTTCTCTTAGAGGCAGACTTTCTCCCATACAGTTTGAGAAAATCTCTGCCCTTGAACTGGAGGCATTACAATAATGATGCAGGCTTGCCTTGCTTTTGTCCCCACAAAGTGCTGATCACAGAGATATGGGTGTTCCATTTCCACAGTAAAGGTTTGTGAAAAAGCACACGTGCACGTTCATATATGAATACAACACATACGTGGTCACAGAGGTATTGGCACAAAAAGATACCAAACCTTTTAATGGACATGTTGAAAGCTAAATCCTTTGTATTCAAAAAAGCTGGTGGTGGTTTAATGGAAGTATCAGAACACTTATACTGCTATCCATGTAGAGAAGTGTTTGCTGCCAGAAACAAGGGCATTTCCAAGCAACAAATGGACTATGTGTTGTTTGTTGTATGTTTTAGCACAGAACCGTGTGGGCTTTACAGGGATGCCCAGCACTGAGAGATGTGACCAACTTGTGTCTGAGAGCACAGTGGCAATCATGAGGCTGACCCCTAATGACACTAAACAAAGCCCCTGAGGACATTAACCAAAACTCTTTCTGATTCTTGCAGGATGCCACTTCTTCAGCAGGTTGTATATTCACCATTCCAAAGTTTTGTAAGACTGTCATTTCCTATTGTGTTGCGTTCCTAAATATGGTCCTCAGAGCCTGCCAGGGGAAGAAATCCCTATTTCTAAGGAAGTCCCAGGCAGAGGATGAGGAGATGGGACATAAAAAGGCTGTGAAGGTAACTAGTTTTCCTTCTTTGTTTTGGGGAGAATTCAAAGGCTATCTCACAATGAAACCTGTTTTGTCCTGATCTCTGCATAGCAGTGTCCTGGACTGCCAATTTAATTAATGGGCATTTGACAGGTTGAGGGGTGGGTGGCCAAACCAGTACCTAAACAGATCTTTGATTATTTAGCAACATTTTTAAAATATGAAGTCCTCTGTTCATAATGGATCATTATTTTTTATTATGAGCTTTTATCTCATGCCACTGATCAGTAACTGATTAGTAGAATTTTATCTTCAAGTGGGAAAACACTTTACCTCCTTCCCCCAGTTTTCAAATTTCCCCTTTTTCTGTCAACAAAATCACTCTGTGATAGTTCTGATTTTACTGCCAACATGAAAGAATTCAGGGACTCTTTTTTGAATTACACTAGACAACTCATTCAAGTCACCTCTTGAGCCCACAGAAGATCTTTTACATTATCTGTTGGCATGGACATTTTTCCTACATTTGTATCTAAAGATTGTGCATATTGCATTCAGGTTCCCTTCCTTGAAATGCATAAAGTTAAAAGAAGAAACATTCTCAACAGCTTATTGTGTAAATCCTTCTGACACAGTTTCCACATTTCTGTAGGAGATGAGAACTGATCAGTACAAAGTAGGTCAAGAACTCCTAAGAGACACAGTGACTGCTTTTGATCTTTCTACCTTGAAGTTCAAAGAGCATGAGTAAGTTCATTGAAAGAGGAAGAAATGAGTTATTTAAAGAAGTAAGGATTCCACTTTACATGTAGTGACCAGAGAACTTAAGAAAGAGGAGCAGGTCATGAACAAGGTGGTGTGTGCATGCACATGCATGTGCCTGTATGTACTTTCCAAATACTGTTTTGAGACAACACTACCATTAATTGATGAACCCTTCCTAGCATTAAAATCTGTTCTTTCAATAATGAGTTCGATGGGAAGTTTCATTCTATATGCTACACCTATACACTATGTTTCATATCAACCTCAGTAGAGCAACTACTTTTTCTAACAATTTGCTTGAGCTAAAGACTACACAGACTAAAATTTAGAAAAGACAGCAGCTACTCTCTACTTCAGCTTCTGTAAGCTGAAGTAAGGAGGCTTTCAGCATGGGAGCTATATCTTCATACAGGAGCTGTACCCAATATGCCACTTGGCTTTAGGACCAGGCATCGGTACCTAATCCTTTTTTGTTTGCAGCACAGACATTGCCTACATGGTTATGGTGCAGAGCAATAGAAATGTTAAAGAGAGTGATGATACACACTAGCGAGGAATTACAGGATTGGGACTTAGATCATCTATGAGAGAACTATATCCATCAAAAAGAGTGACATTTTTCACTGTTCTTCTGTTCAAGGGACAAACTAACTGGGGGAGTTTCAGGGGCATCAGTCTCAGCTGCCACACAAATGTGTGCCAAATCAGGTAATGAAGAAAGAGCTGCACTACCTCAGGGCCCTCCTGGCCATGTTGTGGCTGCCTCTGACCCTGGTGAACTGACATGTAAGAGAGAAATCAGAGGAAGGTTAATGTGACAGATGGGGAAAAATACCAAGAAATGATGGAGGGCTTATCGCAGAAACACAAGCATGGTCAATTTAAAAGCTGTTACTTGGATAAATTCCCCTTTCAAGTAGTGAAAGATGTTTGATTAAAGCTGTGTAGGTGGCTAAATTCTGTTCTGTACAGCTCTATCACTATTAGATAGTTTCATACCAGAGAGAGAGTGCAAGAAAACCTGTCTGCTGAATTAGAGGTAACATGAGTAAAAATTGAGAGTAAATCACTCCAATTTACCTTGACCTTCTTTACTTTATATATTTTTGTTAAACACTGCATATTACTGCCATATGAAAAGTAGTTTTTTTGTGCTCCACACCACTGAGAAGATGTGCTATAACATTACAATGTGCTCTTCCTCATTCTTGTTTTCAGTGGCCCACTCAGAAAACAGTCATAGGAGATGGTCTGTCCTCCTATAGCTCAGAGTGGTGGTGTCTGTCTCTCAGCAAGTTCTGGATTTGCCTCAGGGAATCCCTCTTGTCCTCTTGCTTTGTTATGTGAGTGTCCATCCACTGCCAGGCAGGTGTGCTTCTTGTGTGGTACCTATGGAGGAAAGGGTTTGTTTTGCTCTATAGCTTTCTCAAGGCAGAGGAATATTAGGGAAAGGAGTCTCTGAGGTACAGGATTGCTTTACTTTGATAAAATTTCACCTATGAGCCATACTTGGACCTGTTGGAGCACCCAGCTCTCCCTGAGCCCAGCACAGGGTAAACAGGCTTTCTCTGGTGACCCAAGAGCACAACCTGTCTCATGGCACCAGTGGCCCTGGCATTAACAGGCATCACCTGTCAAACATAAGCACATAAAGCTGTTGACAAACACAAAGGCACAAAAAGTATTTTAGAGGGTTCTAAGCCTTACAATTGTTGAATAGTGATAGGAATTAAGAGCAATATTGCTATAGCTGTGATTGTCAGAGATAGATGTAAGTCATCATTTATAGTGAGGTAATATTTCTTCCTAGACTGGCTGCTGTAGCTGTGAAGAAAAAAAGGAAAAAAAAAAAAAAAGAGCCCAGATGAGCCCCTGGGAGCAGAAGCCCTTCTGGTTGCCAGGTTCTATTTCAGACCTTGATCACAGCCCAGCTAATAGTCTACTCTTTTCTAACTGAATCAGTGGATGTAAGGAGAGATGCTACTTCTGCTAGCAACCCTCATCTAGCTAAAGTGGAGAAATCAGATTTGCAGCTCTGGGATAGGCTGTTTGTGAATAGCTCTGATTCTTTTTCCTGCTGTGCAGTGACCTCAGCCAACACAAAGTGCATAGCTCTCACTCACTAACCTGTGAGTCTAATTGGCATTCTGTAAAAGTCCTCATAATGTCTTTTAGTTAAAGCAAATGTCAGAAAACACAAACTCTTGTTTTCTTTGTGAAAATCCCTCCAAAGGAAATTGCAAGAACCCCAACAACACAAATGCTACCTCTCAGCACAGGCTGCACATCCAAGCACTTAATTTGGACTTTTGAAAGAAAGGCTGTGCAATATAAGCTTCAAGATGTTTACTTTCCTAAGTCTCTTTCTGGCCAAGAAGAATGACTTAATTCACAGGGTGGTCCAAGCTTTGTTTTGTCTTCCTGGAGCCCAGATGCCCATTTGGAGACTCCCCTTGTGAGCCATGTGGACACAGCACCTCCCTGAACTGAGGGTTTGGCTGCATTTAAGTACGGTAGAAACATGAGGAACTGCTGGACTTCCCCCAGGGTGCAAACAGCTGCTCCCCATCACCGCCCATCCCACCACACAGTCACGGCAGAGGCACAAATAAGACAGATGGAGTCAGCCCACAGGCTGGATTTGGCCTCCAGCTGGAACTGTCTGACTTCATAGCTTGGAGCTAGTTAAGCTAAGGATTGATTGCTCGGTGGTACTTTTTTCTCTAATGACATTAATATCATCTGTGAAAAGCATGGCAGTTTTACTCCGATGGCTACTGTGTATCTTACCTAACCTTGGAATCCTGCAAGTTAGGTGTTGCAGCCTGAAGTGGTCACCCATGGCTCCCTGTGTAGCTGATGCAGGGAAATGGGCATCTCCAGAGGCTCAGTAGTCTGATCTGTCTTTGCCATCTCTTCTTCTGTTTTTCCTACAAAGGGAGTAAAAGTCTGGCTGGCTCAGGCTTGAAAGCTTTTACCTTTAGATACCAAACTTAAGGCAGATGAATCTCCCACTCATTAAGGCAGATTACCAAATTAACTAGAAAGCCTCACTAGCCCCTTTCTCCAAAAAATACCCCCGAAGAAAGCTGGTAAATAAGTAGGATCCTCACTCAAAAAAATCCTTCTGCCCTATATGTGCAAAAATAAAGATTACAGTCTCTGGAGTATGGTGATTTGCTGGCCTGTTTCTGGGGCAGCCTATTTTCCTGTACTCAAGAGCTTTCCTTTTATAAGAAAGGGTAGCAAGCCCCCTTGCTACCAAAAAAACAGATTTCCCTCTTCCATCCCCTTTAAATAAGGGAACAGCACCTTCAGTGAGCATGGGGATCCCTATGGCCCTTGTCTCCCTCAGTTGTCCATCACTTGCCAAGCAGCTCTGCAGTGCACCCCAGCTGAGGGGCCCACTCCTCCCAAGTCCTGTCATAAGAGCCTCCAAAACACAGCCCTGCTTCCCTCACCTGGGAGCTTCTTTCCAGCAATTTCAATGGAAAAAACTGGAAAGAAACCCTGCTCACCTCAGTACTTCTATTTCTCCCTCGTTGACAAGAGAGCTTTCAGATGGTGGACAGGTATTGAATTTCTGTATGCCTGAGCCATGTGTGGTGCAAAGCAAGGTTAATAGATTTTACGGCCAGAGGGAGTATTCTGATCACCTCATCCAACCTCCGGCAGCACACAGGCCAGAGGCAGAAGCTGTAATTACACCAAGTTTCCAGTAGAAATGAAAGAACACAGTCCAGACCTAATTGTCCTGCCAATCACATCATCCCACGAGTCCTCAGATTCTTTGACCCTCAGTAATTTTGCTGAGGAGAGTTTATAATCACAAGGTGTCTCAGCATGCAGCTCGCGTCGCATGCGAAAGAAGACTGATGTGTTCAGCTTCAGAAGAGGAGGAGAAGAAATCCACGCACATCTTCCTGCAAGGGGAGTTTTTCATTTGCTTTTTATATTTTTTCTCCACATAAGACTAAAAAAGCAAAAGGTAGGTGTAGCTTTCTCCTTCGCTGACGGCTCTTTACAGCTGTTTACAGCTGTGCTACACTCTCCTCATCCGAGCAAGGCCGAAGGGCAGCGTTTCTGCTCCTGCCTGGCTGCAAGGCAATTAATAGTGGCCGTTGGCCCCTTGACCTCCTGCCTGGTGATGTGTTTCCAAATGCATTTCTATGCAGTTCCAGGACACAAATACCCTCTAAGACAAACTCACAAGACCTACTTTTAAAAGTATCTGGAGGATGAAGAAACAGTTACCAGAAAGATTTGTTGCTGATTTTTCTTTCTGTTCAGATATGTTAATAAAACGTCGTTCTGGTTTAAGGAAACTTGGACCAGACAGTGTTTAGACACGACTGTAATTATTCCTTGGAGCTGGCCTCATGTAAGCTTCTGCATTAATGAGGGATCATCTCTATTTGCACCAGTTCGCCAGCAGCACAACCAGCAAGCAATTAAATTCTAACAAGCACAAGGCTTGTGAGAAGACTCTCCCTGCACGAAGACAAGGGTTGCTTGGGCTTGAACCAACCAAACAGGGGGATGTAACTCTCCTTTTCTCACCCAGCCAGCCCCTAATAGATATGGATTTTTTTTCCAGTTAATACAGTGTCGTGCCCTTATCAATTGCTCTGTCATCAAGTGCTATGGAATGTGTAAATTCTCCCTCTGCTGGAGCGTAATCCTATTTGGCAGAGCATTACAAAGGCTGTACCAAGAGTGATTGAGAGGTTGCAGCAGAGAAGCAGGAGAGGACTTTTGCCAGGGTGTTTTCAGCTGCAGGGGCCAACTTGGCAATCTTCTTATCGTCTCTTTCCATTTCCATCCTCTGACATTCCAGCGCAGTGCTTAGCCACCATTTAGAGCAGGTGTAGCTCTCCTTTCTGGATTGCCCCGATGATACTCTCCGAACACCTTTGGCAGTGCCAGGCTCCCTGAAGAAGGCAGGAAATCTGCCTTCCTCACTTGGATGATCTGGAAAGAGGTGAGCTATCTGGAGAGAGACACTGTGCCAAGTATCCCCGGGTACGTCAGTGGCTTGGAGATGCCAAGTGCAGTCCAGTACTGAAACGTACAAACTCTCCCCTTTAGGTTCTGTTGTTTTTCTGTTATCTTTTAATGTTTTAATATGATATGCCTAGTAAATCTTGAAAGGATGATTTTTAAAGTTTATAAGACATAGAAAAGTGTGAATAAAAACTTTATTATTTTCTTCTTAAACTTGCCACTTTACCAGTGGCTGAATTTCCAGGTGAATTACTTTCATATAAAATGTCATATTAATAATAATGCCTTTAACTCCCGAAGTCATCTGTTCCTTTCCTTTGTCCAAGAGGAACAGTTGCTTAATTTGGTTTTAAAGACTCCCAGTGGGATCTATGGCATGTGGCATGTCTCCCCAGATGATCCTGTCCAGTGCTTCATTTTCCATCCTGTTAGAAAGCTTTTACATAATGCCTAACTTAAGTTATTCTTGCTGCAATATGAACCCATTATTTCTTTTGCTTTTCACAAGGGAGAAGAAATTTTTCCTCTTCTCTCAGCAGCAGTCTTTTGCATATTTGAGGAATATTATCATTCTCCCTTCCCCCATCCTTAATCTTCTTTCCTTTAAGAAAAGCAACCCAAATGGAGTAATTCTTTCTGGTAGGTCATGATTTCCAGCCCTCTGATCCTTCCTGCAGCTCCCTTCTGGATTCACTCCAGCTAGGCTGTATCTCTCTGGGATGCAGTGCCCAGTGCTACACAAAGTACTCCAGCTGAGACATTATCTCTGCTGAGTAAAACAGACAAAATGGTGTATGAGTTTTCTGTGCTACATTTAGTAATTTCCAGAGAATCTACTTTTCCACAAAGAGCGATAATCTATCCCTTTGATCCTGATCCAAGCAGACTTTCTTACTAAAAAAGCTGGGAGAGAGAAAAATTAATAGAAATCAAAACTTACTTTGAATGTGTCTAGGAAAAGAAAACATTCTTAATCCTGTGCATGGTGCACTAGATACTCTTGCACAAACATTTGCTGAAATGTACCAGCAGAACAAGTTCAGGAAGTTAAAATAAGGAGGTTTAGCTGCTAGTGGGGAATGAGGTCTTGCATTTTCCCAGTGATCCTTGGTAGAGAACGACCCTTAGTCTCAGTTTTGATGGTTCCCAAAGTCATCACTGTTTTGGAGACCCCTGGGATATAGCACACAGCATCAAACTAGGCAGCACATCCAAGGTAGTTGTTACTTCTGTTTGAAAAGACTAGCTTAGGATCCAGCTTTTCTTCCCTTATAGTTGTGTGCTTCTAACAGTAAGAGTCAACACATCCAAAGTTCAAAACAGTGTTATTTCAATAGGGATGAGGTTTTACCAGAGGATAGCAGTACAGGAAGGTATTTCAGCTACAGTAAAGTGAGGACAAAGTTCAACCCACTCGCCCAGTGCTCCAGGGCCCTCATACAAAGCATACCAACAGTCTCCTTTCCTGTGGAGACAATACTGGCACAGTATCAGTGGTGCTGCTCAGCCCCACTGACACAGGCAGAGCTGCTGAGCCTCGGGGTGGTGAGCAGCCCAAACCCATGCCTGCCCCACCATCCCCTCCCCTCCAGCCTTGGCTGCTGGCACCCACAGCCAGATACGGGTTTCTGCCAGCAGCCTCCTGATGTGGTCAGCCCAGAGCCTGGAGCCCCATGTGTCCCTCTGCAGTTTGTGAATGTCACCTTTTAGCAGAGACTATTAGTAGGCTTTGTCTGACTGACAAGCACTTGTGTTTCGCCTTGAATCTTCGAAGGCAGCAGGCGAGGGGGCAAAGAGCACTAATAGAATTCTTCAATGTCATTTTAATAGGATCACTGCTTTGTGCTAGCTATTTTTTCCCCTCTTTATCTTTTTCTGTCCTCTGCAAGGCTCTGTGTTAATGCCCTCTGGTGATACTGAATTCTTTCCAAGCTTCTCAAAAAAAAAAAAAGCCCCACCAGCATTAATTATTGTTCCAGGAGGATATCTTCCCTTAAAGATGCAAGGTTTCTCTGAAGCCGTCTGTCTGGATTTTCTTCCCTTGGGACAGAGAGAACAGTTAACAACTCAGTATTTCCAAAAGGAAAATCACAGCTCATGTAGATAATACAAATGACCCAGTTGCCCTGGGAAGGGAAGCGCCGTCTCGTGTGCAGTGTGTTCCACATGCTATCCATCCACCTTCCTCAGTTAATGAGGGTCAGACTTCTTCATGCTGGTCAAGATAAATATAAAGCTCCCTAACCCTGAAATCACCATAGTGAGGTTGCCATGGCAAAAAAAAGAGTTCAGTCCATCACAGATTATGCTAAAACCTGATACAAAGAGAGACACTAACAGTGCATTGAGACACAGAAACATGCCTATGGTGTTCTGTAAATTACCATGATCTTGGTACAGTTCAGATTTTATAAAACATCCTGTTCTGTTCATTTTTCTAACAAGACACATTGGGATTCTGCCTTATGGGAAGATGTTCTGAGAACGGGGCTGGGATATTGGAGCTTCCTAAACATCTAACTCAAGTATTGATGTTGAGACATAATAGAAGCAGAAATCCTGTTCCACACCACTTGCATTAATGTTTTCTGACCTGACCTGCAAAAAAAAAGGATATCTCATCCAAAATTTAGATCCCAACTCCACATTTCAGTTCTACTGTTGATAACCAGGCAGCTTAATTACCTCCCAGAGTGATTATGAGGCTGGGTTATTTAAGGTTTGAAAAGCTCTATGGAGGTTCTAATAACTGAATGTCAATCACATACAGGAATAGAGGTATATGGGGTGCTCTGCCCATGGCCACAGGCCATAGGCTTGTATGGGCACTGCACACATCCAAAACTAGAATTTCCTGACCCACTGTGCACACCCATACCATGCATATGCCCTTGGAGAGCCCTTCTGCTGAACAGCATAAATTGTGGATTGTGCCTACTGCAGATTAGAAAACCAAGCTTAGAAACCTAAACTGCAGAATCTCAGCTGGGCAGGGCTCTGAAGGAGAAGTGGCCAATCCATCTCAAGGAACTTCAGTTACTCCTTGGTAAAATATTTTTTTATTCTGAGAGGCTACCCACATTCCAAGCAATCAACAAACAACCAAGACACAGAATCCTGAAATCTCACAGAGTAACACTACAGCTCTGCGAAGCACAGCATTAGACCCTAAGACTTGGGAGACCACATATCCTCCTGTGACTGCAAGGTATGAGGTCTACCCTGTCACTGTCATTATTAATGGCATGCTGTGTGCTCCAGCAGTTCTGGTTGGGTTCTCTTTGGCCATTTCTTAGTGCGCTCAACCAGAATCCAGCTCTGATTTGTAAAATGTCCGGGTTCTATTTCTCCCCCCGTCATCATACTTGATGGTCTTTAGCAATAAAAAATGGGGTTTGACTTCCTCTGTAAACAAAGTTTCAAAGCAATGCTGTTATGAAAAAATGTGTCTTCAGAAAGAACAGAGGAAAGTGACCCCATGAAGAGAAGCTGAATCACCACTTGTAGCAGAGAGTTGGGACAAAAGCCTTATAAGAAGTATCACATTAGGGCTCAAATCCCTCCTGGTCTACCCATGAGTGATAGACGCTGAAAAGCTCCTCAAGTGATTATGCACCGCTGTTCATGCAGGTGGAGGGCGCTTAACCCTCAGTTACTGAGCAGCACACGGGACTGCACCTTGATGTCCCCTCACCAAGTCTAGAAATTAGTTTTTGCTGGAGGAAATGGAAGATTCTTCTCCTCTCCTGAAATGTCCTCTCCAGTGCCTCTGTACAGCTTCCCCAGGGAGCAGAGCTGCAGTGGGATATGCAGTGGTGGCTGTCGTGTGGCGACATCCCCGCAGGTGGCTCAGCTACGGGGAGACTGAGTCAGTGCTGCTGCTGCACAGCAGTGCCTCCTGAAGGGGCGGATGTCCACAGGAACTGCGAAGAGATTCTCATGCCTCCTGCCAAGATGTCTCTCCACCGGGGTGGCAGCCACCCACCTAGACTGGTACCTGCAATGCCAAGCCAGGGACTCTTCTGAGTCTGATCAGAAAATCAAAGATCTATGAAGGGACTCTCACCTATTTGCCTGATCAATCTGGATTGCTACTTGTGAATATTCTTTCTAATCAAACCAGTACTCAATACAACTTTTTGTTTTGTTTTGTTTTTAAGTTTCTGGGTCTTTCTGAACATCACTGATAGATACTAGCCCTCAGATTCTTAACTCAAGATGGTTTTCTCTCTGTCTAGAGGTGTCCACTCCTGGTCCATGGTGCTCTCTACTCTGTAAATCATGTGAGTCCTAATGTATGGAGCTCGCTCAGTGAAAGTAATCTATTTATGCAGGATTTTCTCCAGAGGAGTGCAGATGATATTGGAGAAAGGCATGGAAATTATCTTACCTCAGACAGGAACAGCGACAGGGAACTTGCAGTCCTGTGAAGACTTTCACAAGTCTCATACATAGGGATGGACCTGCTACAGACAGGTTAAGCTCACACCTCAGTCATCTGGATTTGGATCCGGGTTCTTTCTGGAGACTGATGTAGATGTGATGTTTTTGTGGACAAGACATCTGGGTCTGTGGTGATGGGTGAATTAGAAGTGTTTACAGTCAGCTATTGTGACCAACATGGTGCAGATTTATTCTTCCCAAAGAGCAGTCTTACAAAGTTAATCATCTAGACACTAGGCTTAAGTGCACTGATAGTCAGGTCAGAACGCAGGAAAAAACAAGCTGCTGTCTGGTGCATTCACTAGATCTGTTAGAAACCTGTGGGACAGGTTTACATGTGCCTGCAGTGAGACACATTTGAACATACAAATGGTGTGCATATCTCTATGTATTCACAGAGCAGAACTGAACACCTCAAGTGCTACCATTGATACTTTACTGAAGCCAGATTCTGTCTCAAAGCACACAGGCAGATTGTAACAAGGAAGGAATGAAAGGTCCTTTTCGTGGAGAACATTGCCATCTTGTGCACAACTGCATTTACTTAGTGCCCAGCATCTTTGTGAGAGATGATACTGCAGAACTTGTTCACCCTTGCCTCTCATGAAAACTCCAGGATGCCTCCAGCAGAGTTCAAGCCCTTGAATGGAGCAGTCTCCCTAAATAGCAACAGCTGTTCCAGTCCTCAAGCAACAATAAGAAGATCTGAATCGCTTTCTGGGCTAGCACATTTTTTCTTTTTGTCTGGCCAGGAGCTTCATTAAGTATATTTAATGGAGAAAGCCAGCTGTATCACAATGAAATCAATGAATAGTGGAAAACCAGGACTGACCAAGTGCTACAAAAGTTTTTTTTCATTAGCAAGTGGAATAGCAGCACTTACTCACAGACTATCTGCATGTGCTGGAAGCCATGCAGACTCACAGTAAGTACAGCAGCAATAGAGAACTCCTGCGCAGGAAAATCTGGCATAGATGGACAAATAGACAAACCAACAATTACTATAGTTTAGCAACAGTGCTTCGTAACTCACTGCAGGCATAAATTACAAAAAACCCTTCAAATACCAATATATGGTCAGTAAACACGAACATGAATTCTCCTAGTGAGGAATATGAGACCCAAAGAAGCTGTGTTGTTTATGTAAGGAAGAGCTGCCACAGCTACACCAGGAGAAGCTGATCCCATTTCCATACCTCATCCATGAGCATGTCCTCCCTAAAACATAGAGCAATGTATATCACAGCAGCCTGGGAGTCCTTCTGCAGAGGTATGTGACAGATCGGGCACCCCATCATTCTCAGGATTTCCACACTATGCTGCCATCCACACTCTTAATCATCTCCTTCATGTGGGAAGGTCTGCTCCAGGTAGGTTTTTGTCTCCCTGCTAGCAAAGCTGGAGGGTGAGCCAGTGATTCCAAGCACTCCCTGGATCCTGGTGGACCTGAGCACCCCACCCACCAGCTGCTTGCTCTCAGCCAGGGCCCCATCCTCCCTCACTCTGGTTTGCATATGCTCCCCTTTTGACAGGGTAGTGGAGTGAAATGCACCGACAGCGACGGGGACAATGCAACTCCTCTGTCACTGCATGGAGGTGCCCCATTCCAAGGGGTCCTTTGCACTGGGGAAAACTCCTTGGGCCTTTTGAGGGGACCTCTATGGATCTCCAGGGCATTATCTGCATTTCAGAACAAGGTGCATGACGCACAACCCAGGGTCCAGTTGCTTGGATAACTCTGTAGGGAAATCCCACGTGTTCCACACAGATTTGAGTGACAGTTACAGCTTTGATGATAAAGATTTTCCCCTAACTGAAGCCCAGAGTGATGGAAGCCTGTTGGTATTTTAGCTGGGAGGATGTCCATGTTCTCACTGGTTATCCTACCACCAGGAGAGGAAGAGGACAGGGATTTGTGTGTTTTGCAGAGGTGCCACCAAAATCCTTGGTCACCATTTTCTCACCAGGAGACGCCTGAGGTTTTAAAGCCTGAAGTGTCAGCTACTCATCAGTAAAAGGACAAAGAGATGTTTTCTCTCTCCTTCTCCCTTTTCTAGCTGCATTCAATGTGGGACTGCTACCAATAAGCCAGTGGTGAGAGTGTTGCTCAACTGTTTTTAAAATGACACTGATATCTCTTTTATAATAAAACACAAAGACATAGGGCAGCAGCTAACTTTGAAAATGACAGTATAGTAGTGTTTTTAAACTGAAAATGCCATTTGGCATCATAATGTAGCGAGAAAGCCTGTATTACCCACTGGGCTGGATCTGTAACATATGCCAGATGACACGATGTCTCTAGTGCTTCCTGTGTCTTGTAAAACTGTATATAAACAGTGCCTCTCACCTGAAAGATTCATATCTTCTCCTGAGCTCATGCTAAAGACAGCTTATTAGTAGGCAAATAATACTGCAATATCTTCTCCTGGCTTGAATTGCATGTGATTATTTTTTTACCAATCCATTTTACTTATTGAAAACCTGCCTGATTTCTGCTCTTAGTGGTGCTCGCTTGCTCACCCCCAGCATTTCTCTGTGGAACAGAGCATGCATCTTTACCTTTTTTATTCCTATATGCTGAAGTAAGGGATGAAGTTTTCATGGGTCTGCACCAAAATTCTCCACTGTGATTTAATGCTGCCATCCACTCTGCTCTCCTCTGTGCACAGTCTTCAGCTACATACACAAAGTCTATCTTTTGAGAACAGTGCTTCTCTCAGTCTACCCCAACACCAAATATTCGTCATAATGCAAGCTCTAAAATTTTTCTTTATTATCTTCTTCACCTCTACCCTTCTTCTCTAGCAATGGTCAGACTTCTCTTTGAAGCTTCCCATCTGAGCTCCTTTTATCCTGCCTCTGCGTCTTGCCCTTCATCTCTTCCACTGACTCAAGGACTCTCCCCTTCACTTTTTTCTCAGGGGGAGAAGGAAAACAAGAAAAATTTTCACTGAGCACTTCCAGGATGAGCCCTTTGATCTGGACTTGGTTCACCCCACAAGATCTGGTTCACATCCCATTCCTCAGCTCTATTAAATTTTCTGGATAGACATAATCAGAGTGAATGCACCTCAGCTGGAGAAGTTTGGGGATGTTTACCAGACAGGAGACCCAACTCCACATTTTGAATATTCTCATGGTTTTGCTATATCACACCAAACTTTGCACCCTTTTACCACCAGCACTTTCTTGTTAAAGACTATAGTTTATGCTGTAATGTTGTGGCAGATCTCTGCAATTGTCTGTTTCTGGGCTTCTCTGCCATGGAGGCAGCCCTCACAATTGCTCTCCTAATCACCTGAGGGCAACAACTAAACCACAGGAAGTGACAGTCAGCTTGGAGGATCCAGGACATCCCTACTTTCAACTTAACAGAAATCATCTCTGTATGGACAGATAATTAATGAAGTTTCCCAGCACCCCCAAATGGTCTGTACTAATTCACAGAAGGATAAGCTGCAGTCATGGAAGAAGGAGTTCATTAGCTGGCTTTGCTACCTTCCTTGTAAAAGAAAGTATTCCCATGGATATTGAGGGGAGGGGGATCAGGATGACACATGTTATAGCATGAGTCAGTTTCTGTGGGGGTAGGCAATGGCTAGCTGAAAACCCAAGATTTGCTCTCACTAGCAAGTGCTGTAACCTTTGCCTTTACAAGAAGCATCTTTGTGTTTGATGAAATACTGCAATAGGCCTTTTTATAGGAGACATATCGAAGTAGAGGCTTACAAATATGCATAATTACATACATCTCATTGTCCATTAATAACTTCTATATGGACTGTTCTGCCTTAGATCTTATAATTCCTTCCTTATATAACATTTGAAGTGTTAAATAGAAAACAACTTCAGAATTACTTGATATTTTTCCTGACTTTTTTTATCAGACCTCAGTTGCTTCAGTCAGCTCTGTAAATTCAAATTAGTATGATGAAGTCCTCAAAACTTTGGCATGCTGTCAAGAGATGAAATTTTAAACATGGTATATGAAAACAAGTCATATTGTTCATCAGTCTCCCACAGAAGCCTGGAGAGAGTCTCTCGCTGTTTGGTTTTCATATTTTAATGGTTCTGGCTTCTACAGGAGGGAAGGAAGCTTTTTCCTCCATCACAAGAGCCATCTGCAAATAGACCTAAGAAGTTCAATACTTCTTTTTAATTCTGTGAAGAGCTAAATACATCAATAAAATACTTCATGCCTCCTACAACCCTTTGATGACTGAATTAACTAAATGAGATTGAAATGAGGAGTGATTTATAATGGGTTGAGATGAGAAATGAGTTCAACTGCCTTCCAAATAATTCCAAACAGGGAATATATTAGTTTTAGCAATGATGGGGAAGCATTCCCCTTTGATCTCAGTGAGAGTAAAGTTTCTTTAGACATGATCCAATCCCAATAAATATGCAGCAAAATGTTCATATAACAGCAAGGGGTTTTAACCCCTTCGCAAAAAAAGAGCTACTCCAAACTAAGTTACTGAAGTTTCTGTTAGAAGTTTCATTTCTCATTGCCTGTGAAGTAGATTAACTTCCCCAGATTTCCAGAGGATAATGACAAATTATTCTGAACTTGAGTTTTTAAAACAGGAATAAAAAGTGCACCTTAACTTTCATGAGAATTGCTGTAGATCAGAATGACTTTCTTCATGAACTCTGCAAAGACAAATACTAGTATTCAGGTGTCAGGCTAAGCTATGGCTTAGCACTGTGTGCCCATCCTGTGTGTTGATCCAACAGAGCTGGAGGCACACACCCAGCTTTCTCATAGTGAGTCATCTCACCTAACTTAAATTATTCCTGGCAACAAGGCCAACCAAATATCCACCTGAGCATATTTGAGAAAGCAGATGATAGGACAGCCACAAGGAGGAGGCAGGAGAGGCTGAGCTGAGCCCTGGGAAAGTAGGACCTGGCCAAAACAGGTACAGGACAGCGCAGCCATTCAAAGGACTCTCCTTCATTTCACCTCCTGCAGCCACAGTCCTGAGGATGCTTCTACCTATGTACAGGTCCCTGACTGTGGCTGGATTCAGTACCTGGAAAACTGGTAGCTTAACCATGGCTTTGCCCTGCTTGCACAACACCAGGCTCTCCCTCTACATGTGAAATTGTTGTAAAACGCTGCCCTCCAGGTTTGGTGAGTCCATATTGTGAATACAAGAAGATTTGGGGGGAAAAAAATCAGAATGGTAACTTATCCAGATCAGGGCAGCCTGCCGTGAACCTGATGCAACTGCTCACATGGCCTGGCTAAGCAGCAGACTTCAGACTTGCACCATGAAGAAAACTCTTTTTATTACTAGTGGTGCACTTACATTTCACACAAAAAACTCCAGAGTGACTGTCCACTAATGGCAAATCATCTGCCCCTGTCTATGGCCTGGGGTTACTTTTCCCTCTCCCACCACCTGCTGGCACGGCTGCAGTGTGGGATGAGTCAGGGATGCTCTCACAGCAGTATGCAGGACAGCAACTCATCCAAGCCTCAGCACTGTTTACAGGATCGCTGCCTCTGATTTCTCCCATGATAGCTTACAGAAAGACCCTTCTCACACAGATGAAAAGTGAGCATTGATCTGACACTAACTGTTGACAGGCTGCAAAAATATTGATAGTGCATTTAGCAACAGTGCCCCAAGCCTTGGCAAATGAGAGTTCATGCTCTCCAGTTATTTTTTCCCATTATATTGCCCCTTTCTGCAATGTATAATAATTGACTCTTTTGATTTGCTATTTAGCAGCCAGCTTCCTTTTAAGCTAAAGCTCATTCCCTTAACTGTGTTTATACAGCTTCTGCTCTGCCAAAAGGTTAAACAGATCTCATTATCTGTTTCCTGCAGAGACCTAATTTCTACAAAAGGCCTTGAGCACAGCAATATGATTGGCAGGAAAAATAATGTTACAAAAAGCTATTTTAACACCTAGCCAAGGAGTGAGGAGTGTAGACACCATCTGAAATGATGCTCCATGTGGGTGTCATCAGCTGGGCAGGATATTCAGACTCTTCTAGTTCGTGATGATTCTCACATCTGCCCCTTTCAGCATGGCATCCTCCAGTGGCATCCTCCAACATGCCAGCAGATTAAGCAGTTGAGGATAAAAGATGGAGGTCAAACTGTCTCCATTTCTCCTGAATTGCTCTACCAAAATACAGCTGCCTATGAAATGGTGAGGCAGCCCCCGGCTGTAGCCCCGACGGCAGGGAGCAGGCACTCTCCCCCTCTCCTAGCTAATCTCCTGGATGAACCTCCCAGGCAGACCAGGTCTGCTTCTTGTAGAGGAAAGAGATAACTACAATTGGGGGTGCCACAGGTACCATTCCCAGGCACAGGGTATCTGGCTCACCGCAGCTGAGTGGCCTGGGACAACCCACAGGCAGCCCTGCTCCTCTTCAGGAGCTGTCCTCTCGGTGGTCCAAGAGCTCACAAAACCCATTGGACCACACACAAAAGGGGAACACAGCTATAGTTTTAAGACCCAGCTGGAAGAAGAGACTGTGAAGGAAACAGTCTGAAGTCCCACCTCCCCTTTTTATTCACCTCTAGCTCCTCTAGTTTACTCCAAAAGGAATGCAGTCCACATGATCTGAGGTCACTCCAAAGACCAATTCAATGTGAACAAGCAAAAGATAAGCAAAATATGCAGTGTAGGCTTCTACACAGAGGAAGAGTTGTCCTCTTCCTAGACTGTACGAAGCTGTAGGTGAGCACAGTAAAGCATCAAGTCTGATAGCATTTGGGGTAGTCCCAAATGGGATAGTCATGAGAGGAGTGCTGCTATATAATAATACTCAGGATTCATCAGCTTCTATTGTGCTGCATTTGGCTCACTTGCACAAGATTAATATTTTAGCTATCTGCCAAAAAACACATAAAAGACAAGAAAAGACACAAGTGAGACTCAAATCACTATTCACATCTCAGAGGAAGCTCTCCATCAGGATCTTACAAGCTCACCTGAAGGAACAGTTATTTGTTGTTTGGTCTACACACTGATTTGTCTCAGAGTGCAGGAATCATGCTTGAAAGTCACTACGAACTAAGAAAAAAAAGTTTTAAAAATATCACTTCTTATTGAGTATTGCATTCTGTACCATCCACCCACAGAATCCACCAGCAATTTAACAAAATGTCATTGGGGCAGCCTCGTTAGCAAAAGCTCTTGGAGATTGTTATCCTGAGTGTAGACCAACTGAAAGTGTAGGTGGACATTAAATCCAACCCAAAATAATCAAGCAGCTCCCAGTGTCAGCAGATCCATAATCAAGGTGGTATTTAAGTTTATACTCTTCTAAGGCTTCAGTTACTATTACTGTAGCTAGAAGATAGAAATCTTTAATATAGCAAGATCTCAGTTCCTCAAACATCATCCTCCCTCCCATTTGGCAATGGCACTACTGCAAGAACACCTGACTTCTGATCTTGTGGAAGAAATCAGCAGTTTCACACTTGAGCACCACCAGCTTGAGTTTTATTCTGCAATTAGCAGGCAAGATGGTACAGGAAGTTCAGCCCTTGTGAAAGGCAAAATAGTGCTGCTAACTCAAAGTGGAATTCTGGACTCAGCAGGTCCCAGGAGAGGCTGGCCATCCGCAGGGCCTCTCTCAGGATGCACAGGGTCCCAGCTTACAGCCTCTTATTGACCCTCTGGTGCCAGCACATCTCTGCAGAGCACCACATACCACCTTCAGAAGCACCCATACCACGGGTACCCTCCCCCAGCTCTCTATGAAGTCCAGGCTGTCAGAGGTCTGAGCACAGTGGGCTAAGAGATGGCCCATCTAAGTGCCATAAGCAATTATTTAAGAGCAGCTATTTAGATTTGATTTGTACAACTTAAGCTTGTTAAAAACAGTGCACTTCACACCACTTCATATTTCAAATTTTTTTAAGAAGTCAGCAATTTACTATGAAAATAATAACAAGAGACCCGTTTCTAGTCATGTCTGTATTTTAAAACTCTTGAGTAAGATTTACTCAGGCTTCACTATACAAAATGTCTTTCAGCATCTTAAGCTGCAATTTTTAAAAAACAGAAATGTTTTTAGTTTCTAGAGGTTTCTAGAATGAACATCTTGAAAGGTGACCCTTCTGGGGCTCAGCAAGGCCTTGAGGAGTGTCTCCAGTGCTTGAGGTGGGAACACTGGCTGCAAGTACACTGCATCAGTCGGGATGCAGTCGCAGGAATTAGTCATCCTCTGAGTCACTGTCCCCCCTGGCTGGGACACACGCCCTGATTGAGGACATGAGCTGGTCCTGGATCTGCTTCCTGGGGTTCTCTTCGAGGTCTGTCTTGATGGCACCCGACTCTGAAATCTTCCACTCCAATTCTGTGCAGTGCAAAACAAGAGTCATGAACATACGGGAGCAAACTGGAGAAAGCCCACCCTTCACTCCCCAGCTGACTTCCCTTATCACCCTACCACCACCACCACACTAGGGTCCTCCTCTTCTTCTTCCACAACCAGAGCCAAGCTCCTGCCCTGTTTACCACACCTGTTCCAACCAAGCCCTCCTTTCCCAGTCCCTAGTGCTGGCACAGGTCTCAGCCCAGGGCACAGAGGTCAGGGTATTGCTCTGCAGCCCACCAGTGACATCCCCAGTGCCACCCTGCAACCAGGAGTGCAGAAGAGGTGATGGATACAGAGCAACAGCTTTAGAGGCAACTCTCCCAGTGAAAATGAATGGTACCTCCTTCTAAGCACATAAGGGCAGAAGACATGTTTGCACATCTATTGCCAGTGAAGGAATACTGCTCGTACATTACAGCTGTTCCCATCATACACTGAGCTCACCACAATCAGAAGAGGCAGGAAATAAATTTAATAAAGGGCAAAAAATTGTGGAAATTTCATGTACACATCTGAATTATAGGTATTTTTCAGGGATGTACCTTGTAAATAGAATTCACCCTTTGCCTCTACATCACACACTAAATATTAGTTCCTTAAGACAGTAAAGAGAGACCACCACCAGCAGTAGGCCCAAATTGGACTGGATTGCTTCCCAGAAGTGGTAAAAAGTCAATACAACACATACAGTTGAAACCCTTCTCCTACTCCTGCTGACAATCCTATAATCAAATCTAATTTCCTTCAGATGTTACAGAATAATGAATCCAACCTCACACTTTCTTTAATTTCCAGTGGAAGGCACCTGGCCTAGGGGAGAAGGAAGGAAGACAAGAGAAAGTGCAGAAATTTCAGTGCACAGCTTCCTGCGATGACTGAATTAAGCTGACTCAGTCAGGAACAACAGACAAACATATGCCATCGTCTTAAAAATGAAACAAAGAGCCCTACAGTCCAATAGGCAAGTGCACAGATTATCACTGCAGGCAAGGGCAATCATTCATGTCCAAGACACCCAAAGAACATGCATGGGTACTGTTTACCCTTTAATATATCCAGCAAAATTTGTTTCACCCAACACAGGGCATAAACAGTTGCACACACAAGACAAATCTCTATATGTTGGCCTATCACTGCTTGTACAAGATAGCCATGTGGTTGAGCCATAGGGGTGAAAAAAAAATCTAATATGATTTTCAGTACCTCCCTTCTCCTCCTAAGCTTCATTTCTCTCATTCCCCAGCAAAACAGTTTTGCTTTGCCTTCGGAAGACCAGAGATGCAGCCACTCACCGTCCCGTGTCAGGTTCATGCCACCAAACACCAAAGGCCCAATGAACTGAGCTTTGATGTCTCCCTCCAGGTACACAAATATCGTAGGCAGGTTCTTATCAGGATAGTTGGGAATGCAGGTGGTAGAGATGGCTTTGATGAATTTCACATCTCTGAACTTCTTCGCAAGCCCACTCATATGTTGATTTATTAAGGCACAGAGTGGAATTCTGTGAAGAACAGCAACACACACACATAAGGAAAAAACACAAGACAATTCAAAAGTAAACATCTCCAGAAGAAAGGTCAGAAATATCAGATTGATGAGTTTCTGGAAAAACGAAAGTACCAGAAGCAACTTCTGGATACTTTTGTTGTCCAGTATTCCAGGACTCAAAGGAGATCAGCACCACTGAGAATGTGGTGTGTGGTAGGGTTTTGTTTTAATATATTACTAATGCAGCCTTCCCCTCTATCCCCATTATATACAGGGATCTTATGGATTTAAGATACTTAGAAATTTCATGAGCAAGGGCAAAATAAAAAGAAAAGCTGCTCCTGGAAGAAAGCATGCAAATGATGATCAACACCTGTGAGGAAATTAGAGACAAAGAACAACAGCAAGTATTTATAACCCTTCCAAAAAATTCTAGCACTTAACAGACCTTTTTGACAAGGTTTTCTATCATGGTGACAGGACTGGAAAGCTTGCTTACTCCAATTGTGTGCCACTAGAAACCAAGCTAAATATATATCAATCCTTCTTATTCACTGACCCTTGCATTTAATGCAGAATAGTTTCCACAGCTTGGATATTTCAGTGGCAGCAGCTACCTCTATGGCAGCTGTATGGTACACATCATGCTGTGTCATATCTATGTATAAAAAAGCCAATTCATGGTTACATCATTCTAAAATGAAGTCCAGCAGTCTTGAATCAACAGTATTGAAATTACTAATTTGTTTTTATTTCTTAGAACTCCAGAATCAGTCCTTAGTTCCACAATAACTACAAATTTACCTTGGAACATTTTCAGCTATTGACAGTGCAAGGTTTAATGGTTAAAAACAAATTCTTACCCTTGTTTGTAGAGGTGCAAGACTACCCATATACCTTTTCCAGCTTTTGTAACCTCTTGAACATAATCTTTTCCCGAAATTTCCAAAACTTCCCCAAATTTATTCTTCATTTGAGCTGCCTTCATTTCTGCTAACCTTTGCTGCCTGAATAGCCAGGAATGGAAAAGACATCTTGTGATTAGAAGCATTTTCTTGACAGAACAACACTTGAAGGAGCTGGTTGAAACCTAGACTTCAGAGACACACTACAAACTTCTTCTAACCCCAGAGCAGTGAAAGCAAAATGACATAGTAGATGCTCTTGTATTTGCATTGTAAGTTAAAACCACCAACATGCAAGAAGTACAACTATGTTTTTAGAAATGCCTTTTTCTCCTCATTTCTGGCCTCACTAGACATTTCTTCTGCAGGCAATACACTACAAAACTAAATGGCAAAAACCATGAGAGAGGTTAAGAGATAAACAGAAACCAACACTAATTACGCAAATCTGCAGCACCTTAATCTCATTCACACAAAAGTTAGGAAATATTGGAGGTGATTTTCAAAGCTCTCAGGATTCCCAGCCATGCACTCAGCAGGTGCACATTATCTCTGCAAAGCTAGGTCGTAGATAAAGGATAGTGAATTCAAACACTGTTATCCTTTTAAAGACACTTAGAAGCTCCACAAGAGACCAGAAACACAACCCCCTTTTTCCATCATCCTAAAAACATTCTTTCTCTTCAACAATATCTAAAAGCATATAAAAGAAATACCCTCCAATTATCATTAAAGCCAAGTTCTGCAAGCTGCTCTGACCTGTACATTTCAATAGCTTTCTCATCTTCCTCATTAAATTCATCTTCATTCTCTTCTAGCTCTTCCAGAGTCATGTCCTCATAAGTTTTCACTAAAATGGAAGAAACATCAAATCAGCAAAAACCTCATTCCAGGATTAAAACTCATCATCTTTTATCAATCCAACAGAATTTATTTACTCTAAGGACAGATTAATAGGAAACATGGAGTGGATTTTTTTGAGTATTATCCTACAATAATAGAATGGCTTGGGTTGAAAGGGACCTTGAAGACCATCTACTTCCCACCCCTCCTGCCAAGGGCAGGGACACCTTTCACTAGACCAAGCTGCTCAAAGCCCCATCCAGCCTGGCCTTGAACACTTCCAGCAATGGGACATCCACAGCTTCTCTGGGGAACCTGTTCCAGTGCTTCACAACCCTCACAGCAAAGAATTTCTTCTTAATATCTAATCTAAGCCTACTCTCCTTCATCTTAAGGCTATTCTCCCTTGTCCTATCTATCACTACATGGTATCATAAAGCTGCAATTGCCCTTAGGAGTTGGGACTTCAGTGATCTTTGTGGGTCCCTTCCAGCTCAGGATATTCTATGATTCTGTTCTATGATTCAAAAAAGTCCCTCCCCAGCTCTCTTGTCAGTCCCTTTGGCACTGGAAGGTGCTACAGTTCTCTCCCAAGCCTCCTCTTCTGCAGGCTGAGCAGCCCCTGCTTTCTCAGCCTGTCATTATTATTCCTACTGGATTTTTAGAAAGTGTTATGTGCTTTAGATATATAGGTGGAAAGAATATGATGGAAAAGCCTCTGAGCTGAAGGCTGCCTAGACTAGCATCCAACTACCTGCACAAGCTTTCAAGTTTAGCAGCTGCAGCACAGACATGCACTTCACCTGCTAGACTACCTTTGCATTGTTCTTGTTTCTGTTTCCAAACATGTTTACAAACGTTTCAAAAATGTTTTCAAACATTTACTTCCATAAAAATACAGAGTTGACATGAAGAAAAAAGCTTTCCTGTGCTGGAAGAATCCATGTGTTCAGGAATGTATTTGTTTGATACCATTATCAGCTGATCACCCTGCACAGATGAAGCTCTGGTATCCCTACAGACCTGGAAAATGATACATTGCTTTACAAGCATATAAACATTGCTGCTGGCCATTTCTTTGAAAAAGCTTCCCCCAGAAGCCATTCCAAGGCTTGTTGTGCGGCTGCCTGAGTTGGCTGGTCACTCACCAAGAGATTTCTGAAGGATAGCAAACTGCTCCTCTTCCTTTGCACGTTCCTGTTCCTCCAAGTTTTCCTTTGGAGGAAGGATACCTTTCTTGCGCAGAATGTCATTCCACTCTGTGTCTTTATTTGGATCCTGGAACAGAACAACATATGGATGATATTTCTTCAAAGTGAACTTTACCACTTCCAGAACTCAACACAGTTGCTAAACTGGTAACTGGATGGATGGTACCAGAAAGTCACAGCACGAATCCTCCTGATGCTGGGGCTTCTTTCCAGCCCCAGACCTGTAGCACCACGAAGACTGACTTTGTTTTATTTCCTCCCCCTCACAGCACATACGTGAGGCCTTGGTTGGGTACCACGGTTTGAAGCATTGTAACCACTGCTGCATCTCTAACAAAGTGCAATGAAAGGAGAGGGTATCAGCTGGGTGGCAGGGAAGCATGGTGGCCAAAGGGCTCCCTTATAGACCCTGAGCAGGACAGGCCACCAAATCAATGGTCACTGCATCAGGAAGCACTAGTGACAAGACATACACAGGCACCAACCTTACAGGCCTCTCAGTACGCGGGAAGTCTCCGTCTTAGATTCAAGTCAGAGTGACCATGTGAGTGTTTAGAGAAAAGCAAGCAGCCTCTGTCAGCCAAGCCCATTGCTAAGGATTCAGATGTAAATCTACAGCTAAACTATTCTTGAGACTTCACTGTAAAATAGTTGAAATAATCCTGCAAAACAAGGCCAACAGGCCCCCGTGTATTGTTGAAAAGCTCAGTGTAAGACTTTCCTATTTAGCAGGCAATTTTAATTTTTAAAATACAAGAAATCTCAGTGATAAGCACCCACAGGCTGATTGTGCTTCCTTGCTATCTTGGCCTAGGTCCACTTTGTAAACTGAACGCGCCTACTGCTTTGCTACAGCTTGTATCAGTACACCTTACACTAGGTCTGTTCACATCCATATCACCGTATCTCTTCTCAGACTAAACCCCAGCACTTATGGGCTACCGGGACAGGAAGGGAGGGGTAGGGGACAGAGAGGGAGAAGAAAAAGAAGAAATAAATAAAGAGAACAATGTAGCTCAGCACACAGAACACCAGATACTATTTGTTTTCTGTCTCTGACCGTGGTCACCTTTCCCTCGACCCCGCATTTACTATCGTTTACTAACACGCTGATGCACTGCCTGAAACGCCCACCCGCTCGCTACAGTAGTGAAGTAAGTACCGTACTTGCAAAAAAAGCAACAAATCGCCACAAACCCAGCCACGGAGCTCCGAACAACACTGCCGCGTAACAGCCACGTCCGCCCCGAGAGAGCGGCACGAACCCGGGCCGCCCCCGCCCCGGCTGCCCCGGGCACTCGGCCGGGGAGGGCGGCCCGTGGCTGTCGGCGGGGCCCCAGCCCTCGGCCCGGCCGGGCTTGCCCCGCAGCACCGCCCGCACACGGCCGGGTGCGAGGACACGGGGGCACCGCGGCTGCTCACCTGCATCGTGCCGGCGGGGCCGAGCCGGGGCCGTGCCCGGGCAGCGGCGGCGGCGCTGGGCAAGGCCGGGCAGGGCAGGGCCGGTCCCGGCGTGCGCGGCGCGGCCGGAGGAGGCGGCGCTCCCGGGCGGGGCGGGCGCGGGGCGGGCGCCGCTTCCCGCACGGCCTAATAAGGCTGGTTCCCCGCGGCAGGGGCTCCGGGCTGGCGTGGGCGCTTAGAGAGCGCCGCGGAATTGCTTGGGTTGACAGGCACCCTAAAGATCGTAAATCCCCCTGCTGTGGGCAGGGGCACCTTCCAGTAAACTGGTCCAACCGGGCCTAGAATAACCATGCTTGAGCAGGGAGGGTGGAGAGATGACCCACCGTGCTCCATTCCAATCTTATTCCGTGATTCCCTGTAACTTTTCTCTTTCCACTTCACTGAGCCTTTTTTATCCGTTTGCATTTCATACCCTGCTTTATTTCCCTGCTGGTTTATCTGCTTATTTTTCTTTCCCTGACCTGTTAAAATAAAAATAAAGTAAGCAATCAAGGCTGTATTATCTACTCTTATTAGGCATAATTAGCTGTACTTGTAATATTGTTAATTGTTAGCCAACTAACATTACCAAAAATTTGTCTCTAGGAGAAGTGTGTCGAGTGTGGTGACCCAAATCTGCTTGGGATCAACACCCCATTCCATACAAATGGGCACCTAGGCCTGCCCTTTCAAAGAACTGAGTAGATCTTTTCAACTTGCTTCTCAAAGACACATAGCAGAGAAGAGGGAAGAGACCTGCTCCTGCCTCCCTTCCCCTCTTTTTATGCTCTAGCCCAATGGACAGGTTGCTCGCCCAGAAAGGGGGAGCCCAGATCTCAGTCCCCAGAAAAGGACCCTAAAGAATCTGCCAGCAGGCCTTAAGACTGTGTTTGGGTGTGTGGAGGAAGGACTGTCTCAGCTCTGGCAAGGGCTGAAATGAAAATTCAGGAGCCCTACTTCCACATGTTGTAAGATCCTGGGCAGTCCATTAACAGCCAGCTATTCTGAAGTGGGCTGGCCACTTTCCCTATGCTAAGTCTGGGTTACTAAAGGGAAGGCACAGCCTCCTTTTCTGCCTTTGAATTAGAAGAAATGGACAGCTGTCCTTTGAGAGGACATCAGTCCTTATGGTGAGCATTTGGAGATGCAGAGGGTACCCCATACCAGTTGTCCAATGCCCTGAGGTGGTGGGAAACTCAACCTCACTCAGCTTGGACTAAATGCTCATCCTTATGGGAAAAGTGGGTGAGTGCCACAAATACAGGTGCTCTGAGGCTCTGACTCACAGTTGGTATCTGGCAGGCAGAACCAAAGGCTGAGCTGCTCATGACAGTTCTGTTGTCTGAATGTTTTGCCAGAGCCTGGGCTTCCGAGAGTACCCTCTGGTTTAAATAGTCATCTTCTGTGGCTGAAATACTGTTCGCACCCATGGCTCTTGTATGTTGCTGGTTGGAACCTACTTTGAATGCCAGAAAACAAACACAGAAAGAGTATGAGCAGGCACTCATTTTTTTAAAAGGCACTCAAAAATATTCCTTTGCCTGAGGTGAGATTTTTGCCCAGGTGAACTGAGAGGAACTAGCCAAGCACCCAGAACCACAGTAAACCCTGAGCCCCATCTGCGACAGTTACCAGAAGAGGGGGCAGAAGCCTAAATCTTAGGAGCAGCCCCATCACATCACTTGGTGGGGGTCAGACACTATGTGAACCAAGCATTACTCTGCCCAGGACACATGTAAAGCAAAACACAGTTTCCCCCTCCCACCCAACTAAAAATATATTTATAAAGCCCACTTTCCCTATGTACTTTTTTTATCCAGCTTCATCAGGAAGGAGAGGACTGTTTTTACACATAGCGTACAGACAGAAATACTCCAGCCAGAGTGGGTGAGAACTGGCAGTGTCCTAGTGAGACTGAAATGTAGCTATGGCTCAGCCCTCGGAGACAGCCTGCCTTCTTCCCCCTCACCCCAGAGAATTTGCTTCTCAGCAGCTGTAACATATTTCTTCATTTTGCCCCAAATCAGGGATTAGGTGAAGGAAGATGAAGCATGTGTACAAATGACTAATTAATTACCCAGGTGACCCACTGATGAAGA
The DNA here is from genome assembly GCF_000738735.6 of Corvus cornix cornix. Taxonomy (NCBI): domain Eukaryota; kingdom Metazoa; phylum Chordata; class Aves; order Passeriformes; family Corvidae; genus Corvus; species Corvus cornix. The sequence goes on along the minus strand of NC_046332.1, from coordinate 87,617,012 downwards.
GAAAATGTTGCTAATAAAAAGGTTCTCAGCCCAGGGGTTAGAGGTGTTATGTGGCTTGCCTGTGGTTGAGGCTAGGTTGCAGTAAGGCATAGACTAGAACAAAATAAGAATTTTTGAAGGTAATGTGATGCATTTTTCATTTATAATATATCATGGAAGATTTAGAGTAGTTGTGGGCTTCATGTTATTTTGTAAGTTAGCTGCCTCTATTGCACAGTATGCCTGTATTGTGAGTAATTTAGAAAAAGTATTGTCTGGTAATAGGGATAAGGAGTTATGGTTTGGTTTGCTTGAATTTTATTAGGGGCTGGGGTTTTTTTATTTCTACTTTTTTTTTCTTCTTCTTCTCAAAGCTTATTCTGATTTTTCTTAAATATTTAAACCTTTGTAAAAACCCTATATATTAATGTAGGGATGGGTGTTCTTGTATATTGCAAACAGCTGTGCTGGAAGCTAACTGTCCTATTTACTCATAGACTAGAAATGTTATTTAAATGAGTATTTTTGCTACTCTAGTTGTAAGAGTATTCTAGTTGGGCTGAATTTCCTTTGTCATGAGGAAGTAGATGGTAATTTCTATTTTTCAGTCTGCGTTGTGCTGTCCAAATCAATTCATCCTTTTCCTGGTGCAGAAGACTTCCAGTAGTACTCTCATAGCAGCCAGAGAATAACACTTGGGGAATTAATTTAAAACTCTGTATGAAAATGTCCTGGAGTATTTTGGGTATAACAAGCTGTGGGATGCAAGAATTTTTCCATTTTTAGATTTAAAATGGAGGAAAGTTGTAACTTGATAGTAGAAGTTGTTATAATACAGATTCCTCTTGGAAGACGAGACAGGCTTGGCCTCAAGTTAGCTCTGAGGTAACAGCCGTGGTGTTTAAAAAAATCTTACTGGAGAAGATCCACTGTGCCTCAATCCCAAATACATTCCAAGTAGTAGGGTAAAGCCTCTCTTCTTCTGAGCCTTTCATATCTAACTTCAGTAACCCTTGACAGGCTTTGCAATGAGATCCTTCTCCTAAAAGGCAGGCTGTAAAAGGGCAATAACAGCTAAAATTTTAGTTCTGCTCTTGATGGACTGTGGTGTGTGGTGAGCTCTTTCCTCAAGAAAAGCATGAGCTCTGTCCTTGATGTGGAAGAGCAGAAAGGGTAACTGACCTTGCTCTTGCCTCCTCTTGCTACCCATTAGCTGTAGCCCAAGCACCCAAGTATTTTGAAGACCTCCAGCCCTCTGTGTCTCCTTACCTGTCAGAATGTCTGCACGTGGAAAGAAACAAGCAGTGGCTGGCAAGCCTGGAAGTGCATCAAGGAGAAGCAAATCAGCCAGGGCAGGTCTGCAGTTCCCTGTGGGTCGTGTCTATAGATTCCTCCAAAGAGGGAAGTATGCTGATAGGATTGCTTCTGGTGCTGCCATCTACCTGGCTGCAGTAATGGAGTACATGGTAGCAGAGGTCCTGGAGCTGGCAGGGAATGCTGCACATGAAAACAAGAAAACAAGGATCCTGCCAAGGCACATTCAACTAGCTGTGAGAAGTGATGAAGAGCTGAACAAATTCTTTGCCTGTGTGACCATTCCTCAAGGCGGGGTTGTACCAAAGATCCTCTCTCAGCTCCTTCCAAAGAAAACTAGTAGAACTGTTGCTTCGTCTCAGGCATATGGTGGTAGCCACTGAAACTTGCTTTTCCTGGTCTGGTCTGTGCACTTATGGATGATGGAACTCAGTACCACTAATTTGTATGTGTTTGCTTCTTTGTCAAGTATTTTGCCCGCTAATTTTAAGGCATTTTTAAAGCATGTAACAAAGTTTCTAGAATGCAACACTGGTCTCCTTTTCTCATGGATGGAAGAACAGAGAAAATATTAAAAAAAAAAATAGCCTAGAATAGCACCTGAATAACTTTTTTTAAAAAGTCCAGTACATGCTTACTTTTGAAAACATGTTACAGGTAAGTGTTGTGAATCAGGGAAAGGAGGGAAAAGATACACACTGCTATTCCTGTGAACTTTTCTTCCATCTAGCACGGATTCATGGTGCAATTAGTTCAGTGCCTCAGAGGTTGTTTAACTCTGCTTTAAAAGTTAGTAACCCTGTGCATTTTAAAGCTGGATTGCTCATAAAATGGTACTGAGCATTTGCTTCTCTTTACACTGCTCCATCATTACTCTAAGTCTCTATCACGGCAAAGCATGCAGAAACTGGTGCAGCCATGTCTTCTCTCTTAACACAGATGACAATTTCAGTGTTTGTCTATTGTACAAAGTTATCAAGAACGTGAGAAGGGGTCTTACCCCCCTTCTCCCCTCCCTAGTCCATTGGCTTTCCTCTATGGATCCATAATTTTTTTTAAATAGTCATTTTTGCATCCTTTCAAAAAAGTAAAATGGCTCTTCCATATTCAGGGACATTTAACTTACTTTGACTGAAATTAACAAGTAACAGTTCCTCTCAAAGGAAACTTGCTCTGGTATTTGCTTTATAGCATGTTCCTCGTCAGAGCCTGTTCATTGCCTTCTTCCTCTGTACCAGGACACTCTGTGCTGGGGCAACAGGAGGAGGAAAAGGTCAAGTAGAAGTTGTTGTTGAGAGAAATAGTTCTGAAGTGGTGAGAAACTGTGAAATGTGAGAATGGAGATGAAAATGCTGTAAAAATAGAATGAGAGATAGATATAGACCATGAAGGAAAGAGCAGCATAAATGTCAGCAGGAAGTGAATGTAAAATTTGTGTGAGGTAGCATTTCACAATAGAATAAAGCGAAGAAAAATTCCCTGTGTGGCAGGAAGAACTGAGTGATACTCTTTTGTTTACACTATAAAGCTTGTCAGGCAAGAGGAATGTCAGGATACTTTCTGGCCATTTTTGCTCTGCATTTATACCTGCTGTCCTGTTACTTACACAACGGCACTACTGATATTTTCTAGACATATTCTTTCTTCCACAACACTTGTTAGAAGTGAATGCAGCTCATTAAGTTTCAAGCCAGCCCTGGCAGGGGCCATCAACAGATCAAATGTTCTCCTGCTGAAGAGGAAATAAACACAGTTATGGCACTTCACTGCTGCCTTACAACACATCAGCAGTGAAATTATAGATCCTCAGAAACCTGGGGATAGAACAATAAGAAAAGTTGGGGTTTTTTGTTTTGTGGTTTTTTGGGGGTTTATTTAGTTTTTTTTGCTTAGAGGTGTTGCGAGTATGAGAGGGGAAAAATGCAGAACTCAGTTTTGGCACCCAGTTTTGCAAAACATGCTGAGAAGCACTTAAACATTTACTAGAGTAGCACTAATTAAACTGATAAATAATGTTGCATTCATGTAATCAGAAAACAAGTTTTTTTCAAGGATAAATTCTCTTATTTGATCATAAGGTAAACTCTCAAAAAATATTACTAGTCTGTCATGGTCATTAATATCATTATTCGTTCTAACCATAGGCATTGGGAACAAGTTCAGACAAATATCCAGATCATCAATATTTGGCTTCCTTGGAAAGTTGGGGTTGTATCCAGGTTGATTAATAAGCCCTCTGAATGATTTTGAACAGAAATGCACAGAGTATCACAGCAAAACTTTTGAGGCTAAGTAACTATACCCTTTTTTCACAAAGGGGAAAGATAAAGGTGTCATCTTAGTAGTGTAGATGTTTAGCTTCATACCCACAGGAAAGCCCTTCTTCAATGAAGTGCTTGGAAGCATGGAAACTGTAGTATGGAAATCATACCCCAGGTGATTCTAATGAAATTGTGATTAAAAACTTTCTTTCATGTAATACAGTATAGGAGATCCTCTTCAAACTACAAATCTAATAGAAATAAGTTTGCCTGTTCTGTTGATCACCAAAGTGCTCATTTACTGTGACAAAATGAGACATTAAGTGCATGGTACTTTTGCACGTGACTAGTTCTGTCATGTCTCATGCTATAGGTTTCAACTTGGCTCAATCACCTGTAGCTGAGGCCGGTATGTGACTTAGTTGCAAATCGAAGCAAAAAAAGAAAACAACCATTCAAAACACAGCTCCTCTGGCAACTCTCTTGTTACCTATGCTGCAAAACACATTTATCTTGATGTGATGTTACTTTCCTAACTCAGTTATGTCATGGCACCAGTGTCTCTCAAGGAAAACAGATGTCTTCAATAACACCCATTAGAAAATGCGTGTACATGGTGCTCCACAATTCAGTGAAGTGGTGGGCAGATGGAAGCATGGAGGTGAAATGATGCCTGGAAAAACTCTTCTTTTATCTGTCTAGAGGACTGGATGCTGTTGATGGATGTCTTAGTTGTGCAGAGTGCTTGTAGTTCACTCTGCATTGAGATTTGTGTGTTTATAGGCTTGATATCTTCTGTCACCTTCACTTTCTCTGTAAGGAGAGGAAGCATCCCAAGTTATGGCCTCAGAGATTCTTGTCTAGGTGAGTACAAGGTCTGAACTCATTCACTACCTGAACTGGTCAAGCTCAGCGCACGGTGGAGAGGGGTAGGGCCCGGAGTGCATCTGCTTTGAACACCCCAAATTTGATCCTGGCATTGCCCTCTGCTGACCAGTCTAAATATTGCAATTCCTAAACACTTGTCCTGGAAGTCAACTGCTGCTCTCGTGAAAGTCACAGTGTAGTGAATTTGGGTTGTAATCTGAGACTATACATAGTCTGTGGAACTATGCAGACTACACAGAGCTGTGAAAATGAAGGAAAAGATGTAGTATAAGACTACTGAGTCATAGCAAAAGCTATTTTTGGTGTTTTTTTCTCGTAGCAGTGTCTCTGGTGAAGTCCCTGGAGAGGCCAAGCTGTGCAGCGGTGTATGTAGGTGGCTGTGGCACATCAGTTCATGCCAGGGTCATGAGAGGAAATATGACCTTGGTGCTGTGCTGAATGAGGCTCCTGAATTTTGCTTCTTTTCTGATGGATCACACATGATTACCTGTGGGTGCTCTGAGGTCGGTTCATGTGCGTTGCACATTTTTGCATTTTCTTTTGGAAGTTCTAGTCCATATTTAGGTATTTTTCTGGTTAATATTTAGATAACTGTACTCCAGAAGCCTGTACTTGTGTACGCATCTTTCAGTGCAGTAATCCAGCAAGTACTATCTGGACTGCTGTGTGGTAACCCCTGGGTGCAGAAGCTTTGTAGTAAAGATATGCAAAATACTTTTCTTTCAAGTTTGCCTTATGTTGTCATTCAGTCTACCTGTATTGATCTCTTAGCAGGTTGAAGGCTAATAGGGAGATGGTGTTTGGTGTGCAAGGTTCTTTGCACAAGAGAAATGTCAAAATTTTAGGTGGTGAATCCTGCTATAAGATCAGTTATATTTTTGGTTTTGTACACTGGAAAAAGTAGATCCAGAAGTGACTGAAGGAGACTTAGTAGCTCCTTCTAGTTGTTCAGTGGAGAAATCTATCAGAGTGATAGATCTATATATATATATATATCTATCTATATATATATCTATATCTATATATCTATATCTATATATCTATATCTATAGATATCTATATCTATAGATATCTATATCTATAGATATCTATATCTATAGATATCTATATCTATAGATATCTATATCTATAGATATCTATATCTATAGATATCTATATCTATCGATATCTATATCTATCGATATCTATATCTATCGATATCTATCTATCTATCTATATATATATAGGAGTGCATAAACTGGAGTGCAGTTTATGCACTCCAGCCCAGTCAAAGATATGTTTCTACCCTGTTTAATAAGGTAGAGGGATGGCAATTGCAATGTGTGAGCTGTCTGGAACAGGTAAATCTGTCTTAAGAGTGATTTCCACATAAGAAACCAGTAGATATCCTGGAATCACTGCTTGACTCTAAGATCCCAGCAAATAAGTAAACACAGGCATTGATGAATGCCTACAGGAATGGTGAGCTTAAAATGAAGCATTTTATCATTCCCCTCCTCATACTTTCCTTCTTGAAAATCAATCCCACTTCAGAGTTCCAACTTTCCTTGACCTCTGCCTTTCCTCTTTGCTGGTGGTTCCCCTTTCTTCTCCTGTATTGCTCTGTACATGAAGCCTTACCTATATTCAGTAATGCAACACCTCCCCTGTGACAGTCTCTACAGTTTCTTATCCATTCCATGTTGTATTTTTGTGTTCTCCTCAACACTATGGTATTTGACTCTCTACAGTTACCCATCCCCTTTGCTGCAAAGCTGCAATTGATTATTCTTCACTATGTGTAATCACTTCCTTTCATCCCCAGTGAGCTGTACATATTTTTTTCCATATGCATCTTTGCCAAGATCATTCTGAATGCTGACTCTGTCCTGCAGCATTGCCATCCCTCCCAGCTTGCAGTTACCTGAAGATTCAGTAAGTGAGCACTTCCCTGTGGGAGCTGAGAAGGGAGTGAGGCTGTCCAAGGCACAAGATCACGAAGGGACCAGAGAGAGGGAAGTAAAACACCAAGAAGGTTTTCCTCTTGTGCTTCGTGCTCTGTCTCTTTGGTGAGCAGCATGTCATGAGGCCAGGCAGCACTCACTCCCCCACAGGTGAGTGCATTTCCAGGTCCCTTGCTGTGCGCTCTGCTGAGCAGTGCCTTCCTGAGCCCAGCTCCAGCAGGCCAGGCTTTTAAGGTCCTAGGCCAGCCTGAAGTGATTTTTCAAGTCAAGTTAGGAGGCACGAAGGTGTGCGCTCCTGACCATTCCTGCCTTTCCAAGAGTCCTCTGAGCTGTTCGTAACCACATGCTCTAAGCTGTGGCAACTGGTTTCAGGAGTTGATTAAGTGCTACAAAAAAATTCCCCTTTGCAGCTGAAATATGTTGCCTCTCAGTGTAATTGACTGTGCCTTCTTGATGCTTTTTATTACAAGAGGATGGATAGGCCCCAATTTACTCTTCTAAACACACTCATTACTTTGTATACCTTGTCATGAAACTCTTGATTTGTCTCTTTGTCTGACAGTGAGAACTGAGCTTTCACCTCTTTTTCTTGCAGAAATATTTCTGTGCTTCTAATTGTTGTTGTCACCTGTGTCTGCGCTCCTGAATTTCTGCCGTGGGTTTTGAAGTGAGATATTCAGAAAGTTTCAAGCCAGAGATGACCTTTGCATTTCTATATTATTAATTTCTCTTGTTTCACAGGTGACATTTGCATTGCTCCAGGGAGCAAAGATTTCCACTGAGTAATGAAGAAGAGCTCTTCTGTGTTTTTTATGGAGGAGCCAGTTACTACAGATGGCTGAGGAGCCTGATAGGTTCTCACCTGCAAATTACCACCTATTTATCAATCTTATTTAAGTTTCAAGGCCCAAATAGATGTTATTCTTGAAACCTGTTGAGGGTGAAGAAAGCCATTGCTGACTGTGAGAGCACAGCATGAGTTGCCTGTGGTGCAGTACTGCTGTGGTTTAACCCCAGCCAGCTTGTTTACTTTCCCCAAAGGTTGGGGAGAGAATTGAAAGGGTAAAAGTGAGCAAAGCTGTGGGCTGAGATGAAGGCAATTTAATAGGTAAAAGCAAAGCAGAACAAGGAATTCATTCACTGCTTTACATCAGCAGGAAGGTGTTCAGCCATCTCCAGGAAAGCCAGGCTCCATCATGCCTAACTGTGACTTGGGAAGGCAAACACCATCACTCCAAAGGGGGGGGGGATGTCCTTTTCTCCTCCCAAATTTTTATTGCAGAGAATGACAGCTTATAGTGTGGGATATCCCTTTGGCAGTTGGGTCAGCTGTCCCAGCTCTGTCACCTCCCAACTCTTTGTGCACCCCCAGCCGCCCCACTGGTGGGGTGGGAAACAGGTCTTGTGCAAGTCCTGCTCAGCAATAGCTAAAATATCCCTGTGTTATCAACACTGTTTTGGTCACAGATCCAAAACACAGCACCATAAAAGCTGCTGTGAAGACAATTAACTCTATCCCAGCCAATACCTGTACCAATACTTACGCAGAACTGAGCAAAACTTGATACTTTTCAGATTTGGCCTCTGACATGAAACAAGCCAGAAGTGCCATTGCAGTGCTTTTGCGTCATTATCTCTTATTTATTTGCATTTCCAGAGTGCATCCCCACCACTTTTATTTGGCTTAGTTGTTCCTTCCAGAGGGACATCCTAACTGGTTCCAGATACCTGAGAAGCCAGAGGAGCCAGCATCCCATTCCAAGGGTGAATAATTTCCTACAGGATTTGACAACAGCAACAGGGTGCTATGAGGGCACAAATAGGCCTCAATTCTCTGAGGAGCCTGCCTGGGAACCCCCCCCACCCCACCAGCACCCTCTGCCCAGGAGATGTAATTCAGCCAGGTCTTGACCCTGTTGGAGGCTGAAATAAATAGCATGATATTGTACTCATGTCACAGAATAACTGAGGCTCGCAGGGACTTCAGGAGGTCTCTAGTCTGGTCCCAAGTGGGAATTCAGACCAGCTGTTGTCTACTCTGGTCTTGAAAATCTCCAAGGACTGTCCTCTCTGGACAACTGGTTGCACTGCCTGGAAATTTCAACAGCTCTTGCTTCAACTTATGCCTGTTGCTACTTGTCCTCCCACCCCACACTGTAAGGAGCCTAGCTGTCTCCTTGATGACCCTCATATGCACTGGAGGGTATATTAGATTCCCCTGAAGGCATCTCTCCTTCAGGCTGAACCAGCCCAGTTGCCCTTGCATCTCTTCAGGGGTAGGTGATGCAGTTCTCACCACCTTGGAGGCCCTTCCTCCAGTTTTTCCATGGCCTTCCTGTATTGTGAGGGTCCAAACTGAACACTCTACTCTAGATGGAGTCAAAAATTGCCGAACAACTCCTCACTTCTCTCTATCTGCCAACCAAACTTCTGTTAACACAGCCCAAATTGGGAACTTGCCCAGATAAAACCCCACAAAACAACAAAATTGCAGGTATCTCAGGGTTTGTTTTTAAAGGTGTATCCAAATCACATGTGGCTGTGCCAGTGTAACTGAAATGGTACTATGCCCCAGTAGCCAAAGAGAAGGAGGGGTAACAGAGGGCTTCAGGAAACCAATGGTACATTCAGGAATTGCAGCCTCATTTGTATCCCTAGACCCTCAATTTTACTATGTTCTTCTCTTCCTAAGGAAGTAACTGCTTAGTACTTGAAGTTTTGTGCCCATAAATGTCTCCATGTACCAAAACACTCCATACAGTGCAAGCACAAGCAGCTGCACTACATTTTTAAAAGCATGATTTCAGGAGAAAAGGGCAGATGTTCAGAATATTTCTCCAAAGTGCATCATTTGTGCTTTATGATAGCCAGTAAGGCAAAGCTGAAAAAAATACATGATCTGATCAAATCATGTCTGTGTGTAGCAGCAGTACTTGTTCCTCTTCTTTCAAAGTGCTTTGGCTTCATCAATTATCACACTCAAGCACTTAGTTACTCAAAATAAATCATTAAAATGTCCGTGATGATTTTAATATTGTGCTGTTCCGGATGCCTATTCTGAAATAATGGGGAAATATATTACCTAGTCAAAAGGACAAGCTTATCATTTATGACCATATTAAAGAAGATGTTATAAAATTCACTGTTGGATTTGAAAATGGTTGATATTGAGATCATTGATTTCCTTTGATTACAGCTAGCACCAGGCACTGCTCCACTATAGCCCAAGGAAGCCTGGTATGGGCTTCAATAAAAAAAGGACAACAAAAAGAATTACTGATTGCAAATTTATTACATGGAACAGCAAATTCCAGACAACTGCGTCACATAATAGACAACCAGTGCAATGGGAAGTCTCTTTCCTTTATGTAAACCAAGTCATCGAGTTGGTAAATGAATCCATGAACTTCATATTCCACGGTATTCTGAAATGAATTAACACAGTATCATCTTTTATGTTGAGATGTTGATGTGAATATGACTTAGTACTCAGAGTTCTGTGCATCTGGTTCTTCTCAAAGTTAGAAGTTAAATAGCTTCAGATTCTAATACCAGAAGATTAAGATGCTTGAAAGTTTAGATAAGCACCCAAATCTGTTATTTTTGCTCAAACATGAATCCTCCCTCCTCACACAATTCTCTTTCTACCATGTTGTAACCCTGCTGACCTTCTTTTAGAGTATGGAAACATGACAAAGAAAACCATCCCTTTGTCAAGGGTGTGTACTCTTAAGTCTGTGAGCATGAAAAAACCCCATGTTTCTGTCAAGACAACTCTCAGTGGCCATATGAAATGTGTGTTTCATAGATTGGTACTAGGTTTGTAATGCTTCTCAGGACCTTCTTTCGTCATGAGGATCATCATTAGTGAAAAGGAAGAAGAAATTCATGATGCTTTTGGCTGCCTACTTACCACTGCCTTCAATAGTTCTTCCATTTCGAGGCTGAAAAATATAATAATTAGATGATTGTAAAGAAGTAATGGATTACAGACCTATAAGCACACCAAAAATACATTCCCATCGTGCAGACAGAGGACTGTATAAGACTGTAGTAAGATTTTCTTTACAGCAACATGTCAAATTACAGGGGACCCATGCAGGGTGGGTTATGCCTTTCAATATGAGAATTTTCATTCAGCCTCTGCCCAAAAACCTAAACATTCTGGCTTTAATTATTCTCATTCAGGGTTTGGGTCTCAATTCATTGGGGTAGTATAGGCACATACCTAAGAAAGAGCATATAAATACCAGCACTGAAAGAACCTGGATGGACACACTTGAAATAACTTGAATTAAACATAAATTACTGCTGAATTGGGACTCTGGTTACCTGACATGACCTACTTTACAATATTTTAAATTTTTTAAAATGTGTTCAAGATATTCCTAAAAATTACTTTGGTGTTAATCAGGGAGTGTCTAAACCAGCACATTGGGTATTAGACCATGTCATAGCTCAGCAAGCCCATGGGTGAAAACCATGACAGAAATGATGATCATTTTGCTTTGGCTTTTCACCGTTACGCAGCGACTTCACTTCCTGCCAGACCTCTCAAACCAGGTGGACACTCAGCTCAGGCACATGTTTGATCTAATTTATTTAGCATCAGTGAACCTTGACAGTCTCAGAGATACAAGCCACATGGATGATTTGGCTCAAGATAAAACATTTGCAGAGGCGTATCTTCAAACAAAAAAAAGTGTTTAATCCATTAGTACCCCAGATCTCATTATCTTGTCATATTTTAGTCAAACCAGAGCTTTTCGAGCAAATGGCTCCCTAAGCTTTCAAGCAAGGGATATTTGGCCTCTCTTCAAAACAACTGCAGCAAGAATTTGTGAAACAGCTGCTCATCTGTGAACATATAACAATGTCCGCTATTGAGAATCTTTAAAATGAAGAGACTCAGATACCCTGAAAAGGAAGAAAGGCCGCCCCAGAGTTCCATGACTGTCCTGTAAAATCAAACACAAACAATGACAAAATACTTTAAACTCAGTTCCATAGATCCGTTGCCAAATTTTACCTTTCTATCAGAATATCGGTAATTTGGGGCCTTTTTCAGCAGCATGCAAACAAGATGTTGATAGTCCCCAATGCCCATTCATCTGGGATGCTGATTAAAAATTGATGCCTAAAGAACATTGTGTCGAGTGTAAATATAATAAATTACCATAATTAAAGATTCACAGGGTTTAGAAGAGATATAAAAGAAAGCTTTACGCATCGGGTATAAGCAGGGTCAGCATAGATCACTTCCCAACCACTGAAAAAAAACAAGGTGACTTTAAAAAAGCAGCAAAAGAAACAAGGAAAGGGACATACTTCCCTAGCCACTGCTACTGCCACTGCTTGTCTTCACATTTACATACCTTCTTTGTAAACTTTGCAGAAGCAATCTGTGATTCCTGCAAGTGGACACTGTAAGTTAATCAAGATGCCGGCATGTTTTGGTTTGTTACAGTGACCCTCTATTGCAGCCCTAAACCTGCAGCCATGGTTTGGGAGCCCTCCTGCTCAATCAAGGTGCTTTAAAGTATGCAAAGGAGGAGACTAGTGCAGAGACAATATGAATGCTACCCTTGTTCTGATATGATTATTACATACCAAGCAAAGACAGAGATTGACTCATGACTTAGCCTGAAGTTTCAACTATCCTAACTAATTTATAACAGGTGAGAGATTACTACGTGGAAGAAATATGGTAAAAACTGAGCTTCTAAACAACTCTAGGATGGAAATTTCAAACACACAGTGAAGTGATTGTGATGTAGATGGGTTTAGATAGCTCTTTTTGCTTTCTTTGAAAGCACCATCTACAAGGTTTACCCAAAGATTAGACGATGATGTTAGTCTTAGCTCTCACAAAATATTTTAAATTCCCCAGGTGGGGTTCAAGTCCCATTCAAGCCCAAATTGCCATGGACTTCACCTTTCACAGTGCTGAGGCCTCATTCATTCTCTTGAAACCCCACCTACCTTCTCTATAGAATCTCTAACTCTGACTAAATAATTATTTTTTTATTCACAGAAATATAGGATAATGTAGAAATTTAAGTTCAGCTGCCATTAGTAGGATTTCATAACTTTTTCCTTGGACTCACTACGTACAGACTCATGTTTGTAGTGTATTCTCAAGATTCCTTGTAGGCTAAGAAAGTATAACTTCATGTAATATGAGATTTGATCAGCTGGGTAAAACTTCACATAGTTCTTTTTCCATATTTCACATATTTACTTTATCTGCTGCTTTACTCAGACCACACCTAGAAATCATATTGCAGACATGTAGCTCATATTTTTTGAAAGGCTATTGTATGAGATTCAGCTTCTAATCTTGAGGACACCATTTTTTGCAAAGTTAGTTACTAAAACAGTAACCAGGAATAGGACTCTGTTCAAAGTTACCAGATGATTCTGGATGTTCCCTCATTGGCTAAGTCGTGGAGGCATAAGAGTCAATAGTGAACTCAAAAACATTTATTAGACATTCAAGACTGAAATGCTGGAATTTTTTTATACTATCAGCTTCAGTATTGTAGAGTTTTATTACTGCTTCAGGAAAGCATGCTTGGAATTATAATAAGCCAAAGACACTGGCAAGAAGAGATATTGAAGTGCATTTCAAAATACTTTCTATTATTGTCTTGCAGGATCTACTCTTGTTTTGAAACAACAGAGGACTCAGCCTCCACAAGTAAACTGGCTTTTTAGCTTACACTCGGGGGTGAGTGAATTTTCTGGAAAAGGTTGTTAATGAAGTGGTGATAATAAAATAGTGATATAAAGCAGAACTGACACTGAGGTGGGTCTTTATATGACTGCACTAACAAAAAAGAACTATACTCAATAACTCCTCAACTTAATCTCTTTAATCTGAGTCAGAAACACAAAGAAACCCCAAGACCATTTCAAATAGAGTATTAAAATCAGTAAAGCAATTCATACACCTCCATGTTCAGCATGATACAAGGTATGCTATTGATCCAGTGTTATGTATCTTTTAAGCATATTTAACCCAGTGTTATTCAAAACTGAGGGTCAGGTTAAAATACTCTGACTGTAGGTGCATGTTTTGGTTCTTGAGCTCTAAATTGGTGAAAAACAGCAATTTCATATAAATAATTTAAAGTAACTAAGAATTACAAGCAAACTACTAACAAGAAGAAAATATTTTATATACTCTCCTACATCTCTTAAACCATCACACTATTAGATTCTACATTATTGTTTGGAGAGAAATGTCAAAAAGTTGATCGTGGAGTGGTTGCTTTTTAAGTTTAAGAAAGGCGTGCTTTGAAACAAAAGAAACAATGGCCCCTTACCTCATTTTTATGCATGCTGTTGAATATGGAATAACAGAGATCCAAAACAGTGCTGGAGATCTGAAAAAACAAGCAATACTTTAATATATTTACTGGGAGAATGTGGTGTACATGGTTTGATAGAAAACAGGCTTGATTCTGATCCTGAATCAATTTAGATTGAGCACAGTTCACTAAAAACACTTGTAGCAGGGGAAAACTTACTGATGCTATTATGAGCTGAAAAATTAGTCTCTTGTTTGAGGAGAATACGCAGAATACAACAGTTGTCAATACAGTCTGGTGCTATAAAGAGATCTAAATCAACCTCACATTTAAAATACATTTTTCTATGCTAATTGTTCTAGGGATAGCTTTGGTTTGTGGCATGTTTAATCTGTGCTCATTTTCACCTACAAGCATTTCAGTCAATCAATGGTATAATCATTAACCATGAATACTGAAATTACTGTCCCATAGTCATTGCCACAGGACAGGGATTTGCTTATGCATGCAATCACATTAGGTAAGAACTACAGGAAGTGAGGTATAAGACACCTCAAAAACAGGCTCTGGGAACAGTTTTCTACAAGTCTTGGTTCACAAAACTGTAAGATTTCAGACAGAAAAAATCAGCACAAAATGTTAAAAATTTCCAAATACTTCCTGATCCTGCAAATATTTTTCTCCCCACTTTGAAAATAACCCTTGGGCTCGATATTAAATGCAGTGTAGCTGATCTTTCACATACTAATTTTTTCTTCTAAAGTGTTTGTAAGCTCTGGGCCAGCAGAAGTGATCTGTGAAAACTTCCCCTTGCTCCCCTCTCCTCTGAGCACCCCAGAAAAAACCCATCCACCCACCAAGCACCGAGCCAGGACCACATAGGACCTTTAACTCCTGCAGAGCTGTCCGTCACTTCTTGCTTCAGTGTTAGCTACTACTGGCATGGCAAGAAAGGAAAAACAAACCCGTGCTTTCCTTTAGGTCCGCATTAGCTTCACTGGGAGGAGAGCACATACACCAACAAACCAGCTCTGCTCTCCAGAGCTGCTGGCTCTCTGGCAGAGGCTGTGCCACCTGCAGGCATCGATGCTCCGGGTTATACAGGACAATTAGTATGTCTGGAGGAGAGAGTCTCAGCAGATCAAACACACTACCAGAGTCAAATTACCTGAGGCTGATCCGACATTTCCATCCATTGACTGAAACACAGTGCCAGTTGCTTTAAAAAGTAAAGAACAGACATTAACAGTGAGTCTATCATACCTTCGGACCTGTGTTTTCACTCGGGAAGTCGGGACTGGCTCGTTATTAGCCTGTCCAGCTTTTGCTGACCCAGGTGTCCTATTCTGCACCCGGCTGCACACCACACCCCTGCCCGCACCTGTTCCACCTGCCGCTGCGGAGGGCACAGGGCGCCAGCCTCCCTCCTCTCTTTACCATCTCCCCCAGGGTTTTTAATAAGGCATTGCCAGTCCGTTGCCGATTTCCTACCTCTTTTCCCTGCCAAAGACGAGTGTCGTTTTCCACCTTCCTCGTCTCTACCCTACCTCTCCACCGCGCATCGCTGTCAGACGACAATGACAGACGTACCTGGTTTTGGGGCAGCTCCACACCGTCCCGGTAGCGCGAGAAAGGCTGCGGGAACCCTGCGGGACGGGACACGGGTGCGTTGGGATGCCGCGGAGCCCAGCCCCGACGGCGCTCCTCTCTCGAGAGGAGCCGACCCTTTCCGCGGGTTCTCTCGCGTTCCCCTGACGCCGGTGCCGGGACGTACCTGAGCCCCGCGGGAGGGCGCAGAGGCAGCAGGCGGCCAGGAGCCAGGGCAGGGCAGGCGGCGCCGAGGGCATGGCGGGCCGGGGATGGACGGATGGGCGAGCGGACGGGCTCCTTTATGGGGCCGCGCCGAGCCCCATATGGAGCCGCCGAGCCAATGGGCGCCGGGGCGGTCCCAAGCAGCGCTCCCACTGTCGCTCCCGGTGTCGCTCCCGCTGCCGGACAAGCACTGCCGCCCCCACCGCCCCGCGGCTCGGCACGCCGTGACGAGAAACCCCCACCCCAGCCGTAGGGACCCCGTTCTCCAACCCCGAGAACTCCCCGTCAAAGCTGCTTTTCTACAAGAGGTGACTGAGAGGAAAGAGTGAGAGATGAAAAGAAGATGCTGTGCATGGTCACATGACGGAGCAACAGAAAATTCTGTTTTGTAGTAGGGCTTGCTGAGTGTTTGGAAATTATTTCTCCTCATGGCAGTTTGGGAAATAAAGTTTGCCTTCTAATTAGAAAGGATGTGAAC
The DNA here is from genome assembly GCF_000738735.6 of Corvus cornix cornix. NCBI lineage: Eukaryota > Metazoa > Chordata > Aves > Passeriformes > Corvidae > Corvus > Corvus cornix. Next base: position 87,601,024 of record NC_046332.1, on the reverse strand, counting down.
TTTCATATTGAACAAGTCCTGGCCCATTTTACTACATTTACCTTCACGTGAAATAAGGAAGGCCATCCACCTCTTTGTTCATTTCTCAGTGGGTATGGCTGTAGAAGAGATACAGATCTGCTCTCAACAGAAAGTGAATCTCCTTTCTTCCTGATTTAATCATTGTGTTTGACTATGGAAAACTCTTCCTGGTTTTCTCTGTGCAAGTTGTAAGGGCAATGCTTTCTAATCAGATCACAGACTGAGAAAGGCAGAGCCCTCCCAAACTCTCTTTTTTATAGACTTTGGGCCTGCTGAAGCAAATACATATTCAGTTGTCCAACTTCTAACATAGCGGGGTTGGAACTACATGATCTCTAAGATCCCTTCCAACCCTAACTATTCTATGATTCTATGTACTAGACATGCTTGGGAGGCAACGGCTCCAGTGCGGGATATGAGACATAAAGAGCTGCAGAAGCTATTATTTTCACAGCATCCCACCTCATCTCATAATGTCCCTCAATGGCTGTGCTGCACACTAAAAGGATGACGGTAGGACTGTTCCTAGTGGGAGCATCTCAGAACAGTCAGGGAGGAGACACACCTGTTTTCTCACCAAGAAAAAGGGAGCCAGACTTCATCGACTTTGTCAGCTACACAGCTGTGTGTCCTGAACATGTAAAGAGGCACTGGAGCAGCCGAGTGACCCCAACACTGTTAGTTCACCCTTTGTTCCTTCCCCTGGGAGAGACAGCTGTCTTCGCCTCATCACAGCCTTTTGGGGGCAATAATCTGAGTAGGGAGATGTCAGGAGAGGTCAGACATTGCTGGAGTAGACACTCAGCTGTCAGATTCACACTGTCTTAAGTGGAAATGGGAGTTTCAAGACAGGATAGAATTCAAAGAGATTAGTAGTCCCTCTGACTGTATAATTAGTGGGAGCTAAAGCAGATTGCAGCAAGTTTTGTGATGATAGTTTCTCACAGCAAATCCTCCCAGGCTTTCATTAACAAGAAGATGCAGGGTTCCAGGAAGCCCATAGCTCCTATTTGCAGTGGTCCTGCTTTCTACCCAAGCCCATGAAATCCTGGAGTGAAAGGACTGTCTGTGTTTGTTAAATTCGCTCATAAAAGGAGGATGGTGTTTAATTTTTGATAGCAGCAAGAAGCAGGTTTGTGTTTGGTGTAATTTATTTAAGCCAGTGTAGTCACAGAAATGTGAAAGCAGAGCCCCACTAAGTGTGAGCTGGGCTCATCACAGGCAGACAGTAAAATGAGAGAAGGTAAAGATACTCTGAAGGATTACACATTTTCATATTAACTATCTTCTTTCTGTCTTTCAACACTTTAACCAAACTTAAAATTATTTTTCACCAACAGTTTTTCTCTTGCCATGCTTATCACAGATCTTGCATCCAAATCACTCCCATGCTGCAGACTCACGGGATTTTGGAGAGCCATTAAAGATTCACTATTTGTTATTATTTTTTTAATGTTAACATATGAGATACCAATCCTTTTAAATCCTAATAACTTGCTATCTCTTTACAAAAGAATACTTATAAATTATTACCAGATTGCTAGTGATAGTTCACTGTAATGGGATGTGGTTCTCTGGCTTTCCCTATCTGAGTAGAAAAGCACAGTCTTCTGCCTTCTTCCTCAGGTGACCCATTACCTGCCTAAATTCCCACTTCTTTCTCACACAGCCTGCTATATAGTAGCCTCTTTCAACACATCTGAGTTTAGGAGTAGGATTTTTTTTGTAACAGCATAGGAAAAGTGGCATGTGATCATGCTGGGTGAGTAAAATCTACTTCTACCTTTCATAAAATACTGGATGCTACCTGAACCTTTCCTTCCTCCTTCTCATGCACAATAAACCATCTGCTGCTTTATTTCACCCTTTACCACGGAGTGCCCTAAGTGTACTCTGTGTCTTCTTTCAGCAAATTTTGCCTACAGTGAAGCCTATGGAGCTATTCATTTGCATCAAGTGAGGCTTAATACTTAGAGATGAGATAAAAATTTACTCATTCAAACTCCACTAAAAAAAATCACAACTTATCTCCTAGCTGAAAATAGTATTTTATCACAGCTGTGCAGTATGAGAGAAGAATGGGGAAAGTGTTGAGAACTAAAATTTCAAATATATGAGGGTGTTTTATAATGAACACATTCAGCTTCCTAAATCAGAACTTTCTTTGCTGCTGGATGTTTCATTTTAAAGGTGTTAGCTAAGGTGCAGCTCTGCCAATGGATATATCAACACCAAGCCACATTAATGAGCCACACTTTTACTAGATAAATAAAATTACTGCTTTAAGGTCCTGGGCTCTCTGCACAAAGAGAGAAAATTAGGGTGACTTTCAGTGCCCACAGTGATTCACAAGTGAGTTTAAAATGAAGCTTTAGTAGGGATGAGATGAGAAACAAGAGGATTTTTTTTTTATTGTGAGTAAGGAGGCTTGGCATATATTTAGCAACAGCAATATCACCCATAATTTTAGACTAAAACATGCTGTGATTGATAAATGAATAAGAAGAAAATTTGGTGTCAATGGGCAAAACAGATGAAGGGCTGGTTTCCTTTTTGTAAGTGATTTCTGCAATGAAATCAGTAGTTATTGCAGACAGCAAGGACAGAGTCTGCAAAATGTCACCATCGAGCAGTTCCCGAGTGCGTCCCAACCGGCTGCTTCTGCTTGCTCATGCCTCTCCCCCTCCGCAGCTCAGCAGCACTTCCTACAAAGCCTTATCCTGCTCTGAGGGCTTTCAATACCTCAGCCACGACCTGTTTGGAAAGATGAGGAAAGCTGCAGAAAATGGAGAGGATTTATGAGGCAAACCTGTCACAGAGCCTGCAGACATCTCCCACTGTTCCTATTACATATAACAGTGCCTACTTACGTTGAATACAAGGCTGTGTTTGATGTGGTTTTAGTTAACATTTGTTTACCTTTCCAGCACAAACAAGTGGTCCAAACAGTGGGAGCTTGTCTCATTTTTGTTTTCACATGGGCTCCACTGGGCACTCAGAGCTGTGTGCCCCAACTTTGCTTTACTAGCACATATCACACTTTTGTAAAACTGGTATCTGCTATAGGTGCTGATTTGGTTGTCAGAATGTCAAGTAAGTACACAATAGTCAGTCTTATGCTTCTGCTTGTGGTTGGGTTGCTATACCTTACAGCTATAAAGCCGTGGTCTTAAAGTTGAGTAGGCCAGCAAGTAAATGTTTCAAGGGGATCAGTTAAAAGCATGTCCCACAGGGCAGGAGTTCAAAGACAAGAACTAACCAAGAGCATCAAAATGGAGGACAGATGCTAGTGGTGAGGTTAGGAAACTAGACCAGGAATCTAAATATTTGCATTCTTTTGGATAGTTTCTTGGCTAATTTTTGGAGAAATGTGATTTTATGTCTGCTACATTCAGCCAGAGAAGTGTAAATTCCTCTGAAATGGAGCAATTTGTACCTATCATGTTGTGCTGTATGGAAAGAGTGCTGTAGCAATGGGAAGTATTTGGCTACAGTGGGATAAAGGATCAGTATAATTTCTAGATTTTGAGACATTTGAAAAGATCTTTAACCTGGAGCTCTGACTTGGCTTAATTTTATTTGGTGTTGCCCCAGCTGGACAGGGAAGCAGTATGCTCTTCTGCTCAGGCAACTGGTGGGATAACTCAATCAATATCTGCAATTGAGCTTTCATCAAGGATTTGTCCAGAATGATTAATTCCTGGCATCTTAGCCCTGCCATAAATTTCCAGGTGGCCTCTGAGTCAAATGCTGGAGTGGCTGACACATACTTCACAGCACCAGCTGAACAAATTTGATTTTAATAGTTGAATTATAATGCTGACACTGATTCATCCATGCCTCCTAAATCTAAATGACTTCATTTGTATCTTTAATTTTCTTTGAGTATAGCTATATGTAAATCATAATTTTGTGTTTATAGAGGGATCACCACAGTCTGTGGACACCTTACACTGATTACTAGAGTAAAGGACTTAACATGTGTATCATTCATCTCAGATTTCTGGCAAATACCCAAATCCTACATATCCATTACTATATGAGAAGAGAGTAGCTGAAAATAAATGTTTGTCTCACCAAGAACTGACTACAGGGAGAGCCAGTCCCAGACCATTTTTACTACCTGACTATGTTTCCTCAAAGATCACTCACTCTAAACCCACCAGCCAGAGAGAAGAAATCACCAGACTACGTTACTCTATTTCAGTATCATATGACCCATCCACCCTGTACTAGTGATATGACCCATCATCTGCCTGACTTTAACATGATACACAAAAACCAACCCATCTGGGAAGCTGAGTGCTTAAATAACTGGAGCTCAAGCCTCTGGACACTCCAACTTACATGTCACTTATTGAATGAGGAGCAAAGAGTTTAACCCAAAGCTCTGCTCCCTTAGCCATACTTATCAACAGTTAATCCTGTCAGACATCTGAGTTGAGGGCCATTCAAAATGAGTAAGTACTCAAACGCTGTCACTTACACTTATTGCTGAAAATACCTGTGTTTTTCTTAAGTAACTTGACTTACTTAATATGAAAGTAATTCATTTTTCTCATTCTCTTTCAAGTCAGCTATATCTTTACAGAGTATTGCTGGTATTGAAAATGAAGTGATTGCTTCTTTTACACATTAAATGTCATTTGTATGAACTGTTGTATGCCTTCTGACTTAAGATGTAAAACTTAAGCTAATTTTTATGCTGTCCTTTGGCCAAAATGGTTATGCCTTGACACTCATTGGCCTGAGTATTTTTTAAATCTCATTAGATTATATCACTCCACAAAAGCTCTACTATATCAGAAAGCAAAACTTTTCAGTTGTTAGAGGATTTTATTGGCCTCAAAATATTGGAATTGCAAGTTTCATGGAAATGCACTTCTGGGTCTAGCAGTCAGACCAGACTGTAAACCAACAATAAACAAAGAACCACTAATACTAATCCTACTGCTTGGATTAGGGTCCAAACCTGTCTGTCAGTAGTGATGTGTTGTCCATAGCCTCTACTGAGAATTGCGTCTCATCCTCAGAAGCTGTTTCTCTCCCCACCTGAGTCCTAAAGCCCTTTGTGCCCAGAACACATACGTCTTTCCTCTATGGCAAAAGATCTGCCTGGTCTGCCTGCAAGCAGCTGTCCAGAAGAATCACAGGCAAACAAAAGGCAGGTTTTCCTTTGAAGGAACCATTTTACAGTTGAATGTCTTTTAAAAGCTTTTAATCTTCTTCTCCAATAAATTTGAATGAGATTTTTTGTTATCCTTTCCCAAAGGTCTGTTTGCAGAAGCATGGTGGTATTTATTATAGATACAGAATTAATTTGTATCCATTAACACCCAATTTACACATTATCTTCTTGATTTTAGTTGCTCCATGTAGGCCAAACCTTGAATTAAGAAAGCTCTCCCTGCCTGGGGAAGGACTCCATGAATGAGCCCTTCTGCTCACTTGATCTCTGCTCTGGGAACTGTGTTGCTCAGCCCTTTCCAGGCCCAACGGGGGCTAAAGTTCCAGTCCAAGATCTAGACACACCATTAGACAGAAATGCATAGAAAAAGACCTCCCATAATATGATGCACCAGCTAGACAAGACAAATGAGGGAGAATGATAGTGTGGTGGCAGGAATACAGACGTTTTGGGAGTTCCTATCCTCCATCTGTATTTACTTTCTCTTCTTAGTAAGTATTTCTTTACAGCAAAATATTGGTGGGGGGGGGGGAATGTTTTTGTGGACCACCCTTCACAAAATAGCTTAGTAAGACAGGAAGCTGATTGTCAACAAGCACGAGTGGAACACCAGAAACTGAGAAGATGCTTGCCCAAACAGGTGCTGCTTATAGATGAAGACCATCACCATGGTTTAACAGGAACCAGGATATTGGAGTCTGTTGAAATAGACTGAGCTTCAAAAGATGTGCAAAAGATGGACCAAAATTTCCAACAGAGGGTAGTGCCCTGGTGATGGTAACAGAGCAGGGTTTGACAGTGACAGGGGCCTTGCTCAGCACTGGCACTGCAGCACCCATGTGGATTGGGGGACACAGCTGGCACCCAGTAGGGATGACCCAGTGGATGTAGTGCAGATCGTGCACCTGTGGCCCAACAGGTCTCACTTGGTGGCATGAGGGTTCAGGGAGTGTTGGGAGCAGTGGGGGATCACACACAGCCAGAGCACACACATCCCCCAAAGGAGAAGTAGGCAGGAGTGGAGCCCATTACCCTGGAGAGAGCGGTGGGCATTTGTCCCTCCCTGTGCAGAATTTGAGCATTTGGAGATTAGTTATACAAGGGTGTTTAAAAATTTCCAGTTCAGTAACAGTTTGTGAGTGTCTAATGTTGAGGTTTATCTCCTGGTATAGCTCTTGAATATATTTTTCACCAGTTGCTGACCAATTATGTGCTGTTAATAATTCAATAAACTACTTCAGTCTTGAGTTGGTTTAAGCTATGAGCAGTTTTTCCCTGGGATAATTATGCACCTGAATGTCCCTCAATGCTAGCAACATTGCGCACAAAATGCAGTAAGGCCAGCTTGCTTTTCCCCTTCATAACAACACATCTTGACAATGCATCTTCTGTCCTAAATGGCAACTGCTGCACTATCTGCTGGCTCTGAAGGCTCCAAGATAAAGAAGGAATTACTCCAAAGCCAAAGAAGAAGGGGAAAAATTTGAGAGAATTTGAAGGAAATAATGACCAAAGAACAGAGCGGAGAGCTTATCCACAGGGAAAACTACTTTCTGACTCAACAGAGGACTACTCTATCCCTCATGTTTTGTCAAATGCAGTCTCTGCCTGTCTCAGCCCTACTACAGAAAAATGTGGAGGCTGGAGCCTCTCTAGCATGTAAGTGGAGAAGACAGACTTTTCTCTGCAGTATAATTTGCTGTAAGGCACCCCACTTAAAAGTGAGCAGAGAGCTTAGAGTTTCACCTGGAAAGACTTAATTGTTAAAGATGAAGGAAAAGCCAAAACAGGCAGCCACATCAATGGTTATATCAGGTACCTTTCTTCTAAGTACATGTCACTGAGGAGAGGTTTAGCAGAGATGACACATTGGGACCACATCTCATAATTTGTTAATATAAAAAGATACAGTGCACTAACTGGCAAATCCTGTCTAGTTTATCACTGCAAACCTCAGAGATTTATGATGGCCAGAGGTATGTGCTTATCATGAAGTCACATGAAAATGGAGATCATGTAATGTTTATTTAGCTGGATGAATAGTCCTGAGACAGGAGAATTAACTGCATACAATTTCAATTTTCTTTTTCTTTCTGTTGACAGAGTTAACATATTCCCAGCTGGCAACAGAGTGTCTGAAGAAGATAGTGTTTAATGGGATAGTGAAGAATGATGTAAAGTCAAAATCAATTCATCTACGATGAAATACAGTAAGATAAATGAGTACAACATTAAAGAAGCCAATAAAGACCTTGATAAAGCTTCATGAGGCATAATAAAGTTACAGAAACAATTTCTAGAGAGTGTATTGGATATATTTCCAAAACCCAAGCTATCATTTGAAAAATATTTTTAAATGTCCTCTGTTCTACATGAGAAACATATTTGTGTATCCAATTTCTGTTGGTTTTACATTAAAAGAAATACACATTCACTTCAGAGCGTAGCCTGGCAGGTTCTAGCAATTTGCAGAGTTTTTGGCATAAAACAGTGATGCTGCTGCAGTTCCTGGTCTGCCTGCAACTCTGAAAGGCAGTCTTGAGGTAACTTCTATATCAAACTACCATTATCAAGCATTGTTTTAAAGCAGTGTTATTTTTGCCATGGAATCAATAACATGCTTCACTTATCCAGTTGTAAAATGCTAGTGAAGAAAAGAGATTTTTCCTGTGTGAAGGAGTTGGATAAGATGAAATCTGTGTGCAATGGCTTAAGGATAACCTCATAATGATGCCTTTTCTTGGTCTTAAAATTAAGAATCAAACATGGTTAGAAGGGAAAAAGGGGTTTTACTTCAGTATTTATTTTAAGGATCCTTAGGTGCACCACATCCAGGTGGAATGTGTTGAAACGCACACTGCAATGCCCACACCCGATAGATCAGGTATAACATTATAGGTTTTACTAATTAGCATATCTATCAAAGATTCCCCAGTGAGAGGCTCAAGTGAGCCCTTCTCCTCAAGGAACCTTCCCCTGGATGGTTCTACCTTAGTTTAAAAAATGTGTTCTGGAGAGGACCTTGGTGTCTGGGGCTTTTTGATCTTTAACTATGAGGCTTCTAAGATGTTTGGTCTCCTAGCTTAACAAAATAAGTCTAAGAATGTAGGCTAAAAAACACTAAGAATACAAAAAGCTATAAAAAGGTATATAAAAGGGGTATAAAAGAAAAGGCAAAAAATCATCATGGCATCAATAATGACTACAGTGTGACAATTAAAAAAAAAAAAAAAGGAAAAATCAAGCAGAGCTCCCTGCCTTCTGTTTGGAGAAAACATAGCCAAAATTAATTTTCCTGTTCTAACTCCAGCAATATCAAGAGAACAGCAGAAGCTGATATGACCCATCCCTGGATGTGTTTAAAAAAAGACTGGATATGGCACTCGATGCCATGATCTAGTTGAGGTGCTAGGGCATGGGCTGGACTCAATCATCTTGAAGGTCTCTTCCAACCCAGACATTCTGTGAATTCTGTGAACTTCTGCAACAGGAGCGCATTTAGACAACAACAGAGCAAGACACAATGTGGCACCACGAGTTACCCAAGAGAATGAGGCTCAGTGTGTTGCTGTTGTTTATCGTTCCTGAAGGAGAAAATAATCTGCCCTCTTTGCAGTGGCTGGATCAATGAGTCACTGCTTAGTGACACAGTTTCCTTAATGAAGTGAGTGCTCAACAAAGATGTGTAAATTAGGGAATAAGGATGTCGCAGCAAAGTACATGCTAACTGCTCTGGTAGGGTTTTTTTCAAACCAGGAAAGCCCACTAGTTAAATGATGCAAAATATAAAAGGACAAAATCTCTAGAGGGAATTGGTAAGTGGATGGATGGATGGATGGATGGATGGATGGATGGATGGATGGATGGATGGATGGCAGCCTCCTTCTTTTCTGGGGATACAACTTAAAAGAAAGACAGTGTTGCTGTGGAAATATGCCTGCCTAAGTGGTGTGATGCTTCCAAATGCAGGGCTGGGGTGTTCCTTATACTAAAAAAGAAATAGTTGTAATTCTCAAAGATTATTGTGAGCAGAGCCTGAAGGTGAACAGAGGATCTAGTGCCTGACAGCAAGAGCTGACAGCCTAAGAAAGGGAAAGGTTTGGCTCCAAATGGTCAAAAAAGATTGTATTTAGTAAGAATTTATGCTGTAATATGGTAAGAGAGGAATGCTTAATACAGCTGATATAGGCTACCCACAATATTTTTAAAAGAGCTGAGAAAGAGTCTGTAGGATCTGTGCTACAAGATGGTATCTTGAACCACTAAAAAAATGTACTTTTAATCATAACACTTGGTTCATACTTGAAAACAACATCTTGGCTTGGCTTACTCTTTTTTTATTTCGTTTCATTATTTTGAGCTCAGATGTAGATTTTGCAATTTAGAGCAACATCACTTGAAAAAACACATAATGATACTTTCATAAACACTACAGTGATGGATATAAAGCATTAAACAATGACTTTTCTTTTCTAGAAGTATAAAGCTGGCACCTTCAATATTGCCTTTTATCAAATACCAATTGCAATAGCAACAGGTGACTTATTCATTTAACTGTATGCTTTGTAACTGAGTATCTTATAATACTTTTCAGAGATCATCTGTGAATATGAATTTCATCTTGTTAACCTTCTTTCATTTAAGTTGAATACATAGAAAGAAGATGTAAAATCATTCTCCCTCTTTTTAGGTGAATAAATTCTGGAGATAAAACCTAATGCTTTTCATGGTTGATCTATCATGGCTGGTCCTGACATAAGGTTTGATGCATGGCTGGCGGTCACAATTCCAAAACATCAACTGCTCTTTGGGTGAACTGAATAAATTGAGAGGCTAGTTGGTGACCATCGGTTATACTTCGGGAGATCTCAAAGCTTTACATTAAATGTTGAAATCATCTTATATTCTCAAGCCTTTTCCTTGTAGTGAGGCTGAAAGCAGTGTCACTAAAACTTGCTATATTTACCCTACCCGTCATATTTTCAGGGATCTTTTTGGTGGTGGTTGCCATAACTGGTTAAATTACACCTATTTTAGAAATGGGCATTTTCAAATAGACAATCTCCTATGTGTTCTCACCTTAGTGAGAACAAGATTTTATTGTTGCAGCCCAAGACGGGCTGTGCTCTAATATCTTCAGAAACATTGAGTTGAAGGAAATAAAATTTGCCACAGAGAATCAAGGTAAAGCTAGATCTTGATGTCTCTGTTTTTCAAGGGCAAGAAACTTCAACGTAAGTTTCAGTGACTGAAGAATTCATCTCACCTCAGTGTTACAACTCCAAAGGCCTGTTCTTCAAAACAATCCAACTACTTCCTCTTAATTTTTCCTCCCATCCCTATTTCTGTCTATGTGGTGACTGGGGAAATTCCTTGTCCCTTTTTTTGTTTTTTTATATTGTAGCATGTGAACATGCATGGTAAGTTAAGGACACATGGTAACATAGTTAACAGCTCATATTCAGGAAGGCAGCAAAAAAATCCCCTAAAAACACAAAGAATTTGTGTTTCTCTTCTTTTGGGGGGTGAGGGGATTTTTTTTGTTGTTTTTTGTTTGTTTTAAAGAGTCAAGGAAACTATGGAGTAGGCATCAGATTTTGTAAAATGATGGGTTCTTAATTTCCATTGGAAACAGTCACATATAAATAACTCCAAAATTATTCTTGGATGAGGACCATGCCCCCAGAGGACCACACTCTGAGGTATGGCAAAGGGGCCACACTGTGCAGGAGGACGTGGGCCCTCCCTGGGGAGTCACTCCCTGTGGCCAGAGCACAGTCTGCATTTGCAGTGCCTTGGTCAGGAGGATGCGCCAACAGAGGTGAAGTCCCACCTCTCACCCACTTGCCCTCCCAAGTCTGGATTGTAGCACAATGCCTGTCATTTTAGGATAACTCTTTTAGACTTACATTTCCTTGAATTTCTGGCACAAACATTTTTTTCTTGCCTTCACAAGAGTGGTGTGATTCCTAATTAATTATTCAACTATAAGGATATGGGAAACAAATGTTCAAATTCCTCCTGATAGATACCACATCTGCCACCTCCCAAGAGCCAGCCCTAAACAGCAAGTTATAAATTATTTGAAGCACTCAGTGTCCCTGTGAAGGCTGTTCCACTTAACGTAAAATATTCTAATCCTACATACATTCATTAGCAAATGGGACCCAGGTTCTCTGCCTGCCCCCACTTTTCTTTTTTAATCTCATCCCCCCATGACCCAAGTCACCCCTCAGCCTCCTTCAGGTGTTTCTACTTACCCCAAAACTGGTCAGTTTTCTAATGTGGAGATAATCAAGCAGAAGACAACAGCTCTCCCAACCCTTGCTACAGCAGTACTACTGGTATCAGATATGTCAGGAATTGTGTCTTCTGCTTAGCATGCTGTCCTTAGGTGTTTTTTCCAATATTTTAGAGTGTAATCTCAAACACTGGTAAAGAGAAGTATTGGTTCAGAGCAGCACAGCTGCCTCCACTCAATAATCCTTTTTGAAATGCAGTGACAAAAAAAACCTCCACCTGAAATCTGCCTTACTTCTTACTGAGCCTAGAGCAGCTCTGGTGCTCTCTATTTGTGCAATGCCAATCTTGCAGCTCCTCTCAAGGCAAGGCACAGCACTGGCAGGTGCACGGGCACCTGCAGTTTGTCCTCACTGGAGCCTAAGTCACAGATGCAACCGTGAGCACCATACCTGCAGGGTCACAGCAACTTTGTCACCTGGGAGTAGCCTGGAAATAACTTGTCCCTTGGGGAATGCAACAGGTGAATTTAAGACTCAGCTGCTTGCCAGTTTGACTCTGCCAGCCATAGAGCAAAATGAAAGTTGGTGAATCCAGCTGTCTGATTTGAGCTGTGGGGAGAGGGGAGGGTTAAAAGAGGGTAGCAGGTCGCTTTGCAATACACTAACTTGTTTTGAACACTAAGTGGTTCAGTCAATTGTCTTAATTTCTCTACTTTGGGAAACACCCATAACTGGGACTTAAAATTCAATTGTTACTTCTGATTTTTATTTAAAGAATTGACTTACCTTGCTACATTGACATGATAGTTTGCTGATTGGCTGCACTCATTTTATGACCTATATAATTAATTTTGAATCATTAGGTTCAATTTTAATTGAAATTGGTTTGATAATTAAATGTAGTTCTTAGCTACTCTAGTCCAGCGTCTAGCAGCATGTTTTGTTCTTTGCTATTAATAAACTTCACAAAGCTGTTTTCCCTTTTCAAACTACCAGCTCAGACTAAATGTCTGAAGAATATAAGATAAATTAGATGGTTCAGCTAATGACCTACTTACCTCAATCTAAACTTTTTGTCTCCTTCTCAAAGGCAATCAAATTGTGTAATGATATGCAAAGATTTAAGAATTCCAAGGCACTCGTGATCAAGGTAAAACTTGCCTCTAACCCAAAATAAAAAGTTAACTTAATCTTCAAATGAACACATCTCATTTGCTGCTTATGGATTTGATTATACCCCTACTACAGGCAGTATGTTTTTGCTACAGATATCAGCCCTAAGTCCCCCCAGTCCCTCCACACACCTCAATCTTTCCTATGAAAGAGCTGTTTTTGACATGCACTTTATTCTTTGTTAAAGTTATTTTATATTTTAAAAAATCCAGGAAACACATGCTACTTTATGTATGATATTTATGCCATATTAGTAAATCCTGCATCTGTGTGAGGCTGTATCTCCCTGCATTCATTGGCCTGCCTTTTTTTTTATTTCCACAGTGTCTCTTAATAATGTAGAGGCCACAAAGTATATTATATGTTGTATCTTGTATCAACACAAACCACATTTAAATAAGCTCCCTTAAGTTCCAGAAAGAGACAGAATCTGGTGACGAAGATCACACTCTAATAAATGTGTTACATACCAAAGGTGCCATGTCTGATCTGCAAATCAAGGTACTTGTACCCAAGAGATCTCCTTTGGTGATCAGTCATGCTTCAGAAATGCAGTCATGAAACAGATAGATGATTTCACTAATAATGGCAGAGCACTAGGAAAAGCACGTCTTCCTACTGATTTAAATAAGATTTAAATCTTCGCAAGTACTTGATGCTGAGCAGGTGACTTGTCTTAAGGTCAGCTCTTATGGAAACAAAGCATGACTCAAAAGGGCTACCAAGACTAATCCTAGTAATTGGCATTGGATTTAAACCTGAAATAACTGCAAAGAGCAAAAAATAAACATAGCATAAGTTTAACAATATGGGCAAGCCCAGGCTTCTGCTGAATAGGATGAGCTTGGAAGGTCAAGGAAAATAAAGGTTCTTTCAGTGTGATTAGGCTGGATGTGCTCAAATGCAAACTGCACTATGGATGATTGCTTACCTTGTCCAAGACAGAGGCTCATTTAAACATTTTGGTATGCTTAAATGCTATTTAGAATTAACTTATACCAAGGGCAGTCATGACAGCCTGCCACTGACAGATAACTTCTTAAAATGCTTGCATGAGCTACACCTGGTCTTCCCTGAGTGGCCAACCTGCAAATGTGGATCTTTTGTAAGACTGTTCCAGGAGAAATGTCAAACCCGGAATAAAGATATACAAGAGTTATTAGGACATACACCCTATTAGGACATACACCCCTTTTTTTAGTGGCATAAACATTAAACATGTTATAAAGATCAACTTTTTACGTTTAGGCCCATGTCTTTACAGAAAAAATGGGTACATCACTTCCATTGGCTTTAGCATCACATATCTGGGAAAGACACTCTAGAATATCCCAGAGAGAGCAGGATGACTTTTCACCAGCTCACTTATCCTTTACATCTCTTTGGCAATGTAAAAATTCTCTAGTATTAAAAAGAACCTAGACTCACACATCAATTTTGCTGCCTATTTGAAATGCTAAACTCCACTACAATTTAGCATTATTAGTAGCAAGAATCCTGTTGGCCTGAAGTAGCAACTATATAATCCAACAGTACAGTTGCCTATGCAACACATTCTTCAACGTCATCAGACACTTTCAGGCCTGATTACTGACAACAAAGCTTATTAACTGTGCTTAATTTGGAAAATTGGTCTCTTTTGTACTGGATTAATTATTATACATGTCAGTAACAACATACTTGAAAGGTTAAAGTTCCTAAATTGAGCCTGATAATCTGGCAGGAATTGGTTCCACAGCTGGAGACTGCTTATTAATAAATCTGTGTGTAGCTGAAACGGTAGTCATCACTGAAACCTGAAGAAAGGAGTAGCTTTCTAGCCTGTGCAAGACTCAGACTGGTGACAGCCACAGATTTCCAACGTGCTTTGCCAACAAGGTAACTGTCACAATCATCATTTCTACTTCACAGGTAGAGAGGAAGGGATGCACAAGAATGTGGTGTCCCAAGGTGCTGATACAAACAAACATAGAGTCAGTCAGAGAATTGGTTTTCTGATTACTGGCTTTTGGCCACTGGTTCCCAGTGAGATCTGTGTTTCCGCTGCTTCACTGGAGACCAGCAGCCATCAGCTGAGCATATAATTGCTAACGCATTTGCATTACCCTGTTCTGCTCCATAGGTTGGCCATGGTATCTGTACCAGTGACAGAATCCTTGGACTTCCTTGGTCAGGCTTCAGCAAAGTGCACCACGGTAGTCAAGTCTGAAAAGACATGGATCAGAGGGGCTAAATACTCCTCTAACAGGGAGGAGTGCCCTCTAAGACTGCAATATGTCCTCAAGAGGACCTGTTTAAATAGATGTTAAGAAGATCACCATCACCGGGTTTTCATGGGGTTTGTGTGTATCAGAGTCCTCAAGGTGAGCATTTTGCTTGTCCACTGTGAGCATGTTTCTTGTCCAGTGAGCTGAGCACTGAGTGTACAGCTGTGTGCAGTGACTGTGTGCACTATGCAGTGCCTTTGGGGGAAAAGGAGCCTGGGCTTAGCTAAAGGCTGTGGACAGCAGCATTCAGACAACACCAGCCTTCACACTACAGCTGTTTCTCACAGTGGTTTAGGGTAGTGTTCCTCTTCTCCTGGAGCCTACACCCGCCCTGTGTCTACCGTGTCAGGGTGAGGCGTTGGGCAATGCCTGGCTCTGCCAGCTGCTTTTACATTTTTTTTTCATTCCTGCCTGGCCAAGGGCAACTTTCCTGCCTGATGGTGGGCCTCAGACAATTGAAGAAATAGTAAGAAGTGTTTGGAGAAACATCAGGGAGGAAGAGTCACATGGAAAGGGACTCTTGACCTCTACAACTCCCTAACAGGAAGCTGTAGCCGAGCAACGATCGATTTCATCTCCTAAGTACAAGTGATGGGTCCAGAGGAAACAGGCTCAAATTGCACCAGAGGAGATCTAGGTCAGGTTTTTGGGAAAATTTCGTTGTGGAAAGGGTTGTCAAACATGGGTACAGACTACCCAGGGCAGCGGTGCAATCACCTTCCCACAGCACCCATATGGATGTGACCCTCGGGGACACGGTTTAGTGGTGGCCTTGGCAGTGCTGGGGAAACAGTTGGACTCGAAGATCCTAGAGGTCTGTTCCAATATTAATGGTTCTGTGATTTCCACATCTATATGGTTTTTTTTAAACAGGAGCATTAGTGACCTACGAAAGATGTTTTAGCCGTTAAAAAAAAAAAAAACCGCAACAACCCAAACACACGTATACACGTGTATATATGTGAGTCCAGCCGGAAAGCCACACTCGAGGGGAAGGAGGGAAGAGGCGGGGAGAGGAGGGCAGAGCTGCCCAGCCCTCCCTCCTTCCCTCCCGCCTTCGGGCGGCCGGGTGCGGCGCTGCGTCTTCTCGCAGCCGAACCGAGCCGTCCCCGCGGCGGCCTTCACCTTCCTCCCCTTCCCGGCGGCGGGGCTGGGGCCTGCCCGCGGCCCTGGGAGGAAATGGAGGCGGCGGCGGCAGGGCCGGGCGGCGGCGGCAGGGGCTGAGCGGGGCCGGGGAGGCGCCGCCGCCGCCCGCAGCCGGGCGGGGGGGATGCGCCGACAGCCGGGGCCGCCCGAGCGGGCCGGCCGTGCTGCCGAGTGAGGCGGGACCCCGCCGCCGCGGGCCGGGGCCGCGGGCAGCGGCGCTGGAGGGCCGGTAAGCCGGGGAGGGGCTGGGGAGGGCCACGGGGGGAGGCCTGGCGGCCGCCAGCCCCGGACACAGGCTCCTCCGGCATCCTGGGTTGGGCGGGGAAGCGAGCGGGCGCTGCGGGCATGTGTCGTCCGTCCCTCCTGGGGGTGAGGGGAAGCCCGCCCAGCTTCGTCGTCCTCCTCCAGAACGGGAAAAGTTTATGTCTGTTCAGCCCAGGTCCTTGCGTCCGGAGCCGGGCTGGGGCTGGCTATTACCTCGGCTCGTCCCCTGCCGGTCAGAGCACGGCCCTGTCCCCTCTTCTTGGCGGGGACCGCTCTGCTCTTATGGAATGAATGGAGCACCCAGGAAGCCTGGATGGAGGGGACAGAGGAGCCGCTGCCCTTCCCAGCTGTGAAGAGCATGGGGCGCTCGCTGGAGTGGGAGCTGGTGTCTGTCAGGGCACGGCGTACGGAGGGGAGGCAGGGTCCCGGCGCAGCCCGGGGCCGCGACACCGGCACACGCCGGGCCTGCCCCGGGCTGAGGTGGGTCACGAAGCTGGTGCAGGCGCTGCTGCCCCGGGCCTCGGTTCACATCCCGCTGACAGGTGAGCTGCGTGCGCAGGCAGCGCTCCGCGCCCCAGCCGGAGCTGGAAGAGCAGACGCACAGGCCTGTCAGTGCCCTCGGGAGGAGCAAAGCCTTAGGAAAGAACCAGCCTGTTACGATGTATGTTACAACATTTAGTAGCACCACGCAACTTGCCAAAGGACCGTCTGTGATAGATATTAGTCAGGAATATTTTTAAATTTAACAAATTGGCCAGATTTTCTTACCTGTAAGATAACACAAAGGAAGCATTGATGAAAATGGCTTAGGTGTCCCAGTTAGTTGCTGCTTTCCTTACCAGTTCCATTTCTAGTTACGTCATTAATCATGTGCTGATTGGGCACGCAGTTGGGAGTTTGAGCCTCCTGGAGTGTCACTGCCATTCAGGATGCGTGCAAGGACTGTCCTGCCAAGGAGCCCCTATGCAAGCAGCATAAGCTGCAGAGCAGAGACTGCACTGAGTTTTAATGCTGCTTAAATCTTTCGCACTTTGTCCCATCAGTCACTTGAAGACAGCAGTCTTGTGCAAAGAATGAGTGTTTATTGGAGGTAGCAGGTTACTTGCGGGCAACGGGTCAAGCCTGCAACTCTGTGTCTTGATCTTTGGTTCATGTTTGTGTGTGTGTTGGTGATCCCATTTTTTCTCATGCAAAACTCTTCATCTGGCTAATCTGAGGGTTATGTGGCAGTTTGTCTTTGTGGTAGCCCTGAGGGGGAAGGACAGAGGAATGGGTAGGGACAGGAGTTTTGAGATCACTCCTAAAAAGTGTAGAATTGCAATAAGAGGGAGAAAGAGTAACCAGAAAACTCTGTGTATTTCCTTGTGAGAAAATGGACTAAACCGTCAACATATTTCTCATTTTTTTCTACTTGTAAAGAAAAATTGTGTTTTAGACAACCAGAAATAGAAGACTGTTTTGGAAGCTGAAGGAAACTATTAAAGAGGAAAAACAGAAGCTAGTACTTGTATTTACTAGAAAATAAATGCAAGAGAAGCAACAGAAATGCAGTAAGGTTGGAGATAAAATAGGAAATGCAATTGCCCTATGTGAAAACAATAAAAATATTAAGGTAGAGACAGAGAAACAACATAAACACATTATTTTTTTACAAAGTACTGATCATTGCATTTAAGTGAGCATGTTGAGGTACTTCTGTCTGTAACTTTGAAGAGTTCTGCTTCTTGAGATGGGTGATGTGCTGCTGATACAGATGTACTTTAGGATGCTAGAAGTGAGTAACAGTGTAGTAACATCATAATTACGTTATGACAGATCCTCTGACAAGGCTCTTACATTCATGGGTATGGTTGCAGATTTCCTGTGCACATTAAAAAAAAAAAGAGTAGACAAAACTGCTTAATGTTTTCCTCTCAGCTTCCACGTCTTCAAGGGTAGAAGTGGTGGTTCCTATGGATGTGGCTGCAGTTCTGACCCCTTCCTACTCTCTAAGCCCTGTGCTTGAGGTGAGAACTGTACTGCTTGTAGGTGACTTTGGCTGAAATGCTCTCCTGTCCTTACAGCACAGGACCTGGCAGCAGGGTCCTGTCTACACTAACTGCATTTCAGGTCAGAGCACATGGAAACTGCATTTCCCATGTGACTTAACACAATTTCTTAGAAATCCAATACATAAATTACGTAAGGGGATATAGATCAATACTTCTTACTGAATGGTGTGCATCCATCACCATTATAAAAGTGGGCAGACTAGCAGGGATGCTACGAATGTTGGAGGCTGTTTCTACCCTGCTTTATGTAGAACAAATATACTGAGTTGGGCAGAGAGGTTTGGCCCAGACCTTTCATTATACCTCTGAAAAGCCCGTAGCTGATGGTTAGAGATTTTCCTCCTGCAGAGTGTTCTCTGCAAGCTTCTGTCAGCCCGCTGCATTGTGTTTAGAATGTTGAAAGGTTCTCATGGTTTTAGCAGAGCTACCTAAAAAGTAAAAAATGTTGTTTCTACATTTTTGTGTCTTGATAGTCAGTCTGAATTCTGTCATCTGTGAGAGTTGGAAATGAATGTGATGTCTGAAAGTAAAGGTGACAAATCTCAGTGCCTAAGTGGAAGATGGTGCATTTCATGGCAGACTGAAAAATGAGGACCTTTGAGACCTGGTGGTTTTCAGCATGAATCTTAGGGTAGGCTTTGCACTAGTGCAGTGGTAGGTTGGGAATAACTTTTGAACTGCTTAGCTGAAAAGAGGCCAGACTGAAAAGTCTGATGGAATTCATACCGTATTTGCCTTTCCTGGTCAACAGTCTTCCAGATCATGAAGAATAAACATGTTTTGGACATGGCATGCTCAGTTGTGAGCCAGGGAATTGCAGCAAAAAACAGGAGATGACAAACATCGTCTTAATGGAGGTCACAGCACCTCTAAGTGTCCAAAAGACAGTTGATACCTAGGTGTGGTGTTTTTAGAAGTACTTAAAAATGAACTCATGAAAGAAGAGGGGGAAAGAAGGGAACTTTCAGAAGCCAAGCTGAAAAATGCTGCACCGAGAAAATAAAAGTAGGCCTGAACACTGGCACCCTAGCTAAATATTTTTCCCTTTAACTGGAGATACTCAGTTCTTTACCTCCTCTTACCCATTTTTCATACATCATTTGGGTCCCAAATGTGTTTTGAACTGCTTGACTGCCTGCACAGACTTTCAGCATATCCTGAAGATGGTTCACTGCTGTCAGCTGTGGAGAGAACTCTTCCTGGAAACATCTACATTGCTGGAAGGCAAAAGCTAGTTGGAAAAGCAATTGGCACCTGTAGCAGTAGTATCTTACTTTTGTTATTGATGCTTTGTGGGAATGAAGAAGATGGAATACTGGTATATGACTGAAAAACTTAATAAACGCTTCCTTAGAAGTATTAACTAACATTTTTTAGCATCATAACTGGGAGTGAGGGCATTTCTTACATTCCTTGGCAATTCACTCAAATGGCTGTATAGAAATTGTGATCACAAACCATGCAGTTGTGACTCTCGCTGAAGTTGCGTGTGGCTACTTTAGGACTGAGTTTGATCCTATTGGTAGTTACAGGATTGCTGTGAGGATGTAATTGTATGAGATTTTTGTATTAGGTCCTCTTCAGTTAAGTGTTCTGATGTTGTGTTGCATACGTCCTCAGAAGGAAGCATTCACTCTTTTTCTTTTGAGTTCAGCCCCTCAGGTGTCTTACCTCTCCAGCAACAGTAGAGACAATAGAGCTGTGTTTTTCTAGGTTTTGGTTGTGGGTTGTTTTTTATTTGTGGTGGAGCTTCACAGATGCCTGATTCCACCCCTGTGTGTATTGCCCATCAGAAGCTGGCAATTCAGCAAAAGATACAGCTTAACATTTTCCATTTCTCTTAGTGGCTGGGAGCTTCAATCCTTTTTATCATCGGTTTCCTTATATTTAATCTTAACTTACAGTCATGGAAAATAATTTATTAGGATTGCAGTTTCAAAAATCAGGATAAAACTGCATGTATTCAGTCTGTTCCGGTGGGTGGTTTCTTTGCACATTAAAGCTGCAGTCTCAACTGTTTGGGTAACCCTTCCTGCACTCCTGAGGAAGTTGTGTCTTTGAGGCAGGGATACAGCTACAGGTAGTAGGCACTGCTGCAAGGAAAACGAAAAATATTTGGCCAGGTTAAGCTTAGCATTGCAGCTTGGTAGCTTCTGTAGGCCGGGCAGGGGAAGAGTCCATGTTATGTGTCATAAGCTGACTTGGGATAACCAAGAACAGTATTAATGTTACATCTACCACTGAGAGCACAGCGTTCTTCATGCTCCCTTCCTTTTCTGCATTGGGCTGTCTTGCTAAGCTGAATCAAAAAATAAACTCTTCTTTAAAAAAATCATGGGTTTTGCTGATCTGTCTCCCCAAGCAGTCAGCCAGCCAGTGCTATTCTCAGCACAATCAGGAGGCTGGGAATGTGTACACAGGGGTGAAGAAGTGAAGCCTCCTTTTGATAGCAGTCAGTGGTTACATTGCCTCAGCCTTAACACTGGTTAAAAATATGACTGAATGGGCAAAAAGTAAAAAGTGAAATCTACTGCTGTGTTTTACGACACACATACGTATTAAAGTTTTTTCTTTTAGGTTATAGAAAGTATTTTTCTAAACTGTAGCAAAAATAACTAGTGTTTCAATCTTTTCTCTTTCAAACAGGAAGTCCCAACTTTATATGGCTCACATCTGACAACATGCACCACCAGTGGCTGCTGCTAGCTGCATGCTTTTGGGTGATATTCATGTTCATGGTTGCTAGCAAGTTTATCACACTGACTTTTAAAGACCCAGATGGTAAGTTCAGCTTTAATGTTTAATGTGAAACAGAAAATTGAATAGTGCTTCACACAAATACTCTTTTCTATGAAAAGTAGTTCTTGGCATGTTACTACTTCTTCAGTAGGACTGAGAACAGAACAACTAAATTTCTAGAAGTGACAGTGCTGATATTCAGCTCCTTCTTTCCTTGCTAGAAGTCTGCAAGTCTAATGTCATGGTGGGGGTTTTGATGGTTAAGAACAGGAGGGATCATGTTTGACAGTACTGTTTTGGTAGGTCTGCTTTTTCAAATACATTTAGTGTCAGTATCTTGATTTACTAGGGGTAGGAGTTCTGCAAAAACAACAGAGTACTATTACCTGTTTAAAGTTAAAAGAGACTCAGAAGATATTGAAGAGTTCATTTCACATGATACTAGTTTCTGTCTCCTTGTGACTGCTTGTCTTGTGGCAGAGGTATTATGTAAAACTTGTGGAAAGTTTTATTTCATTTGCAATGCACTTTGCCTAGCCGCCTCTGCCCTGCTTCTTGCATTCAGTTTTATCACCTGCTGTTTGACTTGTAAACAGCTTACAGGCTTTTGCTTAGCTTAAGTAGCTGAGGTGTTATTAAGATGATGAAGAATTTAAGCCATTTGATGACACCACCTAGCATTTTAGTTTTCTGTCTGCTGGGGAGCTGCTCTTACAAAGCCATCCTACTCAGAGTTTTGGGTGAAGGTGATGATATGACTTACAGTCTTAAGAGGTCTGTGTTTCTGAATCTTCCTAAGATACGCAAAAAAAAAGTAACTTTTGAAGCACTGATACTAGGTGCCATATTTTTCAATAACTTGATAAGGGGTAAGTACATTAGGTGTACCTTTATAAATAGTACGCATCTATGTGGAGATTTATTCAGCAAATCTTGCAGAGGAGAACTGTAGACTAACTTAGCTTTCCTTGGACCCGGCTGTTCTGTCCTGGTACATCTGCAAATCAGCTAGTCTTACGTTAGGTAGTTATATCTTCCAGTATTTCACTCTATGCCAACTCGTTTCCCAGCTCAGGTGTTCTTTGAGTGGTTCTTTTCATCAGAATTTGTCAGGAAAATTAAAATGTAGTTAAAAAAAATAATTACTACAGCATACCCTCTGCATTTACTTGCTTTTTTTTATCTTGGCTTGCCGAGTTTTTTCTCTTTTTTATTTTTTTCTATGCTGACTCTTCCACTCCTTTTAAATAGCTCTCTAACCAGATGATATATAAGTTCTTAAGCTTGTCCTGCAAAGGCATGACTGTGGTTAAGTGTATATATGTGTTGGAGTGTTTGTACTAGAACTAATGAAGGGAAATACTTTGAATATACCAACAGAATTTTGGAGAAAGTCCAAACAGGATGGTAAATCCTGGAGAAGCTCTTCTAGACTTAATAAAATATGACTTGTCAGAAATTCTTCTTATTTGGATGTGTTATCTTAGCAGATAGAATAAAACCAGCAGATGCTCAATGAATCAATGTTCTTTTGTTTAAGCCTTTTACTAATGTCCTGGGTGCATGAACAGTAGGAACTTCTTAAGGAGCAAGTTTCTGTAGCATCTACAGGCATGCTTTTACACAATGATAGTGAAAAACAGTTTAGCTGAATCGGATTACTTGTATTTTCCAGAAGAATACCATGAAGTAAGTCTGCGCACAGCAATAATTACAGTGCTTGAACGCTTACATTGCTTTCAGTTTTAACTTGCTTTTCCATGCGTGCCCTTTGTTAAAATCCAGTGTAGGCAGAGTACTCCCTGAAGAAAAGGACGTAGGCAGTACACACATTTTCTCAACCATAAAGCGGTAAGCCCCTGTGGATGCAGATGAAGAAACATTATTCATAGAAGAATCTGTGTGAAGGGAAAAGTAATCCAATATAGATGGAAATAAATTTTCAGAGAGAAATCGTGTTCTTTTTGCTTTGTAGTTAGCGAAAGCTGCTTTAAATTATTTTTGATCTTTCTGCAATGTGTAGACTAAAGCTATAACCTTGTGTTATTTTTTGGTTTTTCTGTACCATACTAAATGCAAAAGATGAAAAGGGTTCTTCCCTTACATGCTTTAAATTGGTCTCAAACTATTAGCTGCCCTAAAACCAATAAAAGGAACAAGAGTATGAGCAGAGTTTGTTGTTGTTGTGAGAATCTCTAAGGAAGGCCATTGGTCCAGTAACAAAGGAAGGGGGGATCTTTCTTTATTGTTGGTTATAGGTGCTTACTTAGAGTACCACAGAAATAAAAGGGTGTCTGTAACAACACTTCTTGTAAGTTTAATAGTTTACAGAAGAAGAAACATTTCTACTAGTGCAAGGGGAGAGAGAAACCTGATAGATTGTTTTTTATTGAAAATATAAATCTCCTATGCACAAGTCCATATTGTTAGACCAAATTGTCTATCAATTGCGATATTTGGATTCAAGATTTCGATGTCTATCTGCACAGTTTTTAGAAAAAAACAAAACAAACAACCAAAAAAACCAAGTAAAAGATGATGGGCCTATTTCTTTGATAAAACTCAAATGAAGTTGCATCCAAAATTCCCACGGAGTACATCCTTTAAAATATTCATAGTTTGTGCCTGTCTTGTCTAGTGCCTTTCCATGTAGAAACAAATTCTAATGTTTTGTAAGCTTAATACAGAACGTAAAGTTCATGTGTTTTAGTTGTAAAGCAGAAATAGTTGCCTTCTCCTCATCTTCTGTAATGCTGTTATCTCTCTTCCTTCTTTAGGCTATGGTGCCAAGCAAGAGCCATTGATACTGACAGCTGTGACAAAAGTGGAGGAGGTACATGTGCCAGAGGAAAAACATTGGCCTGAAGAATTCCAGGTGCATACTGTTGAGATAAGGGTTATGTGTGTTAAAGAGTAGAAAAAAATAAGAGCTTAAGGAAGGGCTTCCTGATGTTAAGGTGAATTGATAGACAGGAATTACTTATTCAGACTGTTCTATTTAGATAGAGCCAACAGAATTCATTTTAACTTCACAGAGCTGGTTTGTCACGGTAACCTGCTGTCTTGTTTCATCTGAATGATTGAACTTAATGTGTTTCCATTTCTAGGAGAAAATTGTTACAGTATTCCTTTATCAAGTCAGAACAGTCATTTTTGTTAGCCTTTTTAATATAATGGCCCAGTTTTGGATTACTCAAGTTCTGTCTTGCCATAGAGATCAGGTTGTGGTTGTTGAGGGCAGGCCTGTGTCTTCTCTATTCTCTTAGATCTCTGCCCAATCTCTCTGTTTCTTTTTATCAGTGTCAATTTCTTTTTCATCTTTTGTGCTCTTTATGTGTCACATTTCAGCATTTTTCCAAAGTAGAATATAAACACAATAGTAATCAATACCAGTTGATCTTTTGGATGCATAGTTCCGTGCTTTCAGCAGATTGACACAGAAACTCTGAAAATCCTTTATACAAGTATAAATTTGAGAGCATTTGCAGAGTGGGCTAAATCCCAATTTTTTTTCTTTTTTTTTGCATTAGTATGTAAGTCATCTTATATTTAAAGTATTTTTATGATGCAGCATGGAACATAGGTTAGTTGTATAAACACGACTCTTTTTGCTTTCATTTTTCAAAAACATGAAATTTAAGTTACCCTCAAAATACTTGGGAAAAACACTTCATTCAGTGGAAGATTGGCAGATACATGTAGTGAGTTTTAAATGCTTTCTTTACTAGTATGGAAGAGGATAATAAGGTTTCTGGATCTAAACCAATTCCCTCTTGGCTTCCTGACAGCATGAAATGTAGAATAACAACATTAATTTTGGTTGCATGCAGAAAGAATTGTTTGGACAGATAAAATAATCTGACAGACCGTTCAGATCGCATTCTGAGCAGGGGATATTGAAGAAGAGTAACAAACAGAAAAAGGAGAATATTTTTTTCCTTGTGGAAGCTTGGGACAAAAATAATTCCTTTTTCATCTGTAACTTGGACGCTGTACCTAAAATCATAGAATCACAGAATGGTTTGAGTTCGAAGAGACCTTTGAAGATCATCTAGTTCCAGCTCGTCTGCCGTGGACAGGGACACCCTTCATTAGAACAGGTTGCTCAGAGCCCCATCCAACCTGGCCTTGAATATTTCTCGGCTGGACCATCTACAGCTTCTCTGGGTAACCTGTTCTAGTGCCTGACCACCCTCATAGGAAAAAATTCCTTCCTAATGCCTAAACCTATCTTTTTTCAGTTGAAAACCATTACCCCTGTCTTGTCACTACAGGCCTTCGTAAAAAGTTTCTCTGTCTTTCTTAAAAACCCCTTGTGAGCATTGAAAGGTGGCAGTGAGATTTTCCTGGAGCCTTTTCTTCTCCAGGCTGAACAGCCACAGCTGTCTCAGCCTGTCTTCGTAGGAGAGGTGCTCCATGTCAGACCATCTTCATGGCCTCCTCTGAACCTTCCCTTCACAGGTCCAGGTCTTTCCTGTGCTGAGGCCCCAGGGCTGCATGCAGCACTCCAGGTGGCAGTAGAGCAGAGTACAGGGGGAGAATCACCTCCTTTGGCCTGCGGGCCACAGTGCTTTTTTATGCAGCCCATGGTGCAGTTGGCTTTCTGGGCTGCAAGTACACACTGCCAGCACATACCAATTTTTCACTCATCAGTATCCCCAAGTCCTTGGTAGGGTTGGTCTCAGTCAGTTCATCCCTTAGTCTGTATTGATATTGGGGATTGCCATTCAGTTAGTGGAAAGGTGAAAATTTGTCAGTAGAAATTTAAGCTTTCCCATCACCTCTTAATCAGAGAAGCTCCTTTTTCCTCTCACTCCACTAGTTGTGAGGCAAGAGGTGGTTTTGGTTCCCATCTAAGTCTCAGAAAATGAGACGTGTGAAACAGCTCATCCATTTTTGGGGAGAGGTATCCTGCTACTTCTTTTATTTGTCACACTGATGCTCATTGTTCACATTTTTATTCACCTGATTTTATTTCAACTTGGATAAATGGAAACAGTGAATGCCTACAGGTGCTAGCAAACAACAACGCAGAATTTTTATCCTAAATTCTTTCCCTGCCAGATGGGTCACAAAATATTCTGAGTTGGAAGGGACCCGCAAGGATCATCGAGTCCAACTCTTAACTCTGCACAGGATGTCCCCAAGAATCACACCATGGGTCAGCCCCATTTTCTCAGAGTTTAAAGCATAATTTATGTTGAAATTCCTGTCCTAACCTCTCAGAAGCTTTCTTACAGGTTGTTGGAACTCTGTGGGAGTTCCAGTATTTATCAAAGCATGTTTTATCCACACAGATAAGACACTGCTGCTGTGCAGCAGACTTAAATTATTGTATGGAAAAGCTCTTACTACTGTATACTACCATGTAATGTCTTAAGAGTTGAAACAATGTATAGCAGCAGCGCAGAAAGCAAACTGTGGGCTGCTCCTTTAATTAATACATAGCAACGTTTTAATCATGAATCTGGGAGTCATTAGGGTGCGTAGTTTGGGGATTTTTATACCTGAGAATTTGATCTGAAAACTGAAATCTTTCACTTTTGTTTTTTCTTTCTCCTCTGCATTTCATAAAGCCAACTGGAAAAGCTTTTTCAGGAAGTCTGATCCACCAACCCCTGGTTCATATGGAAAGACTCGAGCTTCTCAGGAATGTCTGCAGAGACACTGCATTGAGAGATCTCTCTCATACTGCAGTGTCCAAGTTCGTCTTGGACCGAATATTTGTGTGTGACAAGCACAAGATCCTGTTTTGTCAGACGCCGAAAGTGGGCAACACTCAGTGGAAAAAAGTCTTGATTGTTTTAAATGGTATCTACTCTTCCATGGGTGTGTGGGTTTCTTTGAAGAGCAGGAGGAAACAGAATTGCTCTAACTGGGGCAACTAAAATGGATTCTTTCTGCATTTCTGTACACTGATACTTAATTTCAGCTTTGCATTTATCACAGTTGTTTCTAGTCCTTTCAAAATATCCCCTTAAAATGAGATCTATTCTTTCTGTAAAAATAAGTATTGTTATTTCTTGGCTCAAAAGTTATTTAAGTCATGACAGAGTCCCCATATGCATGTGGTAGGTAGGTTTCTGATCTTTGAAGGGGTGCACTAATTTACAGAATTTGAAAGTATATGACAAGGTATCGTAATTCCTAAGTAGCAATAATATGAAATTTCTGACTAAAGGCCAGTGACTTTTAACTAGAGATCTTAGCTATGAAGAAAGCCAGTTAAAACTTGGCAGGTGCTGTTGGTCTATATTGCTGAAATCTTGTGTATGTTCTATCAGTGAACCATCTTAAGAGTTACGAAGATTCTGAGGTGCTTAATGCAATAGTTTGCTCACCAAAGTTACGTTATAAAAAATGGTGAAAGAAGGAATAAAGGGATGAGTATGTTTGAAAAATAAGCAAATGAACTGTGTGCCTCAGCAAAATTTTTCTAGCAAGCAGTACTAACATTAAAAACTTTAATGTTTGTTTCATCCTTGATCTATGGATGTGAGCTAAAAATCTAGCAGAGATACACCCATACCTATGTGTGTGCATGTGTCTTAGTACCTATGAAAGTCACACTCTAAGTACTAAATATGGAGCTATATGAGGACATTAGAAGTACCTCTCTTATCAGCATTTAAAAGATAACATGCAAAGAACGCCTCAGGATGGGCAGGGATATATTGGCTGCGCCAAGTGGAGGATAACTCACATCTTAAAAGCAGGGAACTTTTCACCTTGAGTTTCCTAGTTTTATCATGTTAGATAATTATAAAAAATTGTTTCCCCATAAACACTGGTCCCTTTTGCCTTAAGCTGCCACTTAAGTGCGCTGGTGTCTGCTGGTGAAGGCTACTGCTGTGGTTGATCTAACTTTCTCCTCTTTGGGTAGTTTCAGAAGGCAGGGCTCATACTTGAGGGGGAATAATTTATGTTCAAATACCTAAGTGGTATTTGGAGATTCAGGATGGGGAAATGCAGCTGTGGCACTGTGGGGGGGGTAACTCTGCTACTGCTTGTACTGAATATGTTCTCTGAATAAATGCAAGGTATCGGTTCCTGAGGCTGTCTAATCTGACATCCGTTGTCCACATGTGAGTTACCTGTAGTACCAAAAAATACAGTTGAAAACATGAAATTGCTAAAATACAACTCCAGTCCCCACCTGTCATGCCCTGCCCCCTCCAGGAAAAAAAAATTGGAAAACTGAGCAGCTGACTGGTGTGTATTATTTGCTTCAGTTCTGGAAACGAGAAGGCTGTAGAGACTTTCACCGAACGGGCTTGTTTTGTAGCACCCTGTGCTTGTTGCAGGTTGATACTCTGAAATGATGCTGTTGTGTGAAGGCTTATGCCTAAAGCCCAAGGGGCCACATGAGATGTTTCTCAAGGTCATAAAACTTTCCTGGATCAGGATATTAAAATGAACGCAGCAGAGTTAAGTGACATTATTTTTCTTGTCAGCTTATGTGCTTGCAGAAATTAGTATCTGGAGACTTTTTGTTGTTAATTTTAGTGCCTTTTAATCTGTGGAGTATTCTCTGATTGGAATTTTTGTTTCAGCACAGCATACTTGTTAAAAAAACTTTATGGATCCTGACAGCAAAGTACTTTTGCATTGAAGCAGTTCCAAAAGCAGCTCATAGCATTTATTTTTGTTGGTGGTTGAAACTCAGCCAAAAAGCTGGTTCCTTCGTCTGAGTTAATCCTTAAAGTCTTCCTCCATTTGCATGGGCAGGCAGAGGGAAAGGGAATGGGGACACTGACATGTGAGGAGTTACAGGCTTAGACATAATTGTTGATGAAATTTGCATAATATGCTTTTCTGAGAATTTCGGGGCCATTTGGTCTTGGACCTTGATGTCATATACCCTAAAGAATTTTAGCAGGTTTCCGCTTTGCAGTCAGAATCTCTCATAATTTAACAGTTTTAAACATAGTAACTTTAAATGGTAAAAATAAAGAAAAGAGAAAGACATAAAACTGTCAGCCAAAGGCACACATGCTTGCTTATACTCACTGCTTTTTCCCTTGAATGAATCACTTGTTCTGTCATTTTGATTTGTCTAGGAGCATTTTCTTCCATAGAAGAGATCCCAGAAAACATTGTACATGATCATGAGAAGAATGGCCTTCCACGCTTGTCCTCTTTCAGTGACTCTGAAATTAAAAAACGGTAAGTGGCCCTTCTGATGAGGGACGGCGTTGAGGTCAGCAGTGTTATGAGCAATCAAGGGTACAGCTGAAGTCTGCATCTGAAACTGAGGACAGCAGAGTTTCTGCTCCACCACTTGTATTATGGCACTATTCTGTTACCCTCACAGATGTTGCTGTGTCTGCCTTCCTACTGGCTTTGAAGGAGAACACCAGTGTAATTTGTGGTATAGTTAGCTGAGCCAACCAACTCCTTGGATATAAGGTTTCTGTAATTCAGTGCATACCTAGTTGTTAGATAGTTGACCTTCAGAACTGAAGGTTTAATTGGACAGCCCATTCCTGATGTCTTGCATGGTAAACCTTACTGCCTACGGGTAAGATTGTCGTTGCAGCAGACTTAATTACTGGGATTGAACTGGTTAGATTTAAATTGTTAGTGCTTCTTAGCCCCACAATATTTTCCATTCAGCTGAACCACTTTTGTCTTCCTGTTCAAGTGCTTCTAGTTATTTTCAGAGCCAAAAAATACTCTGCAATAGAACTTCTACATTACTTTGGCTAGATCTTTAACTGTGCCTGCTCTCATCTCTACTGGAGCCTGTGCCATATATAATCCCTGTAAGGGGTAGCAGCATGGACAGAACAGGACATAAGATGACAGTGAACATGTGTAAGCATGTGCCTGCATGGGGTTTGTGTGCATTATACCATTCTGAAGACTCAACCCCTTATACATGTGTCAGATGTCAGTAGAGCTCAGCCCAAGGTTTTTTGTTGCATGCAGTGGCACAAAGACATTTATCACAGCTCTGCCTGTAGAATTGGGGTCAGTTGATTGGATTGATACTGTGCAAAGCAAATTGTCACTGTTTTCTTGAGAAAGGGGATCTGTTCTCCCTCCCTGAGTGCAGCCCTGAACACTTGTTCACCTATGAGTGTGCCCTAGTTAGGATATATGAAATTGAATGCCACTATTGCTTGGGTTGCTGCATTCTCTGCTCAGCATGGAAGCTATGCTGCAGGTGTGTAACATGAAATTACCAGAGTTTTAGGTATGGAAAGCAGGATGGTGTGGATCTGTTGATTTAGTTTGCTGACCTCTATCTAGCCCTGCCTGGCTAGGAGTAGGTCAGGAGAATCTGAAGTATGATTCAAGTGCTCTAGAGGCTGAAAAGAGTCCATCCACATCCAGTCCATCCTTATTTCAGTGAGGATTGGGCTCTCAATCTCTTTTCTTAGTTATTTATTGAAATAAACTTTGTTTTCAATTTACTCCTCCTACAGATAATCTGACTACAGAATATTACATATTATAGTATCACAGTAATACGTGAAATTTATTTGAAAACTGTGGTCACATGTTTCACTGTTGAAACATGTGGTCTCAATAGTGTTCTCAGCCATTATTGAAAACATGACAAAACATCAAATAAAATACTTTTTTTTTTTTTAACTTAAGCAGCAATTTATCTAACTGCCTGCCAGTGAAAAATGCAGCTTTCTGTATGCATTTAGCTTCAGCAATGCACTTTTCCCCATGCCCTTGTGTATTTTGCTTTTTGAGCTCGATCACATGGCATAACATATGTCTTTGACTTGGAGTTCTCTGCATCTTTTGTCTCCTGTTTATATGGATTGAGATAAACTAAACTCCTCCAGTTCGAAAAAAATGTGGAAACTGGGGTAAACTATTTCCTCTTTGTCCTGTATGCAAAAACTGCTAGTAAGAAGACAGAAATGGTATTTCTGGTCCTATTGATTATAATACTGATAGACTATGCAAGTGCTCTGAGATTCACATTGCTGTGGCTGTGTTCAGAGTTTATGTACATTTTTTAAGTATGTGCTAAACACTTTCCTTAATTCTTTAATTTTTTTTCTTCCTCTGTTTAGACTGAATTTATACTTCAAGTTTTTTATTGTTAGAGATCCATTTGAAAGACTTATTTCTGCGTTTAAAGACAAGTTTGTGCACAATCCTCGGTTTGAACCTTGGTACCGGCATGAAATTGCTCCTGGCATCATTCGTAAATACAGAAAGAATCGCACAGAGACCAAAGGGCTGCAGTTTGAGGATTTTGTGCGCTACCTGGGTGACCCGAATCACCGATGGCTGGATGTTCAGTTTGGTGACCACATCATTCACTGGGTAACATATGTGGAACTTTGTGCTCCCTGTGAAATCACATACAGTGTGATCGGACACCACGAGACCCTGGAGGACGATGCTCCATATATCTTGAAAGCAGCTGGCATAGACCACTTGGTGTCATACCCCACCATCCCACCAGGCATAACAGTGTACAACAGAACAAAAGTAGAGCGGTATTTTTCAGGAATTAGCAAGAGAGACATAAGACGCCTCTATGCACGATTTGAAGGCGATTTTAAACTCTTTGGTTATCGTGAGCCTGATTTCTTGCTTAACTGACACCTGGGATGAGATATGAAAAAGTGTCTCATGGATTAATCTAAACCTGCGTGAATACCAGCTGCAACACTGACAGAGCTGAGAATGACCATTTATTTTCTAGCTTTTTGATGTTGCTCCACCTTTCAGTGAAATATTTGTCATATGAACAAGTAGGGGCTTATAGTTGTTGTTTCCTGACCACGTTTTCAGTACATGACATTGCAATTTGTTAGGAATTATGTCTCTGTTATCTGAAATACAGAATTTGACTTCTCCCCTTTTCCCTCCAAGAAAAAAGAGGGAGAACAAATGGGCTATGATCTTCCTCTCCTCCCAGACAGAAGGCCATTTTTGAAATGTTGTGAAGTATTTATAAAGATGGCGATTCCACTGTGGGTTAACCCTGACATGTGGGTAAACATGATTCCTGCTCATGAGAAAGTCATGTAGTCTCCCATGAGCTTTGTTAATGAGAGGCCAGTACAGGACTAGAAATTGATCAAATGCTTGACAAATATAACCATCTAGGTTCTGTCATGTGACTGCTATAATAACAATAATGCTGATCTAATCCCATTCTTGTTTGTCAAAAAATGAACCTAATTAGACAGAAGCTTTTAGAGATGTAAGAAAATGAACTGGTTCCACACCCCAGTTGTCTCTGTATTTTTGTCAAGTGTTTACTGTATTTACTACTGATGTATTGAGCCTCATAGTTCTACTTTTGATTTTCAAGAGATTATTTGACTCCTGGCTATGTAAGTTATGTGGGAATACCAGCTGCAAGCAGAGCATAGAAGAAATACAAAACTGCTAAGGAAACTTTAAGGAAAATTAATTTAAAGTATCAGTTGTATTTGTGGGAGCAATATAATAATCACAAGATGCTCTCACGCAATTTAACTTGTCTTCTAACAGTTAAGATTAATGAAGAAGTTACAAAAGCAAGATGTCATATTAAAGAGCTGCTTACTTGGGTTAACAATCCACCTTTTTCTTGTATCCAGCCTTGCTCAGTTGAGTACCTCAGAGAACAGAAAGTTTATCCCCCTCTGGAAATTCATCTCCCTACTGCTAAAGGAGAGAAGGAGACAAGATGAGTCCCTGATTTTTTCAGTGATTCATGCCATGGTATCCCAAGTCAAAAATGACCAATATTTATGTTACTGATGTGGTGGATTGGCTATTTGCCAAAAGTTTGAATGTCACCTAAATTCATGTACCCATTTTATGCATTAAAAAAAAAAAAAGAGATCTGAATTGAGTGGATGCAGCCATCATAGTTGCTTGTGCTTGTATTGTGTCTTATAAAGAGCAGTCTCTTGTCTGAGTTCACCAGCAATAAAAATCAGTGTGCTGCCACTTCATCCCACAGGCCATAGAGGAGAGATGGACCAAATATCTGAAATACAGGAATTGCTCTGTTGGCAGTGAGCATGTGAACAGTATTTTTTAAATCATAGCCCCAAAAGATTTATTTTCAGATAATGTTGCTGGCTAGAAATGCTAATGACAGCCAGTGCTATGGAATCTGCTTTTAAATCCAGCCACTGTATGTTTTTGATAGCTTTCTGTATTAACACAAGGAAGCATCTTGCATTTGTGTAAAAGGAAAGCTGTGCCAAGCTGACATGTGCTGCTACCCACAAAAAGGAAGCCCTGTTGTAGCTGGAAATGATTTCAGAAGGATCTCAACAGATGAATTGAAATAAGGGAGAATCACTAACTGGGCATCATTGGCAAGAGAATAATCCAGGGTGGCAAAGTTGGAAGGTGGGATATTTTTCAGGTTGGTTTGCTTTGATTTTTTTAGCAACAATTACAGTGCCCTAACTTGTTCTTAACCAATGATAAAAAAGATGTTAACAGCTCCAGCTTTTTCTGTGGTTTTCTTAATATGGGAACTTATCAAAATGCACTGTTAAATGCATTTTGGAGCTAATAACCTGATTGATTACCTCGCTACCAATTTAAAATGTAACAGTGAATCATGTGTAGTAAATTCAGGCCTTAAAGTTTAATAAAGTAGAATTGTTTTCCTCTGAAAGCACGAGCTATGGATCACACAGAAGGCCAATGTATGTTTTTCTTGGTAAATTACTTAATGTATTGCTTGCCTAAAAATTGCCAGGTGGAAAGTGCTGCATAAATATTAAGTAATAATAATTTTTTCTGATAGCTTTCTCTGCATTGATTTCTCTTGGGCATCTGTGAATAGAGCTATGGACTGACCTAGGCAGAGATGCATAATCCTCTCCCATGTCCATGTTCCCAGGCTTTTCAGGCTGGAACTGGAATGCATGCTACCATTTCTTCAATTCAAATGCAATGTTTCTCCTTTCAGTTCCATGTTTCTGAGCTATATTTTCTTTCTAGAAGAGTGGAGGTTTTCTTTCCTTACATGGCTGAAGTAACAATGATGCAATTTTGGCATGTCTCTTGAAGAGCCTTAGATACCGTGATGGTCACTGGCAAGGTGTGGTAGGGCTCTCCTTAAATTGGTGTAGTGCAGGTAGGAGGGTCAGAGTGTGCTGTGTTAGGGAGGAGTCTCTTGCCATGCTAGTTATGATGAATTAAATGCTTGTGGTTTGTTTTAGCTTGATTGTACTCTGCACAAGGCTTTTACAAATGTAGTCTCAGTGGCATGCACAAACATAGTTTGGCTGTTCAGATGTCATTTGCATACCGCTTTCAAACTGCAGATGATACTTATGTCATATTTTTGGAACTGCTGGCCCAGATTATTCTTTCTCCTTTCTTATTATTGTTACAGCTTCAGGAAACAAATTCATGTCCTTACTTTTTACATCTCTGTCTCTTTTTGTTGTCTCTCCTCAGCAGCTTTTGAATCCTTTGGCCCATTCTAGCCACATTTTACAAAGGAAAGTCAAGGGGTAGTGAGTTGAAGTAATTTTCTTGAAAATAGGAGGAAAAACATTCCTTGTACATCAGAGTCCATGCTGTATGTTGGCTTTAGCGAAAGTAAAGACAGGGAACAGTTTTACTGTATCTGCTTGTATGGAGCTCCTAGTTTCTAATGGACTCCCTTCCCTAGTACTCCCTACAGTTTGGCCTCTTTTCCCAGCTAACAAAGACAAAAATTAAATTAAAATGTATTCCATGGGTCTGTTATCTTCATGTTCATAATAAAATTGAGCTGACTGGATTTTTTGAGATCTTGGGGGTAAGAGGGTTTGTCTTGTGAAAATGGATTCAGAATTCACTTGCTTGTGAAACAACTTTACGGTAAAACCTATCTCCTTTCCTCTTAACTTCAGCAGGCAGTGCATTGTCTGCTGTGCTTTCTGATTGCGTGCCATGAAGATGTTTTTCTGTAGTTAAAAATACATGTACATTTTTTTTATTTTGGGCACTGTTCTGTCAAAGAAAATGTCTTGAAAATATGTATTCTTCCCCAAAAAGCGTGTTGTTTTCTGATTCATGCGCAGATGCTGCCCTGTTTGTACTGGGGTAAGGCTCCCTGCTGCTCCACGTGTCTCCATCCTCAGATTAAGGAAGCCATCAGACGGCTCTGGCTTTTGTGTAACATCACTTTTTCGTTGAGGTGTTAATAACTTTGTTGGCTGGGAAAGCAGCCTTTGATCTTATCTGTGCTCCAGAAAGCTTGCTGGGAAAAAGAGTGATTATATAGGGATTGCTTAAGCTTATTTTCTCAGATGAAAAAGGATGTCTTCTTGTCAGTGTATCTGCCTGTACCTGATACCGCTTAATTGACATCGAGAGAGAGAGGGAATGATCTTTCTGCTTAATGGCCGTGTACTGATTTATGCTAAGCCCCCATCCTATTGTTATAGCAACATGAAGGGACCTGGAAGGAGGTGTAAAGTCAACATGTGCTTATTTGAAATGTGAGGGTGTAAAGGAAACTTGACATAGGAGTTGGTTCCTGGAGATTTATCGTGTCCAATTACTTGTTACATGTCATATGCAGAGGCTGGTGTGGCCTATGCTTGAGAAGATTTATGCGAGGTAGAAAGAGGCTTGTGGGTGGTGGAAAATTCCCTTTCAGCCTAACTTAGCTGTGCGTGTTCCTGGGCTGCTGCCATGGGGAAGGTTTTAGAAGGAAATGATCCTATTAGCAGCAAAGCCTTGCAGGTGCTTGGGCTGGTGAGCAGAGTGCCTCCCTCCTGGAGGCTCTTCAGCTCACACTGATGTGTGCAGCCAGCTTTGGTGCTGCCTTGTATAAATCTCTATTTTTGTGCTTTTAATGCAATTGTGTGCAGCTGAGCTGTCAGCTTGGTTTCCTGTGTGTGGCAGTAGCCTGAGGTGACTCATCTCGCCACCAGAGCAGCTTTGAAAGGCCTGCAGCCTGTTTTGCTATGCAGCAGGAGACATTTCCCTTATGAAGAGAGCAGTATTAAGCCTGCAGCCATGCAGCTGATGACAACTGGCTGGTGTAAGCACGAAAATGGTGCTGTTTGGGTCTTCCTGCTGTAAAATCATCATTTCCCCTTTTAATCCAGGCAGGAGTGAATGGGAAAAAAAGATGTGTGTTTGCTTTGAGTCACAAAAAGGAGCTGTCCTGTTAGATATTCCAGACTGGTAAGCCCAAGCAAGACAAAGTCTGTGAGAGCAATGCTGAAAAGAGCCATAGGTGGTATTTTTAAGGCCCCTGGAGATGTTGAAGGAGAGTTGCCGAAGCTTTCTGGGAGGTGTCAGGGGAGCAAGCGTGCTCCCCATAGCATGTATGTGCATGCCAGAGGAGCAGATGGTGATGGGACAGCATGCACATGGCAGGCTGAAAAGTGTGAAGCATCTACTGTGGGTGTCTGTTTGAAATCACAGAAAGGAGGAAAGAAAAAAAAAAGGTGGGAAGGAAGTAATGAAAAAATAATTCTGAAGGCTGCACCCCTGGAAATGCAGTACCCACTCTTAACAGAAACATGCCAACTGCCCTGGATGTGTACAAATAATTTCTGAGCAGTTTGCAGGACCAAAGCAAATCTGCAAATGGGAGGGTAAACCGCAATCATAGAGCATCCTGTAGGTGCTCTGCAAAGTGATTTAATACTGAGAAGCTAGCCAAAGCTCCCAATTGTGCCTAAGTAAGTGGATCTCATCTAGGAAAAATGCATAGCTGTACTGGAAGCATACAAGTAGAAAAAGCTCTTGTGGGATAATTAGCTCTCTAAACAACCAAGTGTTATGCACCTGCTGTGATTTAAGAAATAGGAACATTTTCTTTTGAACATCCTTTTTTCCTCTTCTCTGCAGCCTTTCTGCTTTATTCAGTTTTCTTTCCTGTGTCCTGAGAGGTCTTTGGACAATACACCGCATTAGGATACATCATTCTTCTCTTGTCAGAAGGGTGGAAGAGGCTGTAGGAAATACAAAATGTTCTCTGTAATTTTGAGAAACTCAAGAAAAATACAGGGGAGTTTTTATCAATCATGAATGAACTTGTGGTGACTGAAACATTAAGATTGCATGGGTTACTTCTTAGATGTTTCATGTGTTGGGCAGAAATTCACTTACAGAAAAATGATCACTGTTCTGTATTTGGCTTCTTTGTTCTTATGTTTTGAGTAAGGTTTTACAGCAAGTAAAATCTGAAGTCTGCCATACCACAAAGCTTCACTTTGGGTCCACTTACTTTGCTTTCATCCTTCTGTACGTATTTTGTAGAGTAAGAGTCAACTCTGCTCTTGCTCAGTTTCTTTCATTTCTGACTGTTCTCTGCAATGCTGTGGCACTTGTGAAAAGGCAATGAGCAAGAGGAGTCAGCAAATACTCTCGAGAGAACAGGACTCCAAAGCAGACCTTTATTTGTATGCTGCTTCCATCTACAGCATCTGCTTCCTTTTATTATCTTTTCAGTCTAGTTCTTTGCTGTAAAACCTGCTAGGGTACGTATTTGTGGTTAAAGCTACAGATTTAGAAATGTGTAAGAGGGAAGGGATTAGGAACAGTGTTACAGCAGGAAAGAAAGAAGCAGCATGAGGAAGGGGCTTCCACACCCCCTTTCACAGTTCCAAACCTTTTGCTCCTTCTTGTATACTCATGTTTGACAGCTTTTAGGACATAGGTTCTTGGCCTTATGGGAAGCATGCTGTGTAGTTTAGCTGGGTTTCTCAGTGTCTCAGCTGCATGCTTGCACACACTTGCTCTTCTCTGATAGAATCAGGAAAGATTCTTACAGGTGAGACCTTTGTTCCATCAAGTGTTACAGTACTGCATAGCAAAGATGGAGCAAAGGTGTTATTTCCTTCCTTTCTGAGCAGTAACAGTGTGTTCCTTAATTCTCTTGTCTACTGGAGAGTATAAACATGATTTTACTTTTCTGGAAGATGACCACTGATAAAAGTGTTTTTATCAGGTTTTAATCTTAGGACACTGTTTAGATCCATCTCTGTGTGACAGCAAGGTACTGCAGTAAATTATAATTGGTTTTTGTGGGTTTAGAGTTGACTTAATAGATCATTGGAAATGCCATTCTGATGGAAAACAACTTAGGTGCATTACTTCTATCTCCATGTAAGGATCTGTCATATGATTGCATGCCAGTCAGAGAAAAATAACTTCATTAGATAGCGATGCTTTTTTATTGTAATCCTCTTACTTGTGGATTTGGGTCTTAAAATACAGCATGGTAGATTTGTCTTGTGTACTCCTCTCCTGTTCTAAAGTAGTGTTGGCAGAAATTTCATACCTCTATTATTTTGGGAACTCTTTTCTGCAGCTTCTAGTTGAAACCGTTTAAGCACTTTGCATTGGAAAATGTGTAATTTGACTGTGGGTACACCGGAAGGACAGTGTGAAGGCTTTGATGAAGAACTACAAGCCAGCAGTGTAACATGGCTGTGAGAAAGCTACCACCTGATTCTGCATGCATCCAGGTAAGTATTTCCAGTAGTGGCCAATAAAAATTAGTACGGTGACCAAGGCTGTGGAGAGGCCTTGCCTTGACCCCATTTCCAGTTCTCATCAGCTGTGACTCTGGGGAGCTGGCAGAGTTGCAGAGCTGCTGGTGTTTGAGCAGAATGACCACAACTTGCTCAGCCTGAGAAAGGAGAGGGGGGTATAATAGGTGTCTAAACCTGTACTGGGACAAATGAAGTAGTGAGAGAATCTCACATCCAGAGAAGGAGGCAAGCCAGAAGACAATGCAGTCACAAAGACAAACCAGTTTGAGTTGGCCAGGAGCCAGCTGAGGCTGGAAAATAGGAAGAGGTTTCTTACCCTGAGGCTGTGTGTTGTCATTTTGGTATATACAAAGAGAGCAAAATAATAACAGGCTGCTATGCCACTGCCTGTTCAAGCAGCAGAGGCCTTGACTTTGTAGACTTGTTTAGGCTGGAGAAGACCTCTAAGGTCATGGAGTCCAACCATTAAAGTAACACTGCCAGGTCATCACTAAACCATGTCTGTGAGTGCCACAGCTACGCGGATTTTAAATACTTCCAGGGATGGTAACCCTACCACTTCCCTGGGCAGCCTGTTCCAGAGCTTGACAACCCTTTCAGTGAAGAATTTTTTTTCCTGTCACACCTTGAGGCCATTTTCTCTTGTTCTGTCACTTGTTACATGGGAGAAGAGACCAACCTCCTTTCAGGTAGTTGTAGAGAGCAAGATGGTCTCCCCTGACAATCCCAGCTCCCAGCTATCCTCAGGTCGCATGTCTTCTCTCAGTCCAGTGAGCTGTGGCTGCGAGGACAGCACAGCAGGGCTGGTGCCTGAATGCTGGGTGATCTGACTGGGAGGAGAAGGATCCACAGAGGCAAGTGGGGCCAATCTTGCACAGCCACATACATTCAGCTCAGTCTTGTATGCCGTGACATGGGTTATATATCTGGGGAGATGTTGTCTTCTTTTCTTCTTTAGCACTTCTTAATCACATTTGGAGATGGTGAAAGAAATGTCAAATTTTGAAAGAAGCCAAGAGCACAGTGACAATTCCCTGACATTTTCTTTAGTGGAAAGTTTATGGTTCCTGTGGAAAGCTTATGGTGTTTCCCCTGTCCATGTTTGAGTTGATGTTTGATACGAACAGAAGTGACTTGGTAGAAAACTAGAGGGGAGGTAAAGAGTCTCATGGAGTAAATTCTTCATTTAAAGTCTTTGGGATCCCTGGCCTCTTTCCCTCCTAATCCAAGGGAGAGGTTAGACAGCATGGTGCAACCAGACTCCAAATCCAGAAATCCCATCTCTAAATGGCCTGAGTGACTTGACTGTCAGCATGGCACAGTGCACAGAGATGTCATTGCTCAGAAGGACCTCTGCAAGGCATCACTGCTGCAGGCTCTGCTGATCCCATTCAAACAGGTATCTCCTCTGGAAAATGAATCATGAATCTTCAGTCCACCTCCTCTTTCGTGTCCCTGAAGAGGAGAATAAAGAGCACTTTTTTGCAGCAGGGAGCTGCCGTTGTCA
Source organism: Corvus cornix cornix (assembly GCF_000738735.6). Classification (NCBI taxonomy): domain Eukaryota; kingdom Metazoa; phylum Chordata; class Aves; order Passeriformes; family Corvidae; genus Corvus; species Corvus cornix. The sequence goes on along the minus strand of NC_046332.1, from coordinate 87,560,982 downwards.
GACATGAAGCTATTGCTGAGGGAATATCATACCAAATAAGCTTTATTGATGACTGAGCCCTACAAACAAAACTTTTGCTATGAGGCAAAGTACTGAAGGTATTTGTAACGTGTTTAGAAAAGGTGAAAAGTTCCTGTAGGAGACAGAGCAGAACTAAAATATTTATGGTTTTATTATCAGCAGATACCTTTAAAAGAGAATTGTAACCTCTGGGTTCAATCATGCAGAGTGAACTTAGCATGTAGGCTGCCAGTGCTTAGAGCTAACACAAGGTACACGGAATACTGTCAAGAGCTTGTTTTGATGCATTATTTTAATTTTTCCCTGGCACACAAATCATATGGGGTGTGTTTGCAATCTGGAGCAACCTAATGCTCCAGACTGCGAGCAGTACTTGGATTTGCCATCTGAAACTTTAACATATATTTGAGGCCTTTCCTTGTAAAGTATTATTCTGAAACACACTAAGGCTGCTAGGCATTTCACTTGAGCTAAAGGTACAGAAAGATCTAGTGGAGTCTCTGCTCCACCTGAGAGGGCAGAGTGTCAGGGAACCTGGACTTCCATGCAGTTACCTGAGTTTTGCTTTGTTTAGCATCTGTTACTTGAGGTGAGTTCTGCAAGGGCAGATCACCCCATCTTCAACTTGGAGGAGCTTACAAGCAGTTTAGGGTATTTGGCTGAGGTATTAACTTTACAGGCTGTAGTGCTGATACTGCCAGGTGCAATTAGGTTTCTGAAATGCTTTCTTTATAAACCTCTGATTACTTCTAATTTTGCTGACTGTATCTAAGAGCTAAAATGGTTATGTGATTTCTGAGAATACCCTTAAGTAAAGTTACTTAGGTTGTGTTGTGCCCTTGATGGAAAAAGAAATCTTGTTCTGCTACACTGGTCTCTAGCAAGGGATGAAGGATTTAAAACTCAGTGAGAAGGTAAAGTCACTTTGGTGTTTGAAATGTTCCCTTTGCTGTCCGTGGGATAGAACCACTGGGAAAATGACAAACTTTTGAAGGATACAGGCCACACAACCTGGGTAAAGTCCTAGAGCTTGGTGGCTAAATTCTTTATAAAGGGTATGTCCTGTCCTGCACATGTTGAAGAGGGCTCTTCCATCAATCACTGCTCCTCACTGCAGTGAGCATACTGATGCCTCAGTCTAGCATACTGCTAGGCCCACTGGGGATTGGAGGGGCAAGGATAATTCAGGGGAATTCAGCACATAGGCTCGAATAAGGAGACTGAACACTTAGGGAAGCTTTTGGGAGGAAAGGATAATAGTAGTGAAATCCAACAAGGTGGGAGGTGGAGTAGAAGCAAGGGGCTGGCTGTGCAAGAAGACTTGCAATATAAGAACTTGTGAAGTATGCTGAGGCTGATGGGTCTTACTTTGCTTTTTCCTTTTTTTTTGGCTGATGTCTAGAAATTTACATTCAGGAATTGCTAAGTTTGCAACAGTTGGTACAAAAGGCTGGGAAATGCCAATACTAGGGACTTCCCCCATACCCTTCTTGCCCACACTTGTTAGTGTAGAAGTTATTCTCATGACACTGCCATATGCTATTTTTTCCACAGGATTCATGTCTCATTTGTTGTACTGGAGAAATGGGGCTCCTGGCTTGAGCAGATCTTGAAGATGAGCAAAATGCCTGTGGTTCTGCTTTCTTACCTCTTGCAAAAAATAGAAGGTGGGTACTGTGAGAGGGGAGAACTGCAGAAAGAAAAAAAATATAATCTTACAACCTGCAAGCAGTTGCCACAAAAGTTTTGCATAATGCCAATTATGTCACCAAACCATGAGTCTCACAAGTCCTGTCACTGGTTACAGGTTCCTCATTCTTTAGCTGCAAACCTTCAGCTATGACTTGATCAAGCCCTGTTTGTTCATAGCTGCAACTGAAGTCAGAAAGTCTGGAGCCTGAATAGGACATTTGGGTTTAAGTACCTCAGCTGACACTCCAAAATGGATTCGTATTTTTTCTTTAGGCTTCTGTACAGTAGCTCTCCGCTTATAAACCCAGGTTGCTCCATCTCACAGGCATTTTGAGAAAGTAATTACTGGCTAGAAAAAGAAAAGACGGGGAGTTTCTCAGTCTTGCTCTGGGCAGTGTCATATAAACATGTCCTGAAGGACAAAACTAAGCAGAGAAAAGCTGCTCAGCCATGGAGGAGAACCAGGCACAACACACAGATGTGAGGTGACAGGGAGCCAGGACTATCAAGCCCATTTCCCCAGAGACCAGGGCTGCCAGTATTAATGCTGGCTATGAAATCAGAGACTGTTCAGAGCATGCCTTGGTAGAAATTATGAGTAGGGGTCAGCAGCATTTCTGTGAAATAAAGCTCTTACTGACCATTCCTTTGATGCTGTGGTTCCAATGTCTTATGGGCATGAGATCTGGGCTCCTCAGATGAATGTGAGCACCTAATGTGTTCTGCTGAATAGAAACGCCTCAAGTGTGGACATAGCACCCCATTTAGTGATCCTATCTGCTGCTAGACTTTTTTTTTCCATCTGATTTCCATTACTTTCTTCAACCCCTTGGCATGCAAGCAAGACCCCTTGTTGAATTCCTTGCATTCCAAATCCCCTCTCTGAGACACAAACAAAGTTAGCTTGGCTGTATTCTTGACCTCCTTACCTTGTTTTGCACCAGCACCTTCGTACCCAGGCAATGTGATCTCCTGCTCACACGCTGTTTTCCAAGTAACATAGACTGGGTGTGACGTGCTGGGCAGAACACAAACAGCAATTTCACTTGTTAGGGAGTTCCTCTGGCTTGACAGCTCACGCTGTTGACTCACTGGGAGGCTTTTAACCTGTAGCACTACTGCTATGGGACCCAGTTTTACCAGAGGACAGTCCCTCTGGCACACCTGAAATGGCTCTGTGCATGTACTGTGCCTTTCAAAGATACACAGTAAGTGTTTGATGGCTGCTACGCATTGCCTTGATTGAAGCCTGACACCCACATAGCAACTGGGATGTTCAGTGTATGGTGGGAAGGGAAACCACTGTTAGCAATCCTTCTACAGCTGCAGAAGCCATAAGGTATTTGTGTGAAAGTAATGAAATGTGCATGGAGAAAATCCTTGTAAGTGGGTAATGATTAGCTTACATCATTATTGCTTATTTGGTCTGTCATGGGGGTTTTTAGTTGTTTTATGGCTTGGGAGGAGGCCAGGGTCAGACTTTAGAAACAAAGAGAGTATTTTTTGTTAATTAAGAAAAATTATGCTTGAGTTCTAAATTCAATCAGAATACCCTTAAGCTGCCCTGCTGAGAATGCTTCTACGCAGATCTTCTGGCACCAAGTCAAGCATTGTCACCACTCCTGTGCCTACTATTTGTTATTTAAGCATGTACATGGAGATTTCTGGTGAAGACAGGGCAATATTAATGCTGCTGTGCAAGCCCTGAGTGAAACTTCATCCAAACATGGGCAAACAACTCCAAGAGAGACTTTTGAACCAGAATGAGTGCAGAGAAGCTTGGAAAAAGTTGTGTTAGGGATCTCTGGCCTAGACTGATTCATAGGTTGCAGAGAGAATTTGTAGTCATCTTTTCTGACTTTCTGTATTACATTTACACAGCCATTAAACTGTACTCCTCAATTGACTGTTTTGACTACAGGTGCGTGTTTAGGAAACGGGAAGAGGAAGGAATCTGACCTGAATTTACAAAGGTTCATTAATGTAGACGTCAGCACAGCTCTTGGTAAAAAGTCTTAGTTTTAATTACCTTCACAGGTAATTACTGTTAATTTCTCTATTTTTCGTTTTGCCTCTGATTCGCGAGTTCTTTTACTCAGAGTTTGCATTAAAAGGCAGAAGACACAGAGTTGTTCTTCTAATTGATGTTTATTATTTCTTATCTACAGCACAGCTGCATGGGATATGCCTCTAAGTTAACAAGGTGAAGATGGCCCCGAGTTCTAACTTCCAAGGCCATTTAAAGTCCACACTATCCAATTACGGAATGCCAACTAATCTATTTTTACTTATAATCCAATAACTAATTATTCATGATCCGCACTGTGGGTTTTTTGAACCAATACCAAAACACCGAGATTTGTGAAGAAGAAGGAGGAAGGAAGAAGAACTAATCCACACCCAAAATCCTCCATCTTGTTACTAAATCCCATAAACTTAATTCTTCTACATCTCTACATATTCCACCCAGTGATATAACTTAAATTACACAGCAGCAATCTCAGTGCTATCACATAAAAAGGGAAGCCTTTCCCAAGCCCTCAGGTCAAATGCAGTGTGCTTTTGGAGATCATTGCCTGTCAGCACTGAAAGACTGAAATTCTCTGAACCCAGGATTCCAACAATTACCTTCCATTATCATCACAGTTAAATATTTATTATTCATTTCTACTCTAAACTTTCTTCAAGCTTCATATGTTCAGACTTGGGATGCTTCAGTTCGCTACAGCCAGGAGATTCGATGTGATGTCTGTTCTGGCACAGATGTCAGTGGAGGATCCTGCACTTCACCAGAACAATCATTAGAGGTGGGAAGAACTGGGACTGACTTGTAGCAGTGGTATTCTCATAGTATTCTCATACTATTCTCATACTATTCTCATGTATGTCACCACTCCCAAAACCCTCATGGAATAAGGCTCTGTTCCTGGCATGCACTGCAGAAGAACTGTTAGCTTTTCAACTTCTTTAACTTGTATGTCAGTCCCATGATACATGGGATCGAGAGAAATTTGCTTTAAGAATCAAATCAAGCTGACAGAGGCAGGAATTAACAAGAGAGGCATTTGGAGCTCGTTTATTTCCTCATGGTGTAAATCTAAACCCCTGGCATGGTATCCAGAAGACATTTAATTTTGTAGCTGCATAGCAGCAGTCTGTATCTTTCTGCAAATCACTGTCATCTATTCACACTTAACAGCGCTGTTGTTTGTTCTCTTTGACCTGACAAACCAGAGATTAGAGGATTAGGTTTCCAGATACTGTCTTTTCCTTAGTGACCAATTTGAATTTCAGGCTTAAGTGAGCCAGCTGACTGCCTAGTGAGATATGGCACACCTTGGAACTAATAAGCCTTGACTTAGTAATTCATCAGTGACACCTGCCTGTATTACTTTACCTGGTTAGCTGGCACTGCTTCTGTGGAATGTGAAATCTGCTGACTTTATTGAGGGATTGGGCAGGCTGCCCCACTTAGGAAACTAAAGACGTTGAAAGAGACCATCTAAATAAGGTTTACAGAGGACCTAAGCCAAACAGTCTGGAGAGAAGATACTGCTAGAAGAGATCAGAGTGGTGTGTAGTCTGCTGATTACTGGTTTAATAAAACCAGAAAACAGATGCGTGTATATATGCAGGGAGAATTAAGGTAGACTGTGCAGACTACGTACTGGGCACAGGTTGCTTGAGAATAAGATGGAAGAAGATCTATTCATGTAATAATCAGTAAATTAATGGTCAGCTTTAGCGGTCAGCTGTGGCCATCCCATAATAGTACTTTATAAGGATGACCATTTAAAATAAACCTCCCTATAGCTCTTAAAAGTAAGTACCATATATTTCTGTGACTGAGAAACTACAAGTTTTTTATTTATGTTGTATGGATAGAAGAATGCGCTTTATGTGTAAGCTTCACACATTTGAAAGCCGTATCTGGCTCTGCATGATTCTGCTTGCTCTTCAGAGTACATTTCACTGGAAACCTTAACAGCTTTCAGAGAGCTCATTCTAAATATCTTGATGGAAGACATTCTTAATGTCTCCTTACTCATTCTAATCATAGCTGCATTTATTAAAAAGTATTTTGAATGAAAATGGCTACAAACTCCTTACATCTATTTTTGTACTCTTTCCATGTACAAAAGATTTGCTTGTGTGCTAGCAAACACACTGCAATTGCAATTAATCACAGAACTATTCTTCCCTTCTTGTCTTATTTCTTTCCAAATAATTAGTTTTAACTGGGGAGATGGTGATTATTACACAGGCACTCACTTTCCAGTGTTCTTCTTTAGCTCCCAGACAGCGATTCACAAAATATCTGTTTGTTTGTGATGGAGCCAATACCTACATGGTGGTCGTGTGGTTCTTTTGATAGACAGGATTGTGTTCAGATATTTCATGAAAGGGGCTGATCTAATCCTTTGAAATTTTACTATTGGCTTCCTTCGATCTGGATCAGTCTTAAAACTAATCAGTTCTTAGCTGGATAACACCCAATGAATCTGGATGGTGAATAAAGCAGCATAAAGGATCTCTTTGTTACAACTGAGCCAACCTACATGCACATAACCTTATTTTCAGCTGCCAGCTCCCTTAAGTGATGTTGTTTTCTTCAGCAATTAATGATGAATCCTGTAGACATTGGTTAAAAAAAATCAAACAAAGCAAGCCTTTTATCTTTTCCTCCTCTACTTTTTCCATCTTTCTGGTCCTGTGGCTGAATCCAGTCCTTTTTGCTCAAAATGCTCTCCACTTTGAATCTTGCTCATTTCTTCAAGGCTAAAAGACATTTGAGAAGACATCCCAGTTTTTTGAAAGAGCCTGTTGTGTTTCATCATGTTTCATGGGTTTCATGGGTGTTTCATCCTTCCATGGCACTGCTGCTGTAGAAGTTTAAAACTTCTTGCCTTCTTCAGCCTCTCCTTCCCTAGAGACTGAAGCCTCTCACCTCCTGCCTTCTCTTACCCTTTCCTCATGCTTCCCCTTAGCTTCTTACCAGCCTATGTGGAAAACATCACTTCTTGCAGCTGTCACACAACATAGCGCTGCCCTTACTGCGTGCCACCCCTCACCTCCAAATGCCATCATCAGTGTGCTACTCTAGGTTATTCCAGTATTTTTCTGTGTCCTACCCAATGTGTTTTGCAGTTATATCCTGTCCTGTGTGGAAGCCTTGTGACCACTGCCTCCTGATTACCTTTCTTTCAGATCTTAAGGCAGAAGGGTGCTGTCCCTAAGAGCTTTCCTCTCTGATGTTTCTCTGAGCGATGTCAGCCCCAAACACAGCTTCAGCAATTAGCTTTGTTCTGCCCACAGCTGACTCCCCACAATCAGGATGCATGCTCCTTGGTGGGTACCTAGCCCTTGGCTAGCCCACTTGGTCACAATCATCATCCTTGTACTTTTTTTTAACCGGATCTGTAATCTTGGTTTCCTGTGGTTAGACCCTAATGTTCTGGTTTTGTCTCAATATTTTTATTCCTGCCTGCCGTGCGTTTTCCAAACAAGATCTCATGTCTCTTCACACTCCTGTATTATTTTCCTGGTCTTGGCCACATTGTTCCTGTATGACTGAGTAGCCTGCTCTCCCTCTCTGGCCTCTTTTCTGGTGATGCTCATTTATTAGTCAATTGTTCAAATCTCCTTCCCTTCCTGTTTGTTACTCTCTTATTTCTCCCTCAGGTTATCTTACTGCCTCACTTCTTCCTGAGCAGGAAACCCCCTCAGACTCCTCCATAGCTTTGTTCAGCCCTGCTTGCCTAGCCTTTTGGCTTCTGAAACAGTCTGCTCTGCTATGGTGACCCAAAATCAGCTTTTAATCAAAATTCGAGAAACCACTATACTCTTCTTCCAATCCTTGCCTCTCCCCCCAAGAAAACAAACAAACACAGAAAAAGACAAACACTCACTGCTTAGGAAGTGGGAACTTGTAGGTACAAAATGCTGTTAGCGAGGATTTTCTTGTTATTTTCTAAGTCTGTGAGAGATTTTTCTCTCTCACAGAAGAGGTAGCAGGGAATGTAAACAACCAAGCCACCTGCAACCTTGGAAAGTCTTGTTTATGGTATAGTAGAAAATATTTTGATAATGGATGTTTTAGGATTTTGGCCAATCACCCCCAAGGGGTGGCTGGTCCTTTGTCCAATTAGACTATGAAGAAAGAAGTCTATAAAAGAGTTTGTAAAATAATTAAATAGATCAATCTTGCTGCACAATTCCTGCCTACTGGATCTTCTCCTCCTCCTCCTCCTCCCTATGGCTGTGGGACACGGTGATATACCGTAGGAACCAAACCTGGCCGTAATAGGAACTTGCCTTGTCCTGTCTGCCCTTGGCTAGCAAAGAACAGACATATTATTGTTTTGCTCTCTCCAAATTTTATCATTCAACCTGCCTATGCATTTTGTAGACTGCCAGACTCCCAGTACCAGGGATGTCATTGGGAGGTTTCTAGCGCTTGAGCTGATGAGAGTAATGTGGCTCAAGGTGATGGGTCCTCTGTGAGGGATCCATGCTGAACACGTCACCAGGAATCACTGATAGCTGCAGCAGGGACTTCCAGAGCATTCTTTGAGTGGGGACATGAAGACAGCAATTAGCAGTTTCATGGGGAAACAAGGCATGGTACTGCTCCCCACCTGTAAGAACGTGATGCCTCCTCTGCCTTAACACTGTCAGCTCTTTGCAATGTTTTTTCTCATTTGACCCACATTTAATTTTGCTAGCATAATGTCTGGGAGTTTTCATGAAAGCATGTCATAGGCTGACTCACAGTAAAGAAGCAATCAAAACAGGGCAAGAATATTTCTTTCAGGCAAAACAGTATCTCATGCATGCACCTAACTGACGTTATTTGCCTTTTTCATAGTAGATTGCCACCCATCAAGAATTTCAAGGTTGGGAAAGAAATTCATGCTTGAGGTCCAGCTCTCCCTTCAGTGAATCCCAGGCAGCACTCCCTAAATGAAAGCCCCACGCTGCTGTTAATAAGGGTAGTACCTGGGCCTCAGGACACAGAGCATGGGAAGCTGTGACCACAGGTAGGATGCTCAAACACACCACCAGGATGTCCTCCAGGATCCTAGAAAACTCATTCCAGAGCCCAGTCTCAGAGAAGACTTGCTGGCATGTGGTGTCACACCAACACTGTAAAACTATAGGGGAATTGCTTATGAAATGGATTATAAGTGCTTCATTTCAATGGATACTTTTCTCACTAGCAGTAGTAGACAAAGAACAAGAAGAAAAAATGCCATGTGAAAAGAGAGATGTAAGATTGTATGTACTCAAAAGTCAAGTGTGACATGGATGAGAGAAAACATCTGAGAACATAACGGTGTCCTAGCAGGACTGGGAGAGAAGCTTAAGAAAAGCTTCTCCCCAGCCACATTTTTCTCCCTTGAGAAAAGCTTCTCCCCAGCCACATTTCCAAGGCAGACCATCTCCTTGAAAAATGTTTGTGCAGGGCTGCAGAAATGGAAGAAGCCCCCAGATGCTAATAGATGTCTCTTGCTCCCATGGAGATGCCACCTGCGGTGCCTACCATCTGGCTGGATGACCCCCCTTGTGGATAGCTGGCACCAGAAGGGATTTGGGATGCCATGAACTGCAACATGCTATCATGCTTTTTAAAATTAGCTCAGTGCCAGATGCCAGAAGAGTCCCTTGCCAGGGTGTGTATCATCCCACTGAACTTCAGGACGCCCTGGTGCGACATGAGGCGGGGCGACTGTGCTTTCCACCATGCACGGTACATGCACCTGGCTGTTGGCTTTCAGCCTGGGCCTGGTGCTGCTGCACTTCAGCATCTGCAGCAGCCCTGAGGAGTGCAAGGTGTGCTTTGCTAAGCCACAGCTCAAACAAGGATTGCAAACAAGTGTAACTTCACCCAATTTCACCATGGATGTTTTTTGCAGATTCCTCCCTGCCTTGGTGGCCAAACTGACCCCGGGTATCCAAATTTGCATGGAGATAGTCATCATGAGGACATCCTGCTTCAGCCCTGTGCCTGACAAAAGCCCTGGTGGTGCCAGCAACAGAGAGAAACACAGGTCTTGATATTTCTTCAGGTATGTGAACAGCACAATGGAAAATATTTGTGTATTATTCTGAAAATCCAAGCTGATGCTTACTGAACAAGACCAAAAAATTGCCTGATTCTATGCTGGGAGGAAGCAAAGTAACTGGGACTGGGCTGTCTTTAGTTTGTTTTACTTAAGCATGAACAATTCCACCTCATTAGATTACAGTGTATAACGTGAACTAATACATAAATTGAAAAAGTTAATACACTTTCATTCTATAAAGACTGATTGTTATCATAGCTAGGGAAGGGGATTTTCTTAGAAGTGCTTATCTCAGAAGCTATTGGAAGGGAATCCGGTAGTACACTTTAATTGGCTACTTTTGCATCATAAGATGTGTTAATGATTTGTTGGACAATAATTAAGCTGTTTAATCTTCCCATCGGCCCATGCAGGATGTAGTTATGAATAACATCTTTTGTACACAACACATGTGTGACTCTGAAAAGATGAGATCCACCTCCTTCTTTGGGATGTTGCAAAGAAACATGAGAATCTTCAGAAACAGTCCTAGCTCCTGCAATTCACAGCAGCTGGATTAATGTATTACACATCTTCTGGGGGAACAAAAGATCTTTGTTATGTTTAACATCAGTAGATTTTAGCTAGCACCTTTTTCATCACTGGCACTACCCTGCTACTTTCTTATAAAAATACTTCTGAAAAAAAGGCTTTCTTGCAAAACAAAATTTATACTATTGCTGTTTCAGTTGGGGCAAATTCATTAAGCCGGCAAAAACTTCAGTAGTAATAATTATACGGTGACCTTTTCTTCTGAAAGCTGGAAAACTTGTAATAAATGAGTCAGTGATTAGGGAAGGAGAAAAGCAGCTGAGTGCTGGCTGGAAGGACTGCATTCGACACTCAGCTGTGCCAAAGTGTAAGGCGTTTACATCATGCCTTGGGGGGTGGGGGTGGTGGTGCTAATTGTATAGCTGTTGTTTGCAGAGTGCTCTAGCCGAGGCCTAAACACAGACTGAAGTCTCAGCACTTCTGTCCAGTTGCAGCTCAACCAAAGGAAGATGTACTTCTGAAATAATCCACATCTATGAAAAACCATATTCTGAAATTTCATCCACTAAATCCAGTGCCCCAAGTTAGTGGCCACTCTGGACTTACCTCAATTTCCCAGCTCTCAAAGGGAGAACTATTATTGCTTTTGACTCATGCTCTTGTTGAAAATATAAATGTGTCCATATTTGTGAGTATTCCACTGCTGTACCCTGAATTTTACAGAAAAACACACAAGGAAATTTATAATTCTGCTACCGCAGCAAAGTATGACTAATACAAATTAAAAGGTGCAAGGGGACTGCACAGTGACCAGGGAGAACATTACAGTTTGGATGCCCATTAATTTGGTATCTTCCTTCCTGTGACTAAACCAAGACAGGCATGCATCCTGTAGAGAAAATACTACGTCTTTAATTAAAATCATATCAGGTTAATGCATGAAGGAGATATTAAATTAGCATACACAGACTTAATTATACTGTACCCTAATTTTTGTGTCTTTGACTTTACAACTTCAGTAATGTTTTAGCATGGTACCTTTATGGGTGCCTGTGCACTGATTATATCCTAATTAACTTATTCTGAAACAATAAAAGACAGATTTCCTCCAATAAAAAAAATCATCAAAACAAACTGGAGTTTAATACTTCAAACTACCTTGGAACAGAAAAGTGTTAGAGGAATTAAAAATGCCCTCCAAATACGTAAGTGCTGTCACTTCAAAGTTACTTCATCTTCTCCTTTCCCCTTCAAGCTCCAAGTAAATTCTACCCCGGGGAAAACCCTGTGGAAGCTGGGCCTCAGGAAGAAGTTGAAAATTAGGCTATGAACTTAAAGGAAACCTCACAACGACTTTGAAGTGTGTAACCATGACTCATTGGAGTAAGCACCTGTAATTCTCCCCTTGGGAAGTGAATGGACTTCTAAACGTTGCTTGAGAGTGTGTGATGAGGCCACTCCTAAGGGGAAGCATAGTATTAACAGGAAAATAATACTGCTAACGGGGAGAGCCTCTAACAGCCTTCTGTGGAGTAGCCAATTTTGGGTGATGGGACATTTTTTAAAATGATGAAGCCAGAAGCACTTTTGCCATGGTTAGTGAGTACAAGAGGTGGTTCTTTATCTCCTGTGGTAGGCAACATTTCAATCCTGTGCAGTAGCTACAGCTTTTCTTCAAAGAAAAATTATAAATCAACTTTGTGTTTCTGTCAGCCTTCAGATCCTTTACAGAAAATCCATTCTGTTTTGTGGCTGTTGCAATCAGTTGCAATCAGTAGTTTGTCCAGCAAGAAGCCATAAACCACATGACCATGTCATGGGGCACCTGTTCCACTGGACTTTCTTGGCAGGAGTCTGCCATGTCACATTTGCTGTGGTAGGCATACTACTGATAATATCAGTAAGAAGCATGAGCTTCTTATGTATACATTTTTAATAACTTTACTTTTCTTTCCCCCGGTTCTTGCTGTTTCTTAGTCTACCACTCTTTCCTGAAAATTAATATTTGAGGGTGGCTCAAATGATAAGTCCACATTCTCATCGTCCCTCCAAGATCTGCAGCTCAGTGAACTCTTATCAATTTTTCAAAAGGCAGCTGTATTAAAGTGGCTTTGTTGCTCAGATAAGGAAACAGCAAATACAAGTGCAGCCAGATGTACAAATGAACCATGTTCTGGAGCAAGAAGACTTATGAAAGAACACAGGTCCCAGAATAGGCATCGGGGAGAAGAGTGATGCAGGTGTGCTCAGACACAGGTGGCAAGCAATTCTGCTCTTGGGAAGCAGGAAAAAGATGGCACACTGTGCCAGTTTGAACAGCAGTGAGGTAATTTTGTTCACTTGGAAATAGATGTCTTGGAAAAAAGTAGAGGCTGCGTGCCAAGAGGCTATTGATCACGTTGCTAAATAAAGTAGTAGGCCCACTTCATGGCAAGTTCTTCTAGAAGTGCCTGCTAAACATTGATGAGGAAAGGACTGGAGCCATCCCAGCACACAAGCCTGGCACGACACATGCACGGCAGCATGTGGAGGGGCTGACAGGCCATGTTCAATACCAGCCCCTGAGCCAGTGCCTCCCAAATCACCCATCGGAAGGGACGGATGGAGCTGAAGAGCCATCACACAGCAATCCAAAGACACGTAGGGAAAAGTGGTGTGACGGGAAGGACTTGCCTGCAGTCTTCTTCCACAGGAAAGCAAGGAGGGCAGCTGGAGAGTTCCCAGCCAAGGAGCCTAATTGCCAGATGAGTGGGATGGGGGCGGTCAGCAAAAATGCTGCTGCTCCTTGTTGGGGTCATAGGAACAAGAGAATAATGCTGTGGGGTGGCTCAAGCAGTGAGTCTGCATTTTCATCATCTGTCCAAGATTCTATGGCTTGCCCTTGATACCACAAAATAGAACTAGCCGCAATGTTTCTGTCCCCTATGCTATGAATAATGTCCCTAAGTGACTTAGATAAAATGGCAACAGGATTCCATTCCAGCTTAATTCCAAGTGAACATGTCAAGAAAGGGAATGATGAAATACTAACAGGATGCCAAGGTCACCTTCTGGATAGAAACCTTGAGCCAAGGAGGATGGTACAAATGTTGGAGGAGTGAACATTACTCAAAGAATCAACTGTTAGAAGCACAAACAGTGCAAAATGGGTAAGTCATGGAGGAACTTACTGCAAACATCTTACAGTTCTGAAAACCAACAATACTTCTATAGCCATCATCCACCTGCTTCTTTATTGATCTAGACATCCTCGAGTCAGTCTTGCTATAGTTTCTAATCTATGATGCCAAGTAAGAGGAGGGTTTCACAGAGGTGTTGGAGGGGCTCGGATGGCTGGCGCTATCTTGGTAGTCAAGAGGTATCCTTTATCTGTCATGAATGGCTTTGAGGATCTGAGAAACAAAGGTCCTGCTCCTTGCTCTTAGCTGGTGTCCTTTGGTCATGCTTACTCCACCATGAATACTGATGCTTACTTAAGCCTGACTATGCGGTACATGACATAAACCATGTACATTTAAAGAAAGTTAATACCATACTATTTAGAAAATCAATACACTTTCATAGTATAAAGATTATTTGGTACAATAGTTAATGAATGAGATTTTCCTGATGTGGGCTGAGGCTATTAGTTGGGAGCCAGAGGCCTAGCAGGAGAGAGGCAAAGCCAAAAATCCCCTCTGCTGTCCAGCTGCAGCCCAAAAAGCAGCTGGACACGGGTATCTCCCCATTGGATTGACAGGCTTTCCGCTTCTCAGAGCGGTTTGTTTACAGCTGTGTCTAAAATAAACGTTGCCTAATTTTTTTTTTCCGCTCCTGTTATTCCTGTGGAGCAAGTTGGATTCCTCTCTGACTCACGCATGATTAACTAACTTCCAGCTGCATTATCTTTATTGTTGCAGCCGATCCACAAGCCAGCGCTCAGCACGACTCGTGGATCCCAAGCTGTGCTGGCGAGGCTGCCGCTTACAGAAAAGGATTTTTTTTCTAACAGTTGTGGGGTTTGGGAAATTTTATTATTTTTTATTTGTGTATGAATGTACTTACTTATTTATTTAAGAGACAGCAAGTACCTGCTTTCTCGGGGACCGGAGAAATAAAGAGGAACAACCGATAACACTCCCTGACCCACCCCGTGCGGTGCTGCTGGCGGAGACGCCGTGCCCGGTGGCCGGGCGGCGCCGAGGGGGATCCCGGTGCACGGCGGGACGGGAGGCGATGGGACAAGAGGGTCCGGCAGTCCCGGCGAGGAAGCAGTTAAGGCCGGGCACCAGGAAACGGGAAGGAAGAGGCTGAGCTCAGCAGGAGCCTCACGGCGGAAGCCCCCCCAGCCCCGCTCCCGTTCCCGCTGGGAGCCGCCGCCGGACCGGGCGCACGTGCGGGAGCGGCGGCGCGGGGGCACGTGCGGGGGGGCACGTGCGGGGGGGGGCACGTGCGGCACCGGCACCTGGCAGCGGCGGCCGGCCGGGCGCGGGGCGGGGGCAGGCAAGAGGAGCTCCCGCCGCGCCACCGCTGCTCCCGGGGAGGCGGGGTCGTGTGCCGGCCTCGGGTGGTTTTACCCAACCGCTCGCCCCTTACATAAGCCGGGAGCCGGTCCGCCCCCCATTCCCACCGCCGTTCCCCCTTCCCCCTCCCGGGAGCCGCCCCCCTGCTGCAGAGATGTGACACGCCCCCTCTCCATCCCTCCCTCCCTTCCGTCGCCGTCCCCTCCCAGGAAGAAGCCGGAGTCGGCAGCGCCGCGGGCCCAGCATGGAGTAGGGCGGCCCGGGGCCGGCGGCGCCGCGCGGGCATGGAGCTGGGCCCGGGGCCCTGCGCGCTGCCGGCCGGGGCCAGGCCGGCGGCGGCGGCGGGGGGGCCCTGCACCGAGATGCTGCAGGTGGCGGAGGAGGCCTTCCGCGGCGGCAACTTCGAGCTGGCGGCCGAGATCTACGGCTCGGAGCTGGCGGGGCTGCCGCAGCCCGAGCGGGGCCTGTGCCTCCGCCGCGCCGACGCGCTGGCCAGGGCCGGCCGCATGGCCGAGGCGCTGGACGCCTACGGCGCGGCGGCACGGCTGGCCCGGCTGCGGCCCGAGGAGCTGCGGGAGCTGGCGGAGAGCGTCGCCCTCAGCATCCGCGACAAGGAGCTGCGCCTCCCGCCCTGGGGGAGCGGCGCGGCCGGCGGCGGCGGGGCGGAGGGCGAGGGGCTGGGCGATCCGGCGTGCTGCCGCCCGCCCGAGCTCTTCGCCTGCCCGCTGTGCCGGCGGCTGCTGTGCGAGCCGGTGACCCTGCACTGCGGGCACACCCACTGCCGCCGCTGCGCCGAGCCTGGCGACTGCGGCCGCTGCCACCGCCCGCGCCGCCCCGCCGAGCCGACCCCTGCCGCCGCCGCCCCGCCGGCCGCCGGCCGCCCGCGGGTCAACGTGGTGCTGGGCAACCTGCTGCACAAGTGGTTCGGCGCCGAGAGCCGGGCGCGGCGGCTCCGCGCCGAGGGCGACGCGCTGCGGGAGCGCCAGGAGCTGCCGGCCGCCCTGGAGAAGTACAACCAGGCCCTAGAGATGGGTGAGTGGCGCCGGCGGGGAGAAAGAGGAGGAGGAGGAGCGCGGCGCGGGCAGCGCTGCTCGCCAGCACCGGGCTGGCCCCCGCAGCCGGGCGGGGAGGGGGTTTGCGGTGAATGGTGGTAGAGGGCACCTGGGGGAGGTTACGAGCGGGAATCCTGCCAGCGGGTCTCCTCTCGCCCGCCCCCCGCTCCAGTGAATGGCTATTTTTGTTCCACTGGTATTTCTGTCCTTGCTCTGAAGGTGCCTGGTGTTTAGCTGCTCGCTGCCGATGACTCATTATGCAGTATTTCTAGCAAACCCGCTTTCCTATTTATGGGGAAGCCATCATTTAGTGTAGGATACGCCGTAGTGGTCGTGTTGAGCCCCGCCGCGGCTTCGTGGAAGAAATGAGTATGTGAATCATTCAGCTACGTGCAGCTGCACCTTCAGCAAGAGAAAAGCTTTGAAAACACCTAATGAGATATCAGTAGGTGTAAAGGCTCAGAAAATTTCCTTTATCTTACAGTGTGCAAAATACTTCAGATTAATTTGCGTTTAGCCTTGGAGAGATGGTCCGCCCGTGTTTTCAGTGTAGCCTCTTTGTTGGTACGCAGTATTTCTGTGTGCAGGACGTTCTCTGAAGAGCTTGGCTTTAAATAAAAATGCCTGCCTTCCTCCTCTGCCAAACCGATGGCAGCCTTAGTTTATCAAAACCAGCTTGTTTTCAGGCTCTGCTCCGAGTAGTAGGTGGATCCTGCTCGCTCGGTTGTAGCCTTGTAGTAGTGGATGTGTGCGTGCGTGCGCCCGGCTTGTTTGCCCTGCGAGCGGTGGGGGTGGTACAACACCGTGAATGTCGGAGAGGCGTGGAGCTGGGGAGAGCCGGGATCTCGGCAAATCCCCCGGGATCTGCCGCTCCTCCGGTCTCAGCGCGATGGATGTCCGGTTTAGTCGAGGAGGAAGCGGAGAGAAAGCCTCCGTCGTTTTAACACTGACGAAATCCTGCGGGTAAATGTCTTTGAAAGATAAGTGTAGGGAAAACTGTGCTGCTCCTCTCTGAATGAGCTCCTTCCCTGCATTGAGTAAAATTGCTTTCCTTAATCCTGATTGTTACACGCAGGCATAAATGGCTCTGATTTTTTTTTTTTTTTTTTTTTTTTTTTTTTTTTTTTTTTAGTTTCTTTTGCTGTGGAGAGAAACAGTTTCACTGTTACGCTAGTCCTTGACTCACTTTCATTTTTTGCCACAGTTTCATGGTAGGCATTGGAGATCGAAGAGTTTGGGATGGGATAGCATAGCATACTATCTCCTCACAGCTGATGCTGGCTGCAGAAACTATTTCTTCTACTTTTCCAGCTAGATGTGACAAATTTTCAGTCCTAGCTGAGTGTCCCTATAAAACTATTACACGGTTTAGCTGAAGTAATCCCTATTTAAGTAGGGCAGGATGGAGCCCAAGAAGGAAGGTGAAGCAGAGGGAGGGGAGAGGCTTAATGTAGGTCACTGGTAGATACGGTGACTTTTCAGTAGTGAAGCCTCCTAATATTTTGGGTTCAGACTACTGCTGGGGAAAATAGCATCTCGTCGATGAAATTATGTTTGAAGAGTTTTTTAGAGAACTCTTTCTCACTGTTGTCTCTGCTTCTTGCTGTGTCTGCATGGGGGTGAAAGGAGAGGGAAGACTGCAGTGTGCTGCTGGTGTTCTCACACAGCACGTCTCCTTCCCCTTCCTGTCGCTGGAGTACAATCTCCAGCTATGGCTGCTCTGCATCAGGGTCTCAAGATAACTCTTTTGCAGTGTCCTTATTTCTGTCTTTAGTGATTTCCAAGCAGCCTGGGAATGTGTTCAGAAAGTCTTCACTCTGTCAGTGGCACTAAATTTTTTCTTTTCAATAAAATTGTAATTGGAAATAATAACAGGTGTCTTGCTAGCTTTTGAAAACCAAAAGCTATAGGCTTATGTGTTGTAACTTCCCTAGACATGTGGGGAAGGATCCTGTAGTGGATCTGAATTCCTGCTGATGAAGGGCAGCCCATGCCCCCAGCCCGTCATCTTTTTTGATGTTTTCTGCATGCCGGTGCTGTTTCTCACAAATTGAACCGCTGTGTAGGAGTCTCATGTTCTTAAATTCTCGCCACATGTTTATCAGGTACTGCTTTTCAGCATGCTGGGGTTGCCTTCTTGTTTTCCAGCCAAGTATCTTGGTAAATAAAGAAAAAAAAAAGAAAACCCCATGGCTCTTTTCTAACTGTTCAGTACTTAAATGTTAGCATATGGGTGACTTAAATGCACAGGGCAGCCCTAAGAGTCGCACCATGTGCCTGAGAGAATTGTCCAAATGTTTCCTGAGGTCTGTCAAGCTCGTGACTATGACCATTTCCCTGGGGAGTCTGTTCCAGTGCCCAGCCACCCTCTGGGTGAAAAATCTTTTCCTAAAATCCAACCTAACCCCCCCCCAGACTCAGCTTCATGCTGTTTCCTCAGGTCCTATCCCTGGTCCTGAGAAAAGAGATCAGTATCTGGCCCTCTGCTTCCCCTTGTGAGGAAGCTGTAGACTGCGGTGAGGTGTCCCCTCCATTTCCTCTACTACAGGCTGAACACAGTTCTAATGTGTGAGAAAATAACTTTTTTTACAACCTGCAAATGCTTGTGTATTGCTATTGAGTGTAAAGGGCCTGGGTATCGTTAAAATTTCTTTTTAGCGACTGAAGGCACATGAACACATTGATTATACAATTGTGGTATAAAGTTAGGTAAAATTTCAGGTTTCTTGGCAGTACGTGCACTTCAGTGGGATATTTTTACTGGTGTTTTTTGTGGAATACTTTCCTACTCCATTTGTAACAACTAGCCTTGTGTGATGCAATATTAAAGCAAGTTTTCCTATCACTTTGCTCATTCTGATTGTGGCCTTCTCTCTTCTGATTCACACTTTAGTTTTCAAGGTGCTTCAATTCTTGAATTACGTTCCTGGTGCAATCTGAAATGTCTGGTACGTATTTCAGGCCTAGGAAGAGGTCTACATGCCTTCATGTTGTCAACTTTTTCTAGTTGAACTAGTTAGTCTTACAAATGCATACTCTTAGCATGTATGTTCATCTTTTGTCCTTAACAATGACATCTACAACAGCACTGCTGCTCCCATGTTCACTCTCACAGTCTGCTATGGATTCAGGTGTGGTTGAGTAGGGGTTTTTGTTCTTAAGAAAATCAGCTTTGCTATTTGATCCTTCCAGTCTTGAGATGTGATCTCTTCTGTTTTATACAAAGTCACTGCCTTTTTTTTTTTTTTTTTTGCTGCTATAGACATTGGAATAGATCCTACATTATTGTAAGGTATCTAATTACCACAGCTTCAAAGCAAGCACATGTCAAGCCGCTTGAAAGAAACCATTTGTTTCCAGATGGATCACTTTTTGTGCCAAGCTTTATGGTGTTCAGCCATCGTAATATCAAGTATTGTCCAAATGTTGCTCTCATGGCTATTACCCCAGCTTTCTGAATTTCATTTGTGTGGAAATCAGAGGTGGGCTTCCTCTCTGACATCCCTTATTTTTTAACTAGTCTTTTGATTGTATGAACTCCTAAGTTAATTAAACTGAAATATATGATATATGTGTGCAGGATTGCTTTGTTTGTGGGGTTGTTTTCTTTTGTTTGTTTGGGTCTTTTTGTGTGGTATGTGCTTTCTGCACCCTTTTTTCTTTCACCTGCTGCTCTCTCTGATGGAGATACTCTTTGGAGGGACTGTGCTTGGGAGGAGTACAGTCTTTTCCTTACATCCAGGCTCCTTAAGCTGTGTGCCTGAAGTTAATGTAAGCTCAATTTCAGTGACAAATTATTGTATTTTAAGGATGTGCTTTTGGGAGTGTGTTCTGGTTTTGGTTTTTTTTATTTCTCCAAAGCAGTTCTCAGTTACAGAGGCAACAGGTGTCTGTTACTTCATTGGGAAGATTGTGAATAGAGCTTTCCTCAAGTACATCTCTAAAAGAGATGAAGCTATCCTCTGAGTGAGGGTACATTCATAAGCCAACATGCATGCAGAGTGTGAGAAGTTTGGGGTGGTCTTGGGTCATACCTTAAGCAGAATTTCTCTGTGCCCTTCTTTGTATTGAGACAGCCTGTTAGCATCCTGTGCCTTTCCTGTAAGTAAGTCTGAAGACATCTGCTCAGGGATACAAAGCCCAGGGGTGTAGTTCTGTGGCTCCTGTTGCTGCTGGTTTGTAGCAGTTCTGGTTCCTGGGCTGTGTCAGCAGTTGCAGGTCTTGGGTGGTCTCTCAAGCCTGCCCGCAGGGCTGTAGCTCTGCTGGGAAGGGCTGTGACCCTGTTGTGCCCACCTGACCCTAATCTTGAATGAGCTTCTTTGGGTGTGGAGGGGTGACTCTGCCCTGGCTCCTCTGGTGTGATGGAGCAGTTTCTTGTTTGCTTGCTGTGTGCTGTACAGTGGGGTCCCAGCAGGGTGGCACACATCCTATTTGGACACTGGCATTCCAGGACACCCTGTTTCTGTGTGAGACATGTTGGCTTCAGTGTGTAATTACCCGCTGCTGCAAAGTTTATCAGGCCTGAGAAGATCATTGATTCTGGAGAGCTGTAAGAGCTCAGCAAACACTCAAAGAGGTTTTGTTTACTTCTAGTGTGATGGGCTGTTTCTGAGCAGAAATATGATTGTCCTGGGGCAGGGGGGGGATAGCTGATGCATGCAGCTCCTCACATTGCCCAGGATTTTAGTACCACCCCTCCATTTCAGAATGAGCACGTTGGAGATAAAGCTCAACTCTATCACACAGTTTTGAAAACACAGTGAAAGATAGAGGACTTTGGAAGAAAAGGCTCCTTTGCACATACATCTATGTGGATCTTTGTTTCAAGTGGATAAAGGATGGTGTAGGAAAGGCCAAGGAGAGGAAGTGAGTTTGTACCAAGCCCAAAGCAGCATCAGAAGTAGCAGTGCTGCCAGGCAAGCAGGGGAGATGCTACTGTGTAGGCACTGGGGATGCTCCATCTCCCAGGGTGAAGAGCTGCTCACTGACCTCTGGCCCACAGGGTGGTGGATGTGGTGTTGCTAGAAACAAAATGCAGGAGCTTTCCTGAGCTTTGGTGGAAAGAGGAAAATCTGCTTCTCTTGGACAGATGTTGGAGAACCCTCCCCCCTCATCCCAGTGCATGAGCACCATAAATTGGTCTGATCCAAAAGAAAGCTTATTGTGGCTGCTCAACACTAATTACTTTTGTGGTCAAGCAATTAATGGAGATTTATCTGATGCTTTCCACATTCTCTCGTTGTAAGAATTGAATTAAGGGGGTGGGGCAGGCCAGGAGGCAGTAGAAAAGAGACACAAGGGAAGCTACAGACCTTCAATGCAAGTTGATTCAAGAACAATTGCTGTAGATTTTCCTGCCAGGTAAATGACAGGTTGTGGGGTTGCACTCCTTCTTGAAGAGCATGGCATAGGTAAAACTTCAAGCCAAGCATTCTTGGAGTTAGACTGAGTGCTTACAGCTATGAGATAAGTATGGGCAAGTATTCTGCCATGCCCCAGAAATAATTTGTGTAAAGCGATTGGAAAAAACATGGACCCTGTTCTAAGTCAACAGAATCTCTATTGAGCACACAGGAGTATTTATAGGATTCTTGTTTACAGATTGTAGAATCAAAGCTATGCAGCCAGTAAGTAAGAGACTAACCAATCATACAAAGAAATGGCAGAACCCATGTTTCTTGCTACTTTATCTCGGACACTCTCACACATCCCACAGAGCCTCCACGGCCCAGTGTTCTGGGCCACTTAATTGAAACATTCTCACATAGGTATTTATGGCTGCAGATGATCTTTGGTACGCACTTTCTCATGGGAAAAAGGTTCTTGTCAAGGTTGACCAGGAGCAGCCACTTCTACAACTTGCTTGGGCATTTTCCTTCCATGCCTATGTCTGAGTTGTTTCAGATAAGGGAGAAAGGATGATCAGAATTTCTTGGTGGACTTGGTGGAACAGCTTTCAGGTGCTTTCCTACTGCAGCCCTGACTGGTGATGGATTCGTCTGTTAGTCCTGGGTCAGGGTCAGAAGAAGCAGAGTCCCGGTCTGTAAAGGGAAGCTACTGAACTCTCTTTAGAGAGCTGTGCTTAAATTTTTATGGAGGTGGCTGATGCCATCGTATGTGTTTTATTAATTCTGCTGCTTTGTAAAGTTGTGCCTTCATTAATGGTGCGTTTGCCCCAAAGTCTCATTTGAAGAATACTGCTAGAGAGTGTCTACATGGACTTGTATGTGAATTATATGTATTAGAACACTTTAATGGGCTCTTCTTTTGTACACCATTTCTAGGAGGCTGCTATTAAAAGATAAGATCGTTTGTCTTTTCCTGATATGGTAAAAAGGATGTTGGCCAAATTTTCCTTCCTCACAGGGTCTTGAGTACACTTTCCTGTTTGAAGTAGTGAAGAAGTAAATCTTTGATGTTGTACCAGCCATTTAGCAAAAACAACAGAAAAGCCATGGTAGACAGCTGTCATGACTCCTGCAACAGCAACTGGTTCAGTCATTTTAATAATTTATCAGAAGAATATTTAATTTTGTATCTCCTAAAGGAAGGTGACTTTAAAAGAAGAATGAGAGAGGTAGTGTTTCTGAAATTACCTGCTACAAAAAATAGTAGTTGCTTGCTGCTTAGAGGAGTTGTGCTAAAAAAGGAACTTTCCCATCCATCTTTAAAATCATATCTTGGAATCCTCTTAAAGTGTGTCTCCAAAACCTCTTTGTGCTGTTCTACACAGACAGAAGAATGTGTAAAAGTAGGAGTCAAGGTTACCTGGAGACTGTTGCAGTCATCCTAGCATTATTTTTAAACTTGAAATATTTTGCAGAGTTCTGCCCCTCAGTGCCTCCCTCACCCCACCTCGTTCCCCCGTTTTACTGTGAACTAGTGCTTGAAAAACAGTACTAGATACTTCATATATGTCACCACTGGAAATATGTCAAGTTGTTTGGAGTGGAAGCTCATGTTACTCTTGGTTTGTACAGAGCTTGTAGTTGAGTGCTCAGGTCCTGTAGCTGGATCTCTGGAAGTTTTTTTCCTTCTTGCAGAGGGTCTGCTGAAGGAGGGTCTGCTTCTTGCCAAGCTGCAAGACCAGAGCCAAGGTGATCAGGAGGCTTATTCGTCACTGGTGAAGGGAAGAAGGCATCATGCTGTACAGTAGACAGTCTTGCTGTGGGTTTTTGGTTTTTTGTGTTGTTTTTTTTTTTAAAGTAATTAATATTGCTCATGTAACTTACCCCATCTTAAATGGAACAGAATTGTATTTTCCCCTTCCCCTTCATGTATGTAACCCAGATGTAATTTCCTATAAATAATTGAACTACTTCAGCAATCCTCGAGAATGAACTATATGTACTTATCAAAGTTTGAAGAATTTTTGAAGTCTCTTCAAACAGCATACTCTTCTTTTTTTCTTTGATAAAGTATAACAGAATGTCTTTTGCTTTTGAGAGAAGACATTTATAGAACTGACTTGTGCTTCCTTATCTTAAAATTAGTAGGATATTGCAGTACTCTTTTCTTTTTGCAAATATAGTAAGTGATCACTCTATTTGAGGACAGAAGGGGTGAGGTAGTAACTGAGAAGGAAGAGGGTCCTTTTTGCAAAAGTCAGAAATTCTGAAACAAGCTTTAACTGGAAAAAGAGCTTAAAAAGACCTGAAGGGTAACTTGTAGAAATGTAGCTTATGTACTAATCATGTCAAAGAAGGCAACTAGGTTGTCGCTGGTGACAGTAGTTTTATGATAGAATATCTGGCTGTAAATTTATCTTGTTAAACTGTGATCGTGGGAGACCTACTTGGCTGGCCCTGCCTGTCTGCGAATTACAGTGGTGTCTTTGGAGTCTCCTTGCAGTCGCAGGTTCTTGTGCACCTAGCATAGGTCCCTGTTTCTTTGGGCGGGTCAGAACTTTTCCTTGGGTGCTTTGGACATCTGGCAGGGGGTTGACCCCTTGAGGTTCTTGGTTTTGATTTTGAATCTTGTTTGTTATATCATACTTCGATCTGTAGATATCTTGATTTGAGGCAGTCTCTGTACCTGCTGTGTGAGAGGATAATTCCATTCTGACTGAGGCTTGGTAGGAAACCTTTCCCAGCCTTGAACTAAGTCCTGGGTGAATTAGTAAGCATTGAAAAATGAGTCATATTTGTGTACTTACTGCTTTTATTATACTAGTGCCAAGAGGCCATAGATGGACTTGGGGTACATCACGTGAAGCAGCCCAAATGTCCAAAGGGTAGAATGGGAACTGAAAATACTGGGAGGGAGTGTTGCTTCATGCTATATTACCTGGAAAGAGTAGCAGACATCTAGCAGAGTGTTGAAAGATTGGGATTTGCATAGGAGGGAGCAATGGTCTAATATATTACACTTAACTCTGTGCTGGGACATTCTTGAATTTGGGACTTTTCTGCTGCAATTCATGACTTACGGGTTTGGGAAGAAGGTTATCATTGGCTTTGGAGTTGTGGGCATGCAGACTAAACTGTACATTAATGTAATTGGTCTGGCATGCTTCTGCCTCATGAGGCCAAAGGTACAGCACAAAAGCGAGGGTGCAAAGTTAGCTGCATCATCTGTAGCAGCTCTTCTGGGTAGCATACAACTTCCCTCACAGTGTTTCTCCTGAGTAATGGTGGGTATAGTGATTAGCTGTGCTTAGCAGTGATGACAGTCCAGCTTTAAATAACATACGGAGCTTCCTAGCTGAGGACTTACTGAGCCTGAAATAAAACTGCTTAGAATCTAAAGCATTTTGTTCAGCACACTGCAAGATCTGTGTTCTTAAGCCTGGGCTTTTGGACAGCAAAATACAGAGGCTGGAAAGAAATGAGTTCAATCTTAAAATTACATCTTCCTAAAAATTGGTGGCACAGGCTCCAAGTGGAGGATGGTGGTGCCCTGAGCTCCTCATCCTCACCACAGCCTATTTCAAGAGTTCCTAAGGCCATACACTACTGTCTGCCAGTGTTGATCCCTTGGTCCCCCAGGGGAAATGGGTGTTACATTTGCCTGCAGAGTACTGTTCACAAGTGCCTGCCTTGTAAGTGCAGTGGAAGGGTGCTTGGTTGCACAAGTAGATTTCTGGAGGAAGAGCCATCTTTTATTGCATTCTCTGTGCGCTAAAAGCTCTTGCATGTTTTCTCTGGGGTCTTTGATCACTTCAGGAAGATGCCGGTGATGTAAATGCAAGGAAGAAAAGCCATAATATTCAGAAAGTATGTATACTTTTTAAAGTCCAGCTGTTAATCCAGTTAAGGTAGACTGATGATTTAGAAAACATGGGTTTGCTGATTGCAGGTATGTGGTCATGTTCATTGCCCTCCATAATCAGGTTTGGGAAGCTGACCCTGGTTTCCATCTTTGCTGTGAAATGAAGTTTTATTTTAATGTCTTGAATGTCTTTATTACTTCTGCTAATTATTTTATCTAAACTGCCCCTTTCTCTTTGCCACCCCCTTTTCCCCTACCAAACATTCTGCGCCTCCATTTTCTGTGTGTGGACTTGTCATGCTTACATGAAGTTTGGAGGAGAAAAGCTAATTTGCTATTCAGTTATTTACTAGAACTTGCTAATTTCTCACTGAAATGAAGATACATGCTTCATATTATTTTTCAAGCTTATTAAAAGGCTTTCAGTACTGGATTGTTCAGAACTAAATGCATAATGTAGCAAAACAAGCCAAATTTCTTTCTCTTTCCAGGGCAGAAGTTTCTTTAAAATGTGAGAGAAGTTTCTGCTGAAATACTGTGCAGGCTGACTCTTAAAAGCAAGACTGAAAGGTGTTTGTGATGACACTGTTTCAGTTCTGCTCATGCCTTCAAGGAAATGTGCTTAGTATTGAGATATGTGCGAATAAGATGCGATTTTCTACAAAGAATTGTTAGCTAAGGAGAATTAGAGAGTTCTAGCAACTTTAAGCTTGTTCTTTCTGTTCTGAGTTCCTGGAAGAAATGGCAGTGTAGTTTATTACAGTAAAACTTCTATCATCATCTGCGCTCAGTTGGGCAAATTCTCATAATTGCTCTAACTGCCTTCCTGGCACAAGGAAATTTTGTGGAGCCCTGTTGTCCTACCAACCTTCCAAACTCAACAGAATAGTTTTTTTAAAAGCTTGAATACTTGGGCATATCTGGAAAAGTAATTTTGGGTGTTAGCTTCTGCATAAGTAAAAGCACAGCGTAACAAACATGCAGATGAGCACAAAGGTGGTGTGAGAGGAAAATTATTGATTTTGGAGAAATCCAAGTTGACAACCACACTCAGAATAGGCAATATTTGGTGGTCCAAAGGAGGGTCCAGGAGGCAAAGACCCAAACATATGTCTGTTCTGGGCCCTGTATGGGCCAGGATTTGTCTGGTACAGTGAGATTATGGCTGGGGGGAAGGGAGATGCTTGGGAAGACTTCCAGGACTTGTGTCTTGGAGGAAGTCTCTGTGTCCCAGCTGCCTGGAGCTGCAGATCCTGGGAGCCTCAGTACTGCGTCCCTGATGGTGACAAGGACATAAATTTTGCTGTGCAGCTGTGGATTCCCAGGAGGAGTTGGATTCACAAAATGCCATCTGCTGGTGTTGTGGAAACAGTAAAATTTTCTACACTTTTCTTTTTTAATTTGGCCTGAAATAATAAGTCATTTCATAAAAGAAATCTTTTTTCCCCCTGCTCTTTATCTCCAGAAGAGAGAATGAGTGCCTTATTTTAAAACAAACTTTTGACTACTATTGTGCAGTTTTTTCTTTTGGGATTGTTTCTTAGGGTTTGTTTTTTGGGTTGTTTTTTTTTTTTTTTAATTGCAAATACTGTAGAGTCAAAATGTTACAGAGTTGAAAGGGACCTTAAAGATCATCTAGTCCCAACCCACCTGCCATGGGCCAGGACACTTTCCGCTAGACCACTGGGTTGGGGGGCTCGAGGCATTGTCCAGCCTGGCCTTGAACACTGGCATCCTTGTATACTGGCATCTAGCAGTATTCACAAACTCTGTACACCCTCAAGGCCTCTCTTGCCACCTTCTGTGACTAATTATTTTCATCACAGCATTTACTGTGGCATGGAATAACTCGATATCATGGCGCTTACAAGAAACACTGTAGTTATTTAGGCTGCAGCTGGATATTCACTTTTTCGTCCCACTTCCACGTGCACCCTGAGTTGGAGTCAGCCAGCTGATGCCTCAGTTCCACTGACAAAGAATGAGGTTTCAGTCCATCTAGCTTTGCCCTGATGAGACGTGGACCCTCCTGGGACAGTCCTGCTGATAGCAGGAGGCTGGGAATTAGGAATGCATTGGTTGGGTGTAGAGCCAGTAAGATTTCAGGCTGCACTGCTTGCTCTGTGAGGGAGGTGAGCCTGAATGGAGGTGGCTGGGCACCACTCTAGCTATGGCATCTAGTCTAGATACTTCATCTCCCTGTAGAAGACCTGTTACAGTATGGCCTCATAAATGCTGTTCTCTTTAGCAAAGCTGTTTGGTTTGTTGGGGTTTTTTATCCTTTCTCTCAGTTAACTAAACATTCCTTGCCAGTTACTCATTAAGATGGGCCGGCCACACCTTATGCTTTCTGAGTCTCAGTGAAGGAGAGGTATGAGCCCTGAGTACATGTAGCTTTTTCTGGCTTGCCTCCATGTTGGCTTATTTTCTTTTCATATTGTGAGACCCTTTGGACTGTGCTTCAGGAGGATCTGCAGCCTTTGCCACAGTGTTGTGCTCTGCGATGGCTTTTTTTTGCTTAAAACGTTTGCACTGAAGACAAGTTCCTGAAAAGGAGCTGATGAAGCTGTTCTCTCTCTGGGTTTGTTGGATGTACGAACCATTCTGAAGAGTGCTGGAAAGCATCAGTGTGGTTAAAATGTGCAGTAGTGAACAGAAGCAGCAAGCTGACTTGCTTTGCCCCCTAATCTCATACTGCTTCCTTTCCCTATGGTGCCAGAAATACCTCCCCACCCCACACCCTGCTTTCTGTTGTGGTACCTAACTTCTTGCTGCTTCTACCTCCCTCTGCATACCCTGAACCTGGATACCCTAGAGCAGACAAAGATGGAAATACAAAGTATGCATTACTTACTGTTCAAATGCAGCTAAACTAAATAGTTTCATATTTGAGCATCTGCTAAAAGAAAAAAAACTTGCTTGGAGATCTTAGATTAATTGCTTTCGATTTTATTTTACTTGCCGTCTTTTAAAAAACTATTAGGTAGAAATGTGGGTCACTCCATGCAGCAGTCTGCACGTGTAGTAGTTAAAAAAACCCCTCAACAAACCATGACAAAACCACACAAGCAAAAAACAGCACAGAACCCCAGCACCTTATTAACATGTGAGCTTTTTTAGAGCTCTTTAAGTGTAGTCTCTAGCTGTCACTGTCTGAGACCAGTGGGGAAGCATCAGCCCAGATCTGTTGTTCTGCAGTTAGTATATCTGTCGTCAGTCCACGCTACAGCCAAAAAAGGCAACACTCCTTGCTGCTTCTTTCCTTCTCATCCAGTGTCCTGGCACTCAAGTTTGCGTGGCTGTACAGTGAACTAGCCAAGGGGAAACCGATCCTCTTAAACCTTTCTATTTATTTGTTGCTATTTGATGAGATTGATAGCTGGACTGAAATTCTCACAGAGTCAGAATTTACTTGTGAGAATATTACAGTGAAATTCTGCAGCTTTAGTAAAACTCACAGAGAAGGCTAAGAAGATACCAATAAGAGAAGATGTTCTGGACACAAGGGGAGGATGTTCTTCTTGTGGGACATTGAGAGTGTACAAGGAAGAACTTGTGGATAATATGTAGCAACTATACTTTTACTTGTATAGCTGATTGTTTACTGCCTGAATGGTCATTGTTAGACAGCCTTGTCATTGTTTGCTAAGCAGCCAATCTTAAATTAGGCCACAGCCATTGTGAACAGGTATAAGAATAGCAGTAGAGAAAATAAAAAATCTTTCTACCTTTTTTGACTATGGATTACGACTAGTGTGGCTTTTATGTCCTCCTCAACAACAGCCACAGCTATTGAATTAACTTTCAGTCAATTGATTCTTTGCTCTGGTTCCCAGTGCAAGCACATGAGCCTGGTTTGCCGCACAAGCAGGAGCATCAGCCCAAGGGGGGGGAGGTGTGAGGGGGATGTGGTGTTGGGCCATCCCTCCTGGTAGGTGCTTGAATTTAATAAGTGGTGGCACCTGCAGCAGTTGTACTCACTCTGTGTCCATGCAGATGTGTTTGTACCTGGGCTGTGTATGGGCAATGTGTTCTTACCGAGGGCATGTTTAGGATGCTGGTGCTGAAGTGAGATCCAAACAGTGAAGCCAAATCAGGCTGAAGAGAGCAGGAGAGGTATGGAGACAGGAGCCCTGTGTGTGAACATGCATAAGGTGACACTTGGTGGAAAAGCCTTGGGAGAGCTAGTTTGGATGTGAAGTTAAAATTTGCAGAAATGTGATACTGTGTCTCAGCACACCTTAGAGCTTGTGTAAAGTTTATTACCAGTTCTGACAGTTTTAACCAGCTCACATTTGGGAAAGGATTACTGCACTTAGCTGCAAGCAGCCACCTTCCAGCCTTCCGGAGGCCTCTCCCAGTACATGAAGGTCAACAGTGACCAAGAGTGAATCTCTCATAAATCTCATCACCTAAAATAACATAACTGTTCTAGTGAACAAAAGCAGAGCATTATTTGGGACTTAGTGTGTGTTTTGCAAGGATGCTGCCGCAGCCTGCTGCAGTGTCCTTGCTGAGCTGGGGAAGTTGTGGCAGGGAGGTGGAGAATTGACTGGACCATTAGGGGCATGAGGTGGTGCCTAATGGCTTGAGACGTGCTGGGCGGATGGCTGCCAGTGGTGTTGCCCAGGTGTTGGTAATGGGGTTGACGCAGTTCAGCACCTTATTAACACCTTCCATCACAGGGAAGAGCATGCTGTCAGCAAGTTTGTCTGTGGCACAAGACTGGGAGAGGAAGAAGTGATTCATGTGCTGGAGGGCAGGGCTGCCATTCAAACCAACAACCTGGGGCATGGGCTGACCAGCCTTGCCTACTTTTGCAAAGGCAGGTGCAGCTGGGACACAACAACCCTGTGCAACAGGATGGGCTGGACTAGACAGCAGATCTGCG